>NC_080863.1:14443698-14749795 GCF_030435755.1 Ochotona princeps | reverse complement strand
TTGGCACTGGAAGAGCTGTGCTGCTGCTTCGGGCAGTTGCCATTCACCAACGGACTGAGGGCCCTAGGTGTCTTAGCCACTTTCAGACATATGTGCTGCCAGAGCACTTGGTTTCCATGGCAGCGGGAAATGGCTTGGGCGCTGAACTTGTGTTTGGCTGTGGAGTTTTGAGCGCCTTGAGTGAGGAGCTCCATGTTAGTTTAGTGCGGGTGCTCAAGCTGTTTGATTCCATCACACTGGGCTCAATGGGCATTGGACCGGAAGTGACCAAACAGGGTTTCCTAGATAGCTGCTAGCTAGCACAGCTGATGGTATGTGAAGTTCCTGAGCCAGGTGGAGTCGTTTTGGCACTGGAAGAGCTGTGCTGCTGCTTCGGGCAGTTGCCATTCACCACCTCACTGAGTTCCCTAGGTGTCATAGCCACTTTCAGACATATGTGCTGCCAGAGCACTTGGTTTCCATGGCAGCGGGAAATGGCTTGGGCGCTGAACTTGTGTTTGGCTATGGAATTTTGAGCGCCTTGAGTGAGGAGCTCCATGTTAGTTTACTGTGGGTGCTCAAGCTGCTTGATTCCATCACACTGGGCTCAATGGGCATTGGACCGGAAGTGACCAAACAGGGTTTCCTAGATAGCTGCTAGCTAGCACAGCTGATGGTATGTGAAGTTCCTGAGCCAGGTGGAGTTGTTTTGGCACTGGAAGAAGTGTGCTGCTGCTTCGGGCAGTTGCCATTCACCACCTCACTGAGTTCCCTAGGTGTCATAGCCACTTTCAGACATATGTGCTGCCAGAGCACTTGGTTTCCATGGCAGCGGGAAATGGCTTGGGCGCTGAACTTGTGTTTGGCTGTGGAGTTTTGAGCGCCTTGAGTGAGGAGCTCCATGTTAGTTTAGTGTGGCTGCTCAAGCTGCTTGATTCCATCACACTGAGCTCAATGGGCATTGGACCGGAAGTGACCAAACAGGGTTTCCTAGATAGCTGCTAGCTAGCACAGCTGATGGTATGTGAAGTTCCTGAGCCAGGTGGAGTTGTTTTGGCACTGGAAGAGCTGTGCTGCTGCTTCAGGATATTGCCATTCACCACCTCACTGAGTTCCCTACGTGTCATATCCACTTTCAGACATATGTGCTGCCAGAGCACTTGGTTTCCATGGCAGCGGGAAATGGCTTGGGCGCTGAACTTGTGTTTGGCTGTGGAGTTTTGAGCGCCTTGAGTGAGGAGCTCCATGTTAGTTTAGTGTGGGTGCTCAAGCTGCTTGATTCCATCACACTGAGCTCAATAGGCATTGGACCAGAAGTGACCAAACAGGGTTTCCTAGATAGCTGCTAGCTAGCACAGCTGATGGTATGTGAAGTTCCTGAGCCAGGTGGAGTTGTTTTGGCACTGGAAGAGCTGTGCTGCTGCTTCAGGCAGTTGCCATTCACCACCTCACTGAGTTCCCTAGGTGTCATAGCCACTTTCATGCATATGTGCTGCCAGAGCACTTGGTTTCCATGGCAGCGGGAAATGGCTTGGGCGCTGAACTTGTGTTTGGCTGTGGAGTTTTGAGTGCCTTGAGTGAGGAGCTCCATGTTAGTTTAGTGTGGGTGCTCAAGCTGCTTGATTCCATCACACTGGGCTCAATGGGCATTGGACCGGAAGTGACCAAACAGGGTTTCCTAGATAGCTGCTAGCTAGCACAGCTGATGGTATGTGAAGTTCCTGAGCCAGGTGGAGTTGTTTTGGCACTGGAAGAGCTGTGCTGCTGCTTCGGGCAGTTGGTAATCACGTCCTCACTGAGTTCCCTAGGTGTCATAGCCACTTTCAGACATATGTGCTGCCACAGCACTTGGTTTCCATGGCAGCGGGAAATGGCTTGGGCGCTGAACTTGTGTTTGGCTATGGAGTTTTGAGCGGCTTGAGTGAGGAGCTCCATGTTAGTTTAGTGTGGGTGCTCAAGCTGCTTGATTCCATCACACTGGGCTCAATGGGCATTGGACCGGAAGTGACCAAACAGGGTTTCCTAGATAGCTGCTAGCTAGCACAGCTGATGGTATGTGAAGTTCCTGAGCCAGGTGGAGTCGTTTTGGCAGTGGAAGAGCTGTGCTGCTGCTTCGGGCAGTTGCCATTCACCACCTCACTGAGTTCCCTAGGTGTCATAGCCACTTTCAGACATATGTGCTGCCAGAGCACTTGGTTTCCATGGCAGCGGGAAATGGCTTGGGCGCTGAACTTGTGTTTGGCTGTGGAGTTTTGAGCGCCTTGAGTGAGGAGCTCCATGTTAGTTTAGTGTGGGTGCTCAACCTGCTTGATTCCATCACACTGGGCTCAATGGGCATTGGACCGGAAGTGACCAAACAGGGTTTCCTAGATAGCTGCTAGCTAGCACAGCTGATGGTATGTGAAGTTCCTGAGCCAGGTGGAGTTGTTTTGGCACTGGAAGAGCTGTGCTGCTGCTTCGGGCCGTTGCCATTCAGCAAAACACTGAGTTTCCTAGGTGTCATAGCCACTTTCAGACATATGTGCTGCCAGAGCACTTGGTTTCCATGGCCGCGGGAAATGGCTTGGGCGCTGAACTTGTGTTTGGCTGTGGAGTTTTGAGCGCCTTGAGTGAGGAGCTCCATGTTAGTTTAGTTTGGGTGCTCAACCTGCTTGATTCCATCACACTGGGCTCAATGGGCATTGGACCGGAAGTGACCAAACAGGGTTTCCTAGATAGGTGCTAGCTAGCACAGCTGATGTATGTGAATTTCCAGAGCCAGGTGGAGTTGTTTGGCACTGGAAGAGCTGTGCTGCTGCTTCGGGAAGTTGCCATTCACCACCTCACTGAGTTCCCCAAGAGTCATAGCCAATTTCAGTCATATGTGCTGCCAGAGCACTTGGTTTCCATGGCAGCGGGAAATGGCTTGGGCGCTGAACTTGTGTTTGGCTGTGGAGTTTTGAGCGCCTTGAGTGAGGAGCTCCATGTTAGTTTAGTGTGGGTACTCAACCTGCTTGATTCCATCACACTGGGCTCAATGGGCATTGGACCGGAAGTGACCAAACAGGGTTTCCTAGATAGATGCTAGCTAGCACAGCTGATGGTATGTGAAGTTCCAGAGCCAGGTGGAGTTGTATTGGCACTGGAAGAGGTGTGCTGCTGCTCCGGGCAGTTGCCATTCAGCAAAACACTGAGTTCCCCAAGAGTCATAGCCAATTTCAGACATATGTGCTGCCAGAGCACTTGGTTTCCATGGCAGCGGGAAATGGCTTGGGCGCTGAACTTGTGTTTGGCTGTGGAGTTTTGAGCGCCTTGAGTGAGGAGCTCCATGTTAGTTTAGTGTGGCTGCTCAAGCTGCTTGATTCCATCACACTGGGCTCAATGGGCATTGGACCGGAAGTGACCAAACAGGGTTTCCTAGATAGCTGCTAGCTAGCACAGCTGATGGTATGTGAAGTTCCTGAGCCAGGTGGAGTCGTTTTGGCACTGGAAGAGCTGTGCTGCTGCTTCGGGCAGTTGCCATTCACCATAGCAGTGAGGCCCTTAGGTTTCATAGCCACTTTCAGACATATGTGCTGCCAGAGCACTTGGTTTCCATGGCAGCGGGAAATGGCTTGGGCGCTGAACTTGTGTTTGGCTGTGGAGTTTTGAGCGCCTTGAGTGAGGAGCTCCATGTTAGTTTAGTGTGGGTGCTCAAGCTGCTTGATTCCATCACACTGGGCTCAATGGGCATTGGACCGGAAGTGACCAAACAGGGTTTCCTAGATAGCTGCTAGCTAGCACAGCTGATGGTATGTGAAGTTCCTGAGCCAGGTGGAGTCGTTTTGGCACTGGAAGAGCTGTGCTGCTGCTTCGGACAGTTGCCATTCAGCAAAACACTGAGTTCCCCAAGAGTCATAGGCAATTTCAGTCATATGTGCTGCCAGAGCACTTGGTTTCCATGGCAGCGGGAAATGGCTTGGGCGCTGAGCTTGTGTTTGGCTGTGGAGTTTTGAGCGCCTTGAGTGAGGAGCTCCATGTTAGTTTAGTGTGGGTGCTCAAGCTGCTTGATTCCATCACACTGGGCTCAATGGCATTGGACCGGAAGTGACCAAACAGGGTTTCCTAGATAGCTTCTAGCTAGCACAGCTGATGGTATGTGAAGTTCCTGAGCCAGGTGGAGTTGTTTTGGCACTGGAAGAGGTGTGCTGCTGCTCCGGGCAGTTGCCATTCAGCAAAACACTGAGTTCCCCAAGAGTCATAGCCAATTTCAGACATATGTGCTGCCAGAGCACTTGGTTTCCATGGCTGCGGGAAATGGCTTGGGCGCTGAACTTGTGTTTGGCTGTGGAGTTTTGAGCGCCTTGAGTGAGGAGCTCCATGTTAGTTTAGTGTGGGTGCTCAACCTGCTTGATTCCATCACACTGGGCTCAATGGGCATTGGACCGGAAGTGACCAAACAGGGTTTCCTAGATAGCTGCTAGCTAGCACAGCTGATGTATGTGAATTTCCAGAGCCAGGTGGAGTTGTTTGGCACTGGAAGAGGTGTGCTGCTGCTTCGGGAAGTTGCCATTCACCACCTCACTGAGTTTCCTAGGTGTCATAGCCACTTTCAGACATATGTGCTGCTAGATCACTTGGTTTCCATGGCAGCGGGAAATGGCTTGGGCGCTGAACTTGTGTTTGGCTGTGGAGTTTTGAGCGCCTTGAGTGAGGAGCTCCATGTTAGTTTAGTGTGGGTGCTCAAGCTGCTTGATTCCATCACACTGGGCTCAATGGGCATTGGACCGGAAGTGACCAAACGGGGTTTCCTAGATAGCTGCTAGCTAGCACAGCTGGTGGTATGTGAAGTTCCTGAGCCAGGTGGAGTCGTTTTGGCACTGGAAGAGCTGTGCTGCTGCTTCGGACAGTTGCCATTCAGCAAAACACTGAGTTCCCCAAGAGTCATAGCCAATTTCAGTCATATGTGCTGCCAGAGCACTTGGTTTCCATGGCAGCGGGAAATGGCTTGGGCGCTGAACTTGTGTTTGGCTGTGGAGTTTTGAGCGCCTTGAGTGAGGAGCTCCATGTTAGTTTAGTGTGGGTGCTCAAGCTGCTTGATTCCATCACACTGGGCTCAATGGGCATTGGACCGGAAGTGACCAAACAGGGTTTCCTAGATAGCTGCTAGCTAGCACAGCTGATGGTATGTGAAGTTCCTGAGCCAGGTGGAGTTGTTTTGGCAGTGGAAGAGCTGTGTTGGTGCTGCTTCGGGCAGTTCCCATTCACCATAGCAGTGAGGTCCTTAGGTTTCATAGCCACTTTCAGACATATGTGCTGCCAGAGCACTTGGTTTCCATGGCAGCGGGAAATGGCTTGGGCGCTGAACTTGTGTTTGGCTGTGGAGTTTTGAGCGCCTTGAGTGAGGAGCTCCATGTTAGTTTAGTGTGGGTACTCAACGTGCTTGATTCCATCACACTGGGCTCAATGGGCATTGGACCGGAAGTGACCAAACAGGGTTTCCTAGATAGCTGCTAGCTAGCACAGCTGATGGTATGTGAAGTTCCTGAGCCAGGTGGAGTTGTTTTGGCACTGGAAGAGCTGTGCTGCTGCGTCGGGCAGTTGCCATTCACCACCGTCCTGAGTTCCCAAAGAGTCATAGCCACTTTCAGACATATGTGCTGCCAGAGCACTTGGTTTCCATGGCTGCGGGAAATGGCTTGGGCGCTGAACTTGTGTTTGGCTGTGGAGTTTTGAGCGCCTTGAGTGAGGAGCTCCATGTTAGTTTAGTGTGGGTGCTCAACCTGCTTGATTCCATCACACTGGGCTCAATGGGCATTGGACCGGAAGTGACCAAACAGGGTTTCCTAGATAGCTGCTAGCTAGCACAGCTGATGGTATGTGAAGTTCCTGAGCCAGGTGGAGTTGTTTTCGCACTGGAAGAGCTGTGCTGCTGCTTCGGGCCGTTGCCATTCAGCAAAACACTGAGTTTCCTAGGTGTCATAGCCACTTTCAGACATATGTGCTGCCAGAGCACTTGGTTTCCATGGCCGCGGGAAATGGCTTGGGCGCTGAACTTGTGTTTGGCTGTGGAGTTTTGAGCGCCTTGAGTGAGGAGCTCCATGTTAGTTTAGTTTGGGTGCTCAACCTGCTTGATTCCATCACACTGGGCTCAATGGGCATTGGACCGGAAGTGACCAAACAGGGTTTCCTAGATAGGTGCCAGCTAGCACAGCTGATGTATGTGAATTTCCAGAGCCAGGTGGAGTTGTTTGGCACTGGAAGAGCTGTGCTGCTGCTTCGGGAAGTTGCCATTCACCACCTCACTGAGTTCCCCAAGAGTCATAGCCAATTTCAGTCATATGTGCTGCCAGAGCACTTGGTTTCCATGGCAGCGGGAAATGGCTTGGGCGCTGAACTTGTGTTTGGCTGTGGAGTTTTGAGCGCCTTGAGTGAGGAGCTCCATGTTAGTTTAGTGTGGGTACTCAACCTGCTTGATTCCATCACACTGGGCTCAATGGGCATTGGACCGGAAGTGACCAAACAGGGTTTCCTAGATAGATGCTAGCTAGCACAGCTGATGGTATGTGAAGTTCCAGAGCCAGGTGGAGTTGTATTGGCACTGGAAGAGGTGTGCTGCTGCTCCGGGCAGTTGCCATTCAGGAAAACACTGAGTTCCCCAAGAGTCATAGCCAATTTCAGACATATGTGCTGCCAGAGCACTTGGTTTCCATGGCAGCGGGAAATGGCTTGGGCGCTGAACTTGTGTTTGGCTGTGGAGTTTTGAGCGCCTTGAGTGAGGAGCTCCATGTTAGTTTAGTGTGGCTGCTCAAGCTGCTTGATTCCATCACACTGGGCTCAATGGGCATTGGACCGGAAGTGACCAAACAGGGTTTCCTAGATAGCTGCTAGCTAGCACAGCTGATGGTATGTGAAGTTCCTGAGCCAGGTGGAGTCGTTTTGGCACTGGAAGAGCTGTGCTGCTGCTTCGGGCAGTTGCCATTCACCATAGCAGTGAGGCCCTTAGGTTTCATAGCCACTTTCAGACATATGTGCTGCCAGAGCACTTGGTTTCCATGGCAGCGGGAAATGGCTTGGGCGCTGAGCTTGTGTTTGGCTGTGGAGTTTTGAGCGCCTTGAGTGAGGAGCTCCATGTTAGTTTAGTGTGGGTGCTCAAGCTGCTTGATTCCATCACACTGGGCTCAATGGGCATTGGACCGGAAGTGACCAAACAGGGTTTCCTAGATAGGTGCTAGCTAGCACAGCTGATGGTATGTGAACTTCCTGAGCCAGGTGGAGTCGTTTTGGCACTGGAAGAGCTGTGCTGCTGCTTCGGACAGTTGCCATTCAGCAAAACACTGAGTTCCCCAAGAGTCATAGGCAATTTCAGTCATATGTGCTGCCAGAGCACTTGGTTTCCATGGCTGCGGGAAATGGCTTGGGCGCTGAACTTGTGTTTGGCTGTGGAGTTTTGAGCGCCTTGAGTGAGGAGCTCCATGTTAGTTTAGTGTGGGTGCTCAACCTGCTTGATTCCATCACACTGGGCTCAATGGGCATTGGACCGGAAGTGACCAAACAGGGTTTCCTAGATAGCTGCTAGCTAGCACAGCTGATGGTATGTGAAGTTCCTGAGCCAGGTGGAGTTGTTTTCGCACTGGAAGAGCTGTGCTGCTGCTTCGGGCCGTTGCCATTCAGCAAAACACTGAGTTTCCTAGGTGTCATAGCCACTTTCAGACATATGTGCTGCCAGAGCACTTGGTTTCCATGGCCGCGGGAAATGGCTTGGGCGCTGAACTTGTGTTTGGCTGTGGAGTTTTGAGCGCCTTGAGTGAGGAGCTCCATGTTAGTTTAGTTTGGGTGCTCAAGCTGCTTGATTCCATCACACTGGGCTCAATGGGCATTGGACCGGAAGTGACCAAACAGGGTTTCCTAGATAGGTGCCAGCTAGCACAGCTGATGTATGTGAATTTCCAGAGCCAGGTGGAGTTGTTTGGCACTGGAAGAGCTGTGCTGCTGCTTCGGGAAGTTGCCATTCACCACCTCACTGAGTTCCCCAAGAGTCATAGCCAATTTCAGTCATATGTGCTGCCAGAGCACTTGGTTTCCATGGCAGCGGGAAATGGCTTGGGCGCTGAACTTGTGTTTGGCTGTGGAGTTTTGAGCGCCTTGAGTGAGGAGCTCCATGTTAGTTTAGTGTGGGTACTCAACCTGCTTGATTCCATCACACTGGGCTCAATGGGCATTGGACCGGAAGTGACCAAACAGGGTTTCCTAGATAGATGCTAGCTAGCACAGCTGATGGTATGTGAAGTTCCAGAGCCAGGTGGAGTTGTATTGGCACTGGAAGAGGTGTGCTGCTGCTCCGGGCAGTTGCCATTCAGGAAAACACTGAGTTCCCCAAGAGTCATAGCCAATTTCAGACATATGTGCTGCCAGAGCACTTGGTTTCCATGGCAGCGGGAAATGGCTTGGGCGCTGAACTTGTGTTTGGCTGTGGAGTTTTGAGCGCCTTGAGTGAGGAGCTCCATGTTAGTTTAGTGTGGCTGCTCAAGCTGCTTGATTCCATCACACTGGGCTCAATGGGCATTGGACCGGAAGTGACCAAACAGGGTTTCCTAGATAGCTGCTAGCTAGCACAGCTGATGGTATGTGAAGTTCCTGAGCCAGGTGGAGTCGTTTTGGCACTGGAAGAGCTGTGCTGCTGCTTCGGGCAGTTGCCATTCACCATAGCAGTGAGGCCCTTAGGTTTCATAGCCACTTTCAGACATATGTGCTGCCAGAGCACTTGGTTTCCATGGCAGCGGGAAATGGCTTGGGCGCTGAGCTTGTGTTTGGCTGTGGAGTTTTGAGCGCCTTGAGTGAGGAGCTCCATGTTAGTTTAGTGTGGGTGCTCAAGCTGCTTGATTCCATCACACTGGGCTCAATGGGCATTGGACCGGAAGTGACCAAACAGGGTTTCCTAGATAGGTGCTAGCTAGCACAGCTGATGGTATGTGAACTTCCTGAGCCAGGTGGAGTCGTTTTGGCACTGGAAGAGCTGTGCTGCTGCTTCGGACAGTTGCCATTCAGCAAAACACTGAGTTCCCCAAGAGTCATAGGCAATTTCAGTCATATGTGCTGCCAGAGCACTTGGTTTCCATGGCAGCGGGAAATGGCTTGGGCGCTGAGCTTGTGTTTGGCTGTGGAGTTTTGAGCGCCTTGAGTGAGGAGCTCCATGTTAGTTTAGTGTGGGTGCTCAAGCTGCTTGATTCCATCACACTGGGCTCAATGGCATTGGACCGGAAGTGACCAAACAGGGTTTCCTAGATAGCTTCTAGCTAGCACAGCTGATGGTATGTGAAGTTCCTGAGCCAGGTGGAGTTGTTTTGGCACTGGAAGAGGTGTGCTGCTGCTCCGGGCAGTTGCCATTCAGCAAAACACTGAGTTCCCCAAGAGTCATAGCCAATTTCAGACATATGTGCTGCCAGAGCACTTGGTTTCCATGGCTGCGGGAAATGGCTTGGGCGCTGAACTTGTGTTTGGCTGTGGAGTTTTGAGCGCCTTGAGTGAGGAGCTCCATGTTAGTTTAGTGTGGGTGCTCAACCTGCTTGATTCCATCACACTGGGCTCAATGGGCATTGGACCGGAAGTGACCAAACAGGGTTTCCTAGATAGCTGCTAGCTAGCACAGCTGATGTATGTGAAGTTCCAGAGCCAGGTGGAGTTGTTTGGCACTGGAAGAGGTGTGCTGCTGCTTCGGGAAGTTGCCATTCACCACCTCACTGAGTTTCCTAGGTGTCATAGCCACTTTCAGACATATGTGCTGCCAGAGCACTTGGTTTCCATGGCAGCGGGAAATGGCTTGGGCGCTGAACTTGTGTTTGGCTGTGGAGTTTTGAGCGCCTTGAGTGAGGAGCTCCATGTTAGTTTAGTGTGGGTGCTCAAGCTGCTTGATTCCATCACACTGGGCTCAATGGGCATTGGGCCGGAAGTGACCAAACGGGGTTTCCTAGATAGCTGCTAGCTAGCACAGCTGGTGGTATGTGAAGTTCCTGAGCCAGGTGGAGTCGTTTTGGCACTGGAAGAGCTGTGCTGCTGCTTCGGACAGTTGCCATTCAGCAAAACACTGAGTTCCCCAAGAGTCATAGCCAATTTCAGTCATATGTGCTGCCAGAGCACTTGGTTTCCATGGCAGCGGGAAATGGCTTGGGCGCTGAACTTGTGTTTGGCTGTGGAGTTTTGAGCGCCTTGAGTGAGGAGCTCCATGTTAGTTTAGTGTGGGTGCTCAAGCTGCTTGATTCCATCACACTGGGCTCAATGGGCATTGGACCGGAAGTGACCAAACAGGGTTTCCTAGATAGCTGCTAGCTAGCACAGCTGATGGTATGTGAAGTTCCTGAGCCAGGTGGAGTCGTTTTGGCAGTGGAAGAGCTGTGTTGGTGCTGCTTCGGGCAGTTCCCATTCACCATAGCAGTGAGGTCCTTAGGTTTCATAGCCACTTTCAGACATATGTGCTGCCAGAGCACTTGGTTTCCATGGCAGCGGGAAATGGCTTGGGCGCTAAACTTGTGTTTGGCTGTGGAGTTTTGAGCGCCTTGAGTGAGGAGCTCCATGTTAGTTTAGTGTGGGTACTCAACGTGCTTGATTCCATCACACTGGGCTCAATGGGCATTGGACCGGAAGTGACCAAACAGGGTTTCCTAGATAGCTGCTAGCTAGCACAGCTGATGGTATGTGAAGTTCCTGAGCCAGGTGGAGTTGTTTTGGCACTGGAAGAGCTGTGCTGCTGCGTCGGGCAGTTGCCATTCACCACCGTCCTGAGTTCCCAAAGAGTCATAGCCACTTTCAGACATATGTGCTGCCAGAGCACTTGGTTTCCATGGCAGCGGGAAATGGCTTTGGCACTGAACTTGTGTTTGGCTATTGAGTTTTGAGCGCCTTGAGTGAGGAGCTCCATGTTAGTTTAGTGTGGGTGCTCAAGCTGCTTGATTCCATCACACTGGGCTCAATGGGCATTGGGCCGGAAGTGACCAAACAGGGTTTCCTAGATAGCTGCTAGCTAGCACAGCTGATGGTATGTGAAGTTCCTGAGCCAGGTGGAGTTGTTTTCGCACTGGAAGAGCTGTGCTGTTGCTTCGGGCAGTTGCCATTCACCACCTCACTGAGGTCCCTAGGTGTCATAGCCACTTTCAGACATATGTGCTGCCAGAGCACTTGGTTTCCGTGGCAGCGGGAAATGGCTTGGGCGCTGAACTTGTGTTTGGCTGTGGAGTTTTGAGCGCCTTGAGTGAGGAGCTCCATGTTAGTTTAGTGTGGGTACTCAACGTGCTTGATTCCATCACACTGGGCTCAATGGGCATTGGACCGGAAGTGACCAAACAGGGTTTCCTAGATAGCTGCTAGCTAGCACAGCTGATGGTATGTGAAGTTCCTGAGCCAGGTGGAGTTGTTTTGGCACTGGAAGAGCTGTGCTGCTGCGTCGGGCAGTTGCCATTCACCACCGTCCTGAGTTCCCAAAGAGTCATAGCCACTTTCAGACATATGTGCTGCCAGAGCACTTGGTTTCCATGGCAGCGGGAAATGGCTTGGGCACTGAACTTGTGTTTGGCTATGGAGTTTTGAGCGCCTTGAGTGAGGAGCTCCATGTTAGTTTAGTGTGGGTGCTCAAGCTGCTTGATTCCATCACACTGGGCTCAATGGGCATTGGGCCGGAAGTGACCAAACAGGGTTTCCTAGATAGCTGCTAGCTAGCACAGCTGATGGTATGTGAAGTTCCTGAGCCAGGTGGAGTTGTTTTCGCACTGGAAGAGCTGTGCTGTTGCTTCGGGCAGTTGCCATTCACCACCTCACTGAGGTCCCTAGGTGTCATAGCCACTTTCAGACATATGTGCTGCCAGAGCACTTGGTTTCCGTGGCAGCGGGAAATGGCTTGGGCGCTGAACTTGTGTTTGGCTGTGGAGTTTTGAGCGCCTTGAGTGAGGAGCTCCATGTTAGTGTAGTGTGGCTGCTCAAGCTGCTTGATTCCATCACACTGGGCTCAATGGGCATTGGACAGGAAGTGACCAAACAGGGTTTCCTAGATAGCTGCTAGCTAGCACAGCTGATGGTATGTGAATTTCCAGAGCCAGGTGGAGTTGTTTTGGCACTGGAAGAGGTGTGCTGCTGCTTCGGGCAGCTGCCATTCACCACCTCACTGAGGTCCCTAGGTGTCATAGCCACTTTCAGACATATGTGCTGCCAGAGCACTTGGTTTCCATGGCAGCGGGAAATGGCTTGGGCGCTGAACTTGTGTTTGGCTGTGGAGTTTTGAGCGCCTTGAGTGAGGAGCTCCATGTTAGTTTAGTGTGGGTGCTCAAGCTGCTTGATTCCATCACACTGGGCTCAATGGGCATTGGACCGGAAGTGACCAAACAGGGTTTCCTAGATAGCTGCTAGCTAGCACAGCTGATGGTATGTGAAGTTCCTGAGCCAGGTGGAGTTGTTTTGGCAGTGGAAGAACTGTGTTGGTGCTGCTTCGGGCAGTTCCCATTCACCATAGCAGTGAGGTCCTTAGGTTTCATAGCCACTTTCAGACATATGTGCTGCCAGAGCACTTGGTTTCCATGGCAGCGGGAAATGGCTTGGGCGCTGAACTTGTGTTTGGCTGTGGAGTTTTGAGCGCCTTGAGTGAGGAGCTCCATGTTAGTTTAGTGTGGGTACTCAACATGCTTGATTCCATCACACTGGGCTCAATGGGCATTGGACCGGAAGTGACCAAACAGGGTTTCCTAGATAGCTGCTAGCTAGCACAGCTGATGGTATGTGAAGTTCCTGAGCCAGGTGGAGTTGTTTTGGCACTGGAAGAGCTGTGCTGCTGCTTCGGGCAGTTGCCATTCACCACCGTCCTGAGTTCCCAAAGAGTCATAGCCACTTTCAGACATATGTGCTGCCAGAGCACTTGGTTTCCATGGCAGCGGGAAATGGCTTTGGCACTGAACTTGTGTTTGGCTATTGAGTTTTGAGCGCCTTGAGTGAGGAGCTCCATGTTAGTTTAGTGTGGGTGCTCAAGCTGCTTGATTCCATCACACTGGGCTCAATGGGCATTGGGCCGGAAGTGACCAAACAGGGTTTCCTAGATAGCTGCTAGCTAGCACAGCTGATGGTATGTGAAGTTCCTGAGCCAGGTGGAGTTGTTTTCGCACTGGAAGAGCTGTGCTGTTGCTTCGGGCAGTTGCCATTCACCACCTCACTGAGGTCCCTAGGTGTCATAGCCACTTTCAGACATATGTGCTGCCAGAGCACTTGGTTTCCGTGGCAGCGGGAAATGGCTTGGGCGCTGAACTTGTGTTTGGCTGTGGAGTTTTGAGCGCCTTGAGTGAGGAGCTCCATGTTAGTTTAGTGTGGGTACTCAACGTGCTTGATTCCATCACACTGGGCTCAATGGGCATTGGACCGGAAGTGACCAAACAGGGTTTCCTAGATAGCTGCTAGCTAGCACAGCTGATGGTATGTGAAGTTCCTGAGCCAGGTGGAGTTGTTTTGGCACTGGAAGAGCTGTGCTGCTGCGTCGGGCAGTTGCCATTCACCACCGTCCTGAGTTCCCAAAGAGTCATAGCCACTTTCAGACATATGTGCTGCCAGAGCACTTGGTTTCCATGGCAGCGGGAAATGGCTTGGGCACTGAACTTGTGTTTGGCTATGGAGTTTTGAGCGCCTTGAGTGAGGAGCTCCATGTTAGTTTAGTGTGGGTGCTCAAGCTGCTTGATTCCATCACACTGGGCTCAATGGGCATTGGGCCGGAAGTGACCAAACAGGGTTTCCTAGATAGCTGCTAGCTAGCACAGCTGATGGTATGTGAAGTTCCTGAGCCAGGTGGAGTTGTTTTCGCACTGGAAGAGCTGTGCTGTTGCTTCGGGCAGTTGCCATTCACCACCTCACTGAGGTCCCTAGGTGTCATAGCCACTTTCAGACATATGTGCTGCCAGAGCACTTGGTTTCCGTGGCAGCGGGAAATGGCTTGGGCGCTGAACTTGTGTTTGGCTGTGGAGTTTTGAGCGCCTTGAGTGAGGAGCTCCATGTTAGTGTAGTGTGGCTGCTCAAGCTGCTTGATTCCATCACACTGGGCTCAATGGGCATTGGACAGGAAGTGACCAAACAGGGTTTCCTAGATAGCTGCTAGCTAGCACAGCTGATGTATGTGAATTTCCAGAGCCAGGTGGAGTTGTTTTGG
Source organism: Ochotona princeps (assembly GCF_030435755.1). Lineage (NCBI taxonomy): Eukaryota > Metazoa > Chordata > Mammalia > Lagomorpha > Ochotonidae > Ochotona > Ochotona princeps. Next base: position 14,735,691 of record NC_080863.1, on the reverse strand, counting down.
CACTGGAAGAGGTGTGCTGCTGCTTCGGGCAGCTGCCATTCACCACCTCACTGAGGTCCCTAGGTGTCATAGCCACTTTCAGACATATGTGCTGCCAGAGCACTTGGTTTCCATGGCAGCGGGAAATGGCTTGGGCGCTGAACTTGTGTTTGGCTGTGGAGTTTTGAGCGCCTTGAGTGAGGAGCTCCATGTTAGTTTAGTGTGGGTGCTCAAGCTGCTTGATTCCATCACACTGGGCTCAATGGGCATTGGACCGGAAGTGACCAAACAGGGTTTCCTAGATAGCTGCTAGCTAGCACAGCTGATGGTATGTGAAGTTCCTGAGCCAGGTGGAGTCGTTTTGGCAGTGGAAGAGGTGTGCTGCTGCTTCGGACAGTTGCCATTCACCACCTCACTGAGTTCCCTACGTGTCATAGCCACTTTCAGACATATGTGCTGCCAGAGCACTTGGTTTCCATGGCAGCGGGAAATGGCTTTGGCGCTGAGCTTGTGTTTGGCTGTGGAGTTTTGAGTGCCTTGAGTGAGGAGCTCCATGTTAGTTTAGTGTGGGTGCTCAAGCTGCTTGATTCCATCACACTGGGCTCAATGGGCATTGGACCGGAAGTGACCAAACAGGGTTTCCTTGATAGCTGCTAGCTAGCACAGCTGATGGTATGTGAAGTTCCTGAGCCAGGTGGAGTCGTTTTGGCACTGGAAGAGCTGTGCTGCTGCTTCGGGCAGTTGCCATTCACCACCTCACTGAGTTCCCCAAGAGTCATAGCCACTTTCAGTCATATGTGCTGCCAGAGCACTTGGTTTCCATGGCAGCGGGAAATGGCTTGGGCGCTGAACTTGTGTTTGGCTGTGGAGTTTTGAGCGCCTTGAGTGAGGAGCTCCATGTTAGTTTAGTGTGGGTGCTCAAGCTGCTTGATTCCATCACACTGGGCTCAATGGGCATTGGACAGGAAGTGACCAAACAGGGTTTCCTAGATAGGTGCTAGCTAGCACAGCAGATGTATGTGAATTTCCAGAGCCAGGTGGAGTTGTTTGGCACTGGAAGAGGTGTGCTGCTGCTTTGGGCAGTTGCCATTCACCACCTCACTGATTTTCCTAGGTGTCATAGCCACTTTCAGACATATGTGCTGCCAGAGCACTTGGTTTCCATGGCCGCGGGAAATGGCTTGGGCGCTGAACTTGTGTTTGGCTGTGGAGTTTTGAGCGCCTTGAGTGAGGAGCTCCATGTTAGTTTACTGTGGCTGCTCAAGCTGCTTGATTCCATCACACTGGGCTCAATGGGCATTGGGCCGGAAGTGACCAAACAGGGTTTCCTAGATAGCTGCTAGCTAGCACAGCTGATGGTATGTGAAGTTCCTGAGCCAGGTGGAGTCGTTTTGACACTGGAAGAGCTGTGCTGCTGCTTCGGGCAGTTGCCATTCACCACCTCACTGAGTTCCCCAAGAGTCATAGCCGATTTCACATATATGTGCTGCCAGAGCACTTGGTTTCCATGGCAGCGGGAAATGGCTTTGGCGCTGAACTTGTGTTTGGCTGTGGAGTTTTGAGCGCCTTGAGTGAGGAGCTCCATGTTAGTTTAGTGTGGGTGCTCAAGCTGCTTGATTCCATCACACTGGGCTCAATGGGCATTGGACCGGAAGTGACCAAACAGGGTTTCCTAGATAGCTGCTAGCTAGCACAGCTGATGTATGTGCATTTCCAGAGCCAGGTGGAGTTGTTTGGCACTGGAAGAGCTGTGCTGCTGCTTCGGGCAGTTGCCATTCACCACCTCACTGAGTTCCCCAAGAGTCATAGCCACTTTCAGTCATATGTGCTGCCAGAGCACTTGGTTTCCATGGCAGCGGGAAATGGCTTGGGCGCTGAACTTGTGTTTGGCTGTGGAGTTTTGAGCGCCTTGAGTGAGGACCTCCATGTTAGTTTAGTGTGGGTGTTCAAGCTGCTTGATTCCATCACATTGGGCTCAATGGGCATTGGACAGGAAGTGACCAAACAGGGTTTCCTAGATAGCTGCTAGCTAGCACAGCTGATGTATGTGAATTTCCAGAGCCAGGTGGAGTTGTTTGGCACTGGAAGAGGTGTGCTGCTGCTTCGGGCAGCTGCCATTCACCACCTCACTGATTTTCCTAGGTGTCCTAGCCACTTTCAGACATATGTGCTGCCAGAGCACTTGGTTTCCATGGCAGCGGGAAATGGCTTGGGCGCTGAACTTGTGTTTGGCTGTGGAGTTTTGAGCGCCTTGAGTGAGGAGCTCCATGTTAGTTTAGTGTGGGTGCTCAAGCTGCTTGATTCCATCACACTGGGCTCAATGGGCATTGGACCGGAAGTGACCAAACAGGGTTTCCTAGATAGCTGCTAGCTAGCACAGCTGATGGTATGTGAAGTTCCTGAGCCAGGTGGAGTCGTTTTGGCAGTGGAAGAGCTGTGCTGCTGCTTCGGGAAGTTGCCATTCACCACCTCACTGAGTTCCCCAAGAGTTATAGCCACTTTCAGTCATATGTGCTGCCAGAGCACTTGGTTTCCATGGCAGCGGGAAATGGCTTGGGCGCTGAGCTTGTGTTTGGCTGTGGAGTTTTGAGCGCCTTGAGTGAGGAGCTCCATGTTAGTTTAGTGTGGGTGCTCAAGCTGCTTGATTCCATCACACTGGGCTCAATGGGCATTGGACCGGAAGTGACCAAACAGGGTTTCCTTGATAGCTGCTAGCTAGCACAGCTGATGGTATGTGAAGTTCCTGAGCCAGGTGGAGTCGTTTTGGCACTGGAAGAGGTGTGCTGCTGCTTCGGGCAGTTGCCATTCACCACCTCACTGAGTTCCCCAAGAGTCATAGCCACTTTCAGTCATATGTGCTGCCAGAGCACTTGGTTTCCATGGCAGCGGGAAATGGCTTGGGCGCTGAACTTGTGTTTGGCTGTGGAGTTTTGAGCGCCTTGAGTGAGGAGCTCCATGTTAGTTTAGTGTGGGTGCTCAAGCTGCTTGATTCCATCACACTGGGCTCAATGGGCATTGGGCCGGAAGTGACCAAACAGGGTTTCCTAGATAGCTGCTAGCTAGCACAGCTGATGGTATGTGAAGTTCCTGAGCCAGGTGGAGTCGTTTTGGCACTGGAAGAGCTGTGCTGCTGCTTCGGGCAGTTGCCATTCACCACCTCACTGAGTTACCCAAGAGTCATAGCCGATTTCACATATATGTGCTGCCAGAGCACTTGGTTTCCATGGCAGCGGGAAATGGCTTGGGCGCTGAACTTGTGTTTGGCTGTGGAGTTTTGAGCGCCTTGAGTGAGGAGCTCCATGTTAGTTTAGTGTGGGTGCTCAAGCTGCTTGATTCCATCACACTGGGCTCAATGGGCATTGGACCGGAAGTGACCAAACAGGGTTTCCTAGATAGCTGCTAGCTAGCACAGCAGATGTATGTGAATTTCCAGAGCCAGGTGGAGTTGTTTGGCACTGGAAGAGCTGTGCTGCTGCTTCGGGAAGTTGCCATTCACCACCTCACTGAGTTTCCTAGGTGTCATAGCCACTTTCAGACATATGTGCTGCCAGAGCACTTGGTTTCCATGGCCGCGGGAAATGGCTTGGGCGCTGAACTTGTGTTTGGCTGTGGAGTTTTGAGCGCCTTGAGTGAGGAGCTCCATGTTAGTTTAGTGTGGGTGCTCAAGCTGCTTGATTCCATCACACTGGGCTCAATGGGCATTGGACCGGAAGTGACCAAACAGGGTTTCCTAGATAGGTGCTAGCTAGCACAGCTGATGTATGTGAATTTCCAGAGCCAGGTGGAGTTGTTTGGCACTGGAAGAGGTGTGCTGCTGCTTCGGGCAGTTGCCATTCACCACCTCACTGAGTTCCCCAAGAGTCATAGCCACTTTCAGTCATATGTGCTGCCAGAGCACTTGGTTTCCATGGCCGCGGGAAATGGCTTGGGCGCTGAACTTGTGTTTGGCTGTGGAGTTTTGAGCGCCTTGAGTGAGGAGCTCCATGTTAGTTTAGTGTGGGTGCTCAAGCTGCTTGATTCCATCACACTGGGCTCAATGGGCATTGGACAGGAAGTGACCAAACAGGGTTTCCTAGATAGGTGCTAGCTAGCACAGCTGATGGTATGTGAATTTCCAGAGCCAGGTGGAGTTGTTTGGCACTGGAAGAGGTGTGCTGCTGCTTCGGGCAGTTGCCATTCACCACCTCACTGATTTTCATAGGTGTCATAGCCACTTTCAGACATATGTGCTGCCAGAGCACTTGGTTTCCATAGCAGCGGGAAATGGCTTGGGCGCTGAACTTGTGTTTGGCTGTGGAGTTTTGAGCGCCTTGAGTGAGGAGCTCCATGTTAGTTTAGTGTGGGTGCTCAAGCTGCTTGATTCCATCACACTGGGCTCAATGGGCATTGGACCGGAAGTGACCAAACAGGGTTTCCTAGATAGCTGCTAGCTAGCACAGCTGATGGTATGTGAAGTTCCTGAGCCAGGTGGAGTCGTTTTGGCAGTGGAAGAGCTGTGCTGCTGCTTCGGGAAGTTGCCATTCACCACCTCACTGATTTTCCTAGGTGTCATAGCCACTTTCAGACATATGTGCTGCCAGAGCACTTGGTTTCCATGGCAGCGGGAAATGGCTTGGGCGCTGAACTTGTGTTTGGCTGTGGAGTTTTGAGCGCCTTGAGTGAGGAGCTCCATGTTAGTTTAGTGTGAGTACTCCACCTGCTTGATTCCATCACACTGGGCTCAATGGGCATTGGACCGGAAGTGACCAAACAGGGTTTCCTAGATAGCTGCTAGCTAGCACAGCTGATGGTATGTGAAGTTCATGAGCCAGGTGGAGTTGTTTTGGCACTGGAAGAGCTGTGCTGGTGCTTCGGGCAGTTGCCATTCACCACCTCACTGAGTTCCCCAAGAGTCATAGCCACTTTCAGTCATATGTGCTGCCAGAGCACTTGGTTTCCATGGCAGCGGGAAATGGCTTGGGCGCTGAACTTGTGTTTGGCTGTGGAGTTTTGAGCGCCTTGAGTGAGGAGCTCCATGTTAGTTTAGTGTGGGTGCTCAAGCTGCTTGATTCCATCACACTGGGCTCAATGGGCATTGGACAGGAAGTGACCAAACAGGGTTTCCTAGATAGGTGCTAGCTAGCACAGCTGATGTATGTGAATTTCCATAGCCAGGTGGAGTTGTTTTGGCACTGGAAGAGCTGTGCTGCTGCTTCGGGCAGCTGCCATTCACCACCTCACTGAGTTTCCTAGGTGTCATAGCCACTTTCACATATATGTGCTGCCAGAGCACTTGGTTTCCATGGCAGCGGGAAATGGCTTGGGCGCTGAACTTGTGTTTGGCTGTGGAGTTTTGAGCGCCTTGAGTGAGGAGCTCCATGTTAGTTTAGTGTGGGTACTCAACCTGCTTGATTCCATCACACTGGGCTCAATGGGCATTGGACCGGAAGTGACCAAACAGGGTTTCCTAGATAGCTGCTAGCTAGCACAGCTGATGGTATGTGAAGTTCCTGAGCCAGGTGGAGTCGTTTTGGCACTGGAAGAGCTGTGCTGCTGCGTCGGGCAGTTGCCATTCACCACCTCACTGAGTTACCCAAGAGTCATAGCCGATTTCACATATATGTGCTGCCAGAGCACTTGGTTTCCATGGCAGCGGGAAATGGCTTGGGCGCTGAACTTGTGTTTGGCTGTGGAGTTTTGAGCGCCTTGAGTGAGGAGCTCCATGTTAGTTTAGTGTGGGTGCTCAAGCTGCTTGATTCCATCACACTGGGCTCAATGGGCATTGGACCGGAAGTGACCAAACAGGGTTTCCTAGATAGCTGCTAGCCAGCACAGCTGATGGTATGTGAATTTCCTGAGCCAGGTGGAGTTGTTTTGGCACTGGAAGAGTTGTGCTGCTGCTTCGGGCAGTTGCCATTCACCACCTCACTGAGTTCCCCAAGAGTCATGGCCAATTTCAGTCATATGTGCTGTCAGAGCACTTGGTTTCCATGGCAGCGGGAAATGGCTTGTTAAACCCGAGTGGACAGGGGCCAGAGGCCCCTCACCCCCGGACGAATGGAGCCCTCCCCCAGACACGAGACATGAGACCAAGAGATGCAATCACGCATGAGGCAAGGTTTATTTCACACCGGCTCGTGGACGCTCCCGCGCGTTTTAGCAGGGAGTCGCGCCGAGCCGCACAAGCTGGGACTTTTTATTGGATATGGGAAGCAGGAAGAGGGGTTACAGAAGCAGATGCATAGTTACAGGGATCTCATTGGCACCTTTAAGTTACACAAGGCTATGATTGGTACAGGAGCTGCCCTTGCTCAAAGTAGTCTTCAAGAATGACTCAATGTTTGAGAAATGGAAACTTATCTTTCTTTTGTAAAAATGGAAACTTGGGAAACTGAAGCTTACTGTTCCTAGCTCTTGGAAAGCACCCAACGGCTCCTAGCTCTCTATCTTGCAAGGTCTTCTGCCGCTCCTTATCTCACAAGATCTTCTGCCTGCAGGCATCCTATTGACCCTTTTTCTGCTGAAGCTAAATTTGGGCTCTACATTTCCCCTTTTTCTTTTGGCATGAGGCAAATCATTGACTCAAGTTGCTTGTTGTTCTGTCCTGAGTGTTTGATACTGGTTTGTTAGTATAGAAGTCTGGATCACTGACAATCTTTCTCTTATGAACCGTACTAGTCTATTGATAATATATGGCCCAATGGTTAGGAGTAAAAACAGAATGATGGGTGGTCCCAGTAGTGAAGAGATTAAGGTAGTCAGCCAGGGTGAGCGGTTAAACACTCCTTCGAACCAGCCCTGTTGGGCCTCAAATTCTCTCTGTCTCTGGTCTAGTCTTTTTCTCAGTTTATTTAATGTCTCAGTAACTATGCCTGTTTGATCCGTATAAAAACAACACTTTTCTTTTAGGGCTGCACACAATCCTCCTTCTTTTAGAAAAAGCAGGTCTAATCCTCGTCTATTTTGTAACACCACTTCAGATAAGGAAGTTAGAGAGTCCTTGAGGACCCGTACTGACTTTTCTAGAGCCCTTAAATCTTCATCCATTGCCTCATGGAGGAACTGAAGCTGGTCTGTACGGTGCAGGGCTGTTGCCCCGGTTTCTATGCCGGCTGCGACTCCTCCTGTTCCTAATAAAATGGCTAAGGTCAAGGAAACAGGCTCTCGTTTGATCCGGTTGGGATGCTCGTAGGCTGCAAGAATAGCATTGAAGGAATAGTAAGTCATCCTGGGCCACAATCGTATAAGCACACAAAAATCACTGGTAAGATTAAGAATCCTAGCTGAAACACAAGGAGTTAACCCGGTGTTACAAGCCCAATAGGTTCCTTCAGGTGGGGTCAAGTATTAATCTCCAGGTCTTACCTGGAGAGAGGCATTACAAAGACTCAGTCTCTTAGGTGTTTTACCAATACATAACTCTTTACTTGTGACCTCAGTCAGAGTCAGCTCATGATCCTTCACAGAGCAGGCTGGGGGAGGCGAAGAGTGGGTGGAAGGCTCTAGACTCACAGCGATGCCTTCATAATACGGAGGACTCGGGCTTAAACACAGCCAACAGTCTTTAGCACGATCGGGATCTGAAGCATTCAAAGCTAAATATGCCCCCTTGATTAATTTTAACAGGCGATTTCCGGTGCCTCCAGGAATAGGGGGTGAAGTAACAGCTATGCTAGGAGTGGAAGTGGGCGGTGCTGGAGGAGGCTCATGTAATCTGGAAGTGGGCGGTGCTGGAGGAGGCTCATGTAATCTGGATGGGCCCCTCTGATCTGCCAAAACGAAGTTCGGTCCAATGGACTGTGGGAGCCCTTGATTTAGGTGTAGTTTGATCTTGAAGAGAAGCCCTTGATCCTCCCCTGATTTGTACAGACGTAGTCCCCAGGTTTTACCTGTCAGCCAAGGCAAATGGCTTTTTTTTACCTTTGGCGGAGAAGGTGACATTTAATTGATTACAAGATGAGGGATTAAAGGTAGCCCTGGTTATTTGTATGTAGTCATTACTTGTCTTAGGTATCTAGTATCCTGTCCCCGTAGTTTTACAGCCCTAAGTTTTACAATAGTAGGACTCTGTTCCCCCACAAGCAGGGCGTCTGTGGTTCTCTCGAGGACACACACAAAAAGGTTCGTCTCGAAGGGACCGCCTGAGCAAGGGGTTATAACAGCGGGCTAGGTTAGGGAGAAAGCCCGAAGGGCCCCACCCTCTGAAATTGGAAGGGCAGAATGTCGAGGCTGAGGCAGGGTCTTTATCACTGGCACCCCAATTCTCTAGACTGGTCACTAGCTGGCAAAGATCAGGGTATAGATTTGGCCACCAAGTTCCTATGGGATGTCGGTCTGACTGTACCTCCCATGCTACCTTACCGGTAGCAGAAATCACCTGCCAAGTTTGTAATTGTGGCAGGTGAGGGCTACTGCATACAAAAGCAACGCAGAAAATTAGGCACGCGACAGTCTTATCTTTAAAGGGTTTTGAGTGCGCTGGACTTTCCATTGCGAAGGTGGAGTGTTGGCGTTCGGGGATTCGGGTCTGGTTGCCTTGACGTGAGAAGCGTGGATCCACGACGCAATCCCGTCTACCTTCAAAGCGGTGGGAGTGGTGAGAAGGACAGTGTAGGGTCCTTTCCAATGCGGTTCCAGCATCCTGGACTGATGTCGGCGAACCCAGACAGTGTCTCCAATCTTATAGGGGTGTGGCACCGTAGGGGATGTCTGGGCGTCCTGATAGGCAGCGGCCAGGGGCCCCCAGATGTCCTGGTGCACCAGTTGTAGCGCCCTCAGATGTGCCTGGAGTGGCGTCGCCTAGGAGACGAAGGCAGGCCCGTTGTCCGTCCCTATTATTTGTGGCATTCCATATCGTGGGAAGATTTCTTCTAGTAGTTTCTTAACCACCACATTGGCCGTCTCGTTCTTGGTGGGAAAGGCTTCTGCCCATCCTGAGAAGGTGTCTACAAAGACTAGAAGGTATTTGTAACCATACATCCCTGGCTTAATTTCAGTGAAGTCTATTTCCCAATGTTCTCCTGGTCTATGCCTTCTTAGTCTAGCTCCTAATGCCGGTTTTTCCCGGCTGGGGTTGACAAGGGTGCAGGCATTACAGTTATCAACAGTCTTCTGCAAGAGTGCCGTTTTACATGGGATGTAGGTGGCTACCTCTTCTCGTTGTAAAACTGACTTCATCTTCTTGACACCTAAATGAGTGAGTCTGTGAATTTGGTCAATCAACTGCTCGGCCACTGCGAGGGGCATCACACGTCTACCTTGATGAACCCAGACCTCTTCCTCTGGGTCGAAACTGGCCTGTAGTCCCTGGACTATATCCAGGTCCTGCTCTGAATATTCCCATTTGGGTTGGGCCTCTGGAGTCTCAGAGCAGGGATCTCTGGTGACTAGGACTTGAGGCCCCGTTGCTGCCTCTCGAGCCGTAGCGTCCGCTAAACGGTTTCCTTTCGCTACCAGGCTATCTCCTTTTTGATGTCCTGCACAGTGTATGATACTTAAGGCCTTTGGAAGAAACAAAGCTTTTAGCAGTTCAATAATTTCTTGTCTATTTTTAACAGTTTTTCCCTCAGACGTTAACAGTCCTCTCCTCCGGTATATTTCTTCATGAATGTGGGCAGTAGCAAAGGCGTATCTACTGTCTGTGTATACATTAAGTCTCTTACCTTCCGCCAATTGAAGGGCTTTCGTCAAGGCAATTAGCTCCGCTCGTTGGGCTGACGTCCCTTGCGGTAGGGCGCCAGCCCAAATCACCTGAGAATCGGTAGTCATCGCTGCTCCGGCCCTCCGTTCTCCATTGGCGATGAAGCTACTCCCATCTGTGAACCAGGTGAAATCTGCTCCCGACAGAGGCTGGTCCAGCAGGTCTGGTTGGGTGCCGTGAACTTCAGCCAGGACTTGCTGACAATCATGAGGATCGCTGGTGGCCTCATGGGGTGTTGGCAATAGGGTGGCAGGGTTGAGGGTAGTGACTGGCCCAAACCGAATTTTATCAGTATCCAACAGCATTGACTGGTAGTGAGTCAGTCTAGCATTGGATACCCATCTCTCCGGAGGCTGTCGAATGAGGGATTCAACAGCGTGGGGCGTCAACATAGTCAGGGGCTGCCCCAAGGTCAGTTTGGTGGTATCCTTAACAAGCACTGCCACTGAGGCCACGATCCTGAGACACGGGGGCCACCCAGCAGCCACTGGGTCCAGTTTCTTGGATAAGTAGGCGACAGGGCGCCTCCAAGGTCCAAGTCGTTGAGTAAGGACTCCCTTGTCATATCCCCCTCGTTTATTTAGGAAGAGTTCAAAGGGCTTGGTTAGATCAGGGAGTCCTAATGCCGGGGAAGAGAGAAATTCCTTTTTGATCCTGTCAAACGCCCCCTGCTGCTCTGGGGTCCATTCGAAGGGAGTCTCAGATTTTAGCAGTGGGTAAAGGGGGGCCACCAATTCGGCGAACCCCGGGATCCACAATCGGCAGAACCCGGCGGTGCCAATGAATTCTCGCAATTGGCGGCGGTTCTGAGGCACGGGGATGTTGCAAATAGTTTCTTTCCGTGCCTCAGTTAGCCACCGTTGTCCTTCTTTTAGTTTGTAACCTAAGTAAGTCACTTCCTGTTGGCAAATCTGGGCCTTCTTGGCTGAGGCCCGATATCCCAAATGCCCCAATGTTTTTAAAAGAGTTCCTGTGCCCTCCTCGCATTTTTTTTTTTTTTGACGAGGCAGCTAAAAGTATGTCATCAACATACTGGAGAAGAATCAGATGGGGGTTTCTTACCCGATAGTCTGCGAGGTCTCAATGTAGCGCCTCGTTGAACAGAGTAGGGCTGTTCTTGAAGCCTTGAGGCAAACGAGTCCAAGTCAATTGTCCTGAGATACCCATTTCCGGGTCCTGCCATTCGAACGCGAACAAGGGCTGACTCTGGGGGCTCAGTCTTAAACAAAAGAAAGCGTCTTTTAAATCCAACACTGTATACCAAATATGAGTAGGTGGCAGGGTGCTGAGAAGATTATAAGGATTTGGCACTGTTGGGTGCATATCTTCGACCCTCTTATTAACCTCCCGTAGATCTTGCACAGGTCTAAAATCATTAGTACCAGGTTTCTTGACCGGCAGCAGAGGGGTGTTCCAAGGGAAACGGCAGGGAGTCAGAATTCCCTGATTTAGGAGTCTCTGGATGTGAGGTCGTATCCCCTCATGGGCCTCATGGGTCATTGGATATTGTCTCACTGCAATCGGCACCGCCGATGCCTTAACATTTATTATGAGGGGAGGTTGGTGCACGGCCATCCCCATTCTCTCAGTCTCTGTCCATGCCAATGGATATTTAGTCAGCCACATATTCTGAGAGTCGATAGCCATGGTCATTGAGTAGCCAGGTTTATCATACAATCGATATTCTTCTTCCAAGCTCAGAGTTAGGACCTGCAAGGGGGCTCCCTCTGGACCAGTAACTGTAGCCCCACCTTTTAAAAAATGTATTTGGGCTTTTAACTTTCCTAATAAGTCTCTTCCCAAGAGTGGGTATGGGCAATCGGGTACATGTAAAAACGAATGAGTAACTCTCCTTGATGTCAATTGTACTTTTCTCTCAGTGGTCCATCGGTATTGTTTTCCCCCAGTGGTCCTCTGCACCCATGCCGTTCGGTCACTTAGAGGCCCAGGTCTTTGATTGAGCACCGAGTGTTGAGCCCCTGTGTTTATTAAGAATGTTACCGGCTGCCCCCCTACTTGCAAGTTTACCCTGGGCTCAGGGGGAGGCTCCTGGCCCTGACTTTCCTAGTCTTCATCCAAAGCCAGAACTCGAGAAGGCTGGTTCACTTCTTTCCCTTGTTCCTTTGCTCTCAGTTTGGGGCAATTTCTGACCCAATGCCCCCTCTTTTTGCAATAGGCACACTGGCCTCGATGGTCTCTAGGTCTGCCCGTCTCCCGGCGCCTATCTGTTCTCCCTGCGCTTGAATTCCTGTTTTCTACTACTGTGGCCAAGAGCCGGCTAAATTCCTTATCGCGCTTTTTATCTCTCTCTTCTGCTTCTTTTCGCAACCTCTCCTCACGCAACTCTGCCTCTTTCTTAAGTCTCTCTTCTTTTTTTTTTTCAACTGTTTCTCTTTTATTGAAAATCTTCTCAGCCTCCTTTAATAAGTCAGTCAAGCTGTATCCTTGCAAATTTTCTAATCGCTGTAACTTATTCCGAATATCTGGCGCTGACTGCCAAATGAAGGCCATTGCCACATTTACTGCTTGCTCCTCGCTATCGGGATTAAATGGTGTGTACATGCGATAGGCTTCCTTTAATCTCTCTAAGAAACCCGTCGGGGTCTCCTCTGGCCCTTGAATCACCTGCTTTATCTGTGCCAAATTGGTCGGGCGTCGCCCGGCACTTCTGAGGCCCGCTATGAGAATCCAGCGATAAAGACGCAGGTGTCCCCTACCTTGGTTGGTGTGAAAATCCCAATCCGGACGCGTCAGAGGGAACGCCTCATCAATTTCATTGGGTAGCTGAGTGGGCCGGCCATCGTCCCCCGGAACATTTTTCCGGGCTTCCATGAACACCTGTTGCCTCTCCTCAGAGGTTAATAGGATCTGTAAAAGCTGCTGGCAATCATCCCACGTGGGCTGATGAGTCAACAGAATAGATTCAATCAACCCAGTCAGCGCAACGGGATTCTTGGAGAAAGGGGGGTTATTCTGTTTCCAATTATAAAGATCAGACGCAGAAAAAGGCCAATACTGCCAGGGACCCTCGGCGCCTCCCATCTGGCGCAACGGAAGGGTCACTGACACTTCTCCTGGAACAGCTTCCCTCCTCCCTCTCAGCCTGCCTGCCACGGGGGAGCTGGGCGGTGATCTGGTGGTGGTCTGCCTCCACTGGGGCAGACGGCTCCGGTCGCTCTGGGGCCCCTGGTGGAGGCTGAGCCGCCGCCTGTGGGGCGGCAGGCTGTGCAGGAGGGACCTGTAATGAAGGGGGTTTCTCATTCAGCAGATCAGCTAGTAAGGTGTCATCCTGAGGAAGGACCGCCTTAACGGAGCCTTTAACTACAGTGGGATATAAGGAGGAGACATTTCCCGATGGTCCGCTTACTCTCTCCTTTCCTGTTGGGAGAAATGGAGACACCCAGGAAGGGGGATTAGTGGCAAGGTTCTCCCACACAGTTACATAAGGGATCTGATCCGGATGGCCTTGGGGACCCTTGTCATAGATCCGGTCCTTGACCTGTAAAATAATGGGTAGATGAAAAGTTCCCTCTCGTGGCCATCCGACATCAAATGACGGCCATTCAGCCGCACAAAGGGTCCTCCATTTCTTCTTTTTCACATCCACGGAGAGGCTATGACCCCGGTCACGGACCTCACTCCAGTGATCTAGGGAAAGACTCAGGGGAGTTGTGACCTTTTGGCCCATCTTAACACATCCACACTACTTACTTATCAAACTTTACACACTACAGGCAATATACACAGGCCTTTCTCACACACACACGCACACGCAGCGTGCTTACTCATTCACACAGCGCCGGCGCCTCCACAGAACACACGGGGAGTTCAACCCCCGGACAACAAATGCACCAAAAACAAAAACACCAAAAAGGAAGAAAGATGTGGCCACCACACGAAGCCCGGAGGCTTCCAAACGAAGCCCGAAGGCTTCCAATCCCACGGAGTGTCCCCCGGGGTGGAGAGAGAGAAGTCCGAAGAGTCCGTCGACTCCTTCTCTAGTCTCCCAAACGCCTCATCAGAGGCCAAACGGATCCGTCAGGAAAAGAGCAAAGACCAAGTCTCACAATATGACAAAGAGATCACCAAAGACCAAATCTCACAATATCACAAAGAGATCACCAAAAACCAAGTCTCACAATATCACAAAGAGATTTCCAAAAACCAAATCTCACAGTATCACAAAGAGATCTCCAAAAACCAACACTTACAATATCACAAAGAGATACAACAATAAGAGACAACAGAAAGCGATTGACTGCAGTCACAGCCTTACCTCCGGTTGGCCAGCTGTCCGTGGGTGCGGCAGAAGGTCCCCAAGTCTCTGTGCGACCTCCAAATGTTAAACCCGAGTGGGCAGGGGCCAGGGGCCCCTCACCCCCGGATGAACGGAGCCCTCCCCCAGACACGAGACATGAGACCAAGAGATGCAATCACGCATGAGGCAAGGTTTATTTCACACAGGCTCGTGGACGCTCCCGCGCGTTTTAGCAGGGACTCGCGCCGAGCCGCACAAGCTGGGACTTTTTATAGGATATGGGAAGCAGGAAGCGGGGTTACAGAAGCAGATGCATAGTTACAGGGATCTCATTGGCACCTTTAAGTTACACAAGGCTATGATTGGTACAGGAGCTGCCCATACTCAAAGTAGTCTTCAAGAATGACTCAATGTCTGAGAAATGGAAACTTATCTTTCTTTTGTAAAAATGGAAACTTGGGAAACTGAAGCTTACTGTTCCTAGCTCTTGGAAAGCATCCAACGGCTCCTAGCTCTCTATCTTGCAAGGTCTTCTGCCGCTCCTTATCTCACAAGGTCTTCTGCCTGCAGACATCCTATTGACCCTTTTTCTGCTGGAGCTAAATTTGGGCTCTACAGGCTTGGGCGCTGAGCTTGTGTTTGGCTGTGGAGTTTTGAGCGCCTTGAGTGAGGAGCTCCATGTTAGTTTAGTGTGGGTGCTCAACCTGCTTGATTCCATCACACTGCGCTCAATGGGCATTGGACCGGAAGTGACCAAACAGGGTTTCCTACATAGCTGCTAGCTAGCACAGCTGATGGTATGTGAAGTTTCTGAGCCAGGTGGAGTCGTTTTGGCACTGGAAGAGCTGTGCTGCTGCGTCGGGCAGTTGCCATTCACCAGTGCACTGAGTTCCCCAAGAGTCATAGCCAATTTCAGACATATGTGCTGCCAGAGCACTTGGTTTCCGTGGCAGCGGGAAATGGCTTGGGCGCTGAACTTGTGTTTGGCTGTGGAGTTTTGAGCGCCTTGAGTGAGGAGCTCCATGTTAGTTTAGTGTGGGTGCTCAAGCTGCTTGATTCCATCACACTGGGCTCAATGGGCATTGGACCGGAAGTGACCAAACAGGGTTTCCTAGATAGCTGCTAGCTAGCACAGCTGATGGTATGTGAAGTTTCTGAGCCAGGTGGAATCGTTTTGGCACTGGAAGAGGTGTGCTGCTGCGTCGGGAAGTTGCCATTCACCACCTCACTGAGTTCCCCAAGAGTCATAGCCAATTTCAGTCATATGTGCTGTCAGAGCACTTGGTTTCCATGGCAGCGGGAAATGGCTTGTTAAACCCGAGTGGGCAGGGGCCAGGGTCCCCTCACCCCCGACGAACGGAGCCCTCCCCCAGACACGAGACACGAGACCAAGAGATGCAATCACGCATGAGGCAAGGTTTATTTTACACAGGCTCGTGGACGCTCCCGCGCGTTTTAGCAGGGACTCGCGCCGAGCCGCACAAGCTGGGACTTTTTATAGGATATGGGAAGCAGGAAGCGGGGTTACAGAAGCAGATGCATAGTTACAGGGATCTCATTGGCACCTTTAAGTTACACAAGGCTATGATTGGTACAGGAGCTGCCCTTGCTCAAAGTAGACTTCAAGAATGACTCAATGTCTGAGAAATGGAAACTTATCTTTCTTTTGTAAAAATGGAAACTTGGGAAACTGAAGCTTACTGTTCCTAGCTCTTGGAAAGCACCGAATGGCTCCTAGCTCTCTATCTTGCAAGATCTTCTGCGGCTCATTATCTCACAAGGTCTTCTGCCTGCAGGCATCCTATTGACCCTTTTTCTGCTGGAGCTAAATTTGGGCTCTACAGGCTTGGGCGCTGAGCTTGTGTTTGGCTGTGGAGTTTTGAGCGCCTTGAGTGAGGAGCTCCATGTTAGTTTAGTGTGGGTGCTCAAGCTGCTTGATTCCATCACACTGGGCTCAATGGGCATTGGACCGGAAGTGACCAAACAGGGTTTCCTAGATAGCTGCTAGCTAGCACAGCTGATGGTATGTGAAGTTCCTGAGCCAGGTGGAGTTGTTTTGGCACTGGAAGAGCTGTGCTGCTGCTTCGGGCAGTTGCTATTCACCAGTGCACTGAGGTCCCTAGCTGTCATAGCTACTTTTAGACATATGTGCTGCCAGAGCACTTGGTTTCCATGGCAGCGGGAAATGGCTTGGGCGCTGAACTTGTGTTTGGCTGTGGAGTTTTGAGTGCCTTGAGTGAGGAGCTCCATGTTAGTTTAGTGTGGGTGCTCAAGCTGCTTGATTCCATCACACTGGGCTCAATGGGCATTGGACCGGAAGTGACCAAACAGGGTTTCCTAGATAGCTGCTAGCTAGCACAGCTGATGGCATGTGAAGTTCCTGAGCCAGGTGGAGTTGTTTTGGCACTGGAAGAGCTGTGCTGCTGCTTCGGGCAGTTGCCATTCACCACCTCACTGAGTTCCCTAGGTGTCATATCCACTTTCAGACATATGTGCTGCCAGAACACTTGGTTTCCATGGCAGCGGGAAATGGCTTGGGCGCTGAACTTGTGTTTGGCTGTGGAGTTTTGAGCGCCTTGAGTGAGGAGCTCCATGTTAGTTTAGTGTGGGTGCTCAAGCTGCTTGATTCCATCACACTGGGCTCAATGGGCATTGGAGCGGAAGTGACCAAACAGGGTTTCCTAGATAGCTGCTAGCTAGCACAGCTGATGGTATGTGAAGTTCCTGAGCCAGGTGGAGTTGTTTTGGCACTGGAAGAGCTGTGCTGCTGCGTCGGGCAGTTGCCATTCACCACCTCACTGAGTTCCCCAAGAGTCATAGCCACTTTCAGTCATATGTGCTGCCAGAGCACTTGGTTTCCATGGCAGCGGGAAATGGCTTGGGCGCTGAACTTGTGTTTGGCTGTGGAGTTTTGAGCGCCTTGAGTGAGGAGCTCCATGTTAGTTTAGTGTGGGTGCTCAAGCTGCTTGATTCCATCACACTGGGCTCAATGGGCATTGGACCGGAAGTGACCAAACAGGGTTTCCTAGATAGCTGCTAGCTAGCACAGCTGATGGTATGTGAAGTTTCTGAGCCAGGTGGAGTCGTTTTGGCAGTGGAAGAGGTGTGCTGCTGGGTCGGGAAGTTGCCATTCACCACCTCACTGAGTTTCCCAAGAGTCATAGCGAATTTCAGTCATATGTGCTGCCAGAGCACTTGGTTTCCATGGCAGCGGGAAATGGCTTGTTAAACCCGAGTGGGCAGGGGCCAGGGGCCTCTCACCCCCGGACGAACTGAGCCCTCCCCCAGACACGAGACATGAGACCAAGAGATGCAATCACGCATGAGGCAAGGTTTATTTCACACTGGGCTCCTGGACGCTGCCGCGCATTTTAGCAGGGACTCGCGCCGAGCCGCACAAGCTGTGACTTTTTATAGGATATGGGAAGCAGGAAGCGGGGTTACAGAAGCAGATGCATAGTTACAGGGATCTCATTGGCACCTTTAAGTTACACAAGGCTATGATTGGTACAGGAGCTGCCCATACTCAAAGTAGTCTTCAAGAATGACTCAATGTCTGAGAAATGGAAACTTATCTTTCTTTTGTAAAAATGGAAACTTGGGAAACTGAAGCTTACTGTTCCTAGCTCTTGGAAAGCATCCAACGGCTCCTAGCTCTCTATCTTGCAAGGTCTTCTGCCGCTCCTTAGCTCACAAGGTCTTCTGCCTGCAGGCATCCTATTGACTCTTTTTCTGCTGGAGCTAAATTTGTGCTCTACAGGCTTGAGTGCTGAACTTGTGTTTGGCTGTGGAGTTTTGAGCGCCTTGAGTGAGGAGCTCCATGTTAGTTTAGTGTGGGTGCTCAACCTGCTTGATTCCATCACACTGCGCTCAATGGGCATTGGACCGGAAGTGACCAAACAGGGTTTCCTACATAGCTGCTAGCTAGCACAGCTGATGGTATGTGAAGTTTCTGAGCCAGGTGGAGTCGTTTTGGCACTGGAAGAGCTGTGCTGCTGCGTCGGGCAGTTGCCATTCACCACCTCACTGAGTTCCCAAAGAGTCATAGCCAATTTCAGACATATGTGCTGCCAGAGCACTTGGTTTCCGTGGCAGCGGGAAATGGCTTGGGCGCTGAACTTGTGTTTGGCTGTGGAGTTTTGAGCGCCTTGAGTGAGGAGCTCCATGTTAGTTTAGTGTGGGTGCTCAAGCTGCTTGATTCCATCACACTGGGCTCAATGGGCATTGGACCGGAAGTGACCAAACAGGGTTTCCTAGATAGCTGCTAGCTAGCACAGCTGATGGTATGTGAAGTTTCTGAGCCAGGTGGAATCGTTTTGGCACTGGAAGAGCTGTGCTGCTGCGTCAGGCAGTTGCCATTCACCACCTCACTGAGTTCCCCAAGAGTCATAGGCAATTTCACACAGTTGTGCTGCCAGAGCACTTGGTTTCCATGGCAGCGGGAAATGGCTTGTTAAACCCGAGTGGGCAGGGGCCAGGGTCCCCTCACCCCCGACGAACGGAGCCCTCCCCCAGACACGAGACACGAGACCAAGAGATGCAATCACGCATGAGGCAAGGTTTATTTTACACAGGCTGTGGACGCTCCCGCGCGTTTTAGCAGGGACTCGCGCCGAGCCGCACAAGCTGTGACTTTTTATAGGATATGGGAAGCAGGAAGCGGGGTTACAGAAGCAGATGCATAGTTACAGGGATCTCATTGGCACCTTTAAGTTACACAAGGCTATGATTGGTACAGGAGCTGCCCTTGCTCAAAGTAGACTTCAAGAATGACTCAATGTCTGAGAAATGGAAACTTATCTTTCTTTTGTAAAAATGGAAACTTGGGAAACTGAAGCTTACTGTTCCTAGCTCTTGGAAAGCACCGAATGGCTCCTAGCTCTCTATCTTGCAAGATCTTCTGCGGCTCATTATCTCACAAGGTCTTCTGCCTGCAGGCATCCTATTGACCCTTTTTCTGCTGGAGCTAAATTTGGGCTCTACAGGCTTGGGCGCTGAGCTTGTGTTTGGCTGTGGAGTTTTGAGCGCCTTGAGTGAGGAGCTCCATGTTAGTTTAGTGTGGGTGCTCAAGCTGCTTGATTCCATCACACTGGGCTCAATGGGCATTGGACCGGAAGTGACCAAACAGGGTTTCCTAGATAGCTGCTAGCTAGCACAGCTGATGGTATGTGAAGTTCCTGAGCCAGGTGGAGTTGTTTTGGCACTGGAAGAGCTGTGCTGCTGCTTCGGGCAGTTGCTATTCACCAGTGCACTGAGGTCCCTAGGTGTCATAGCTACTTTTAGACATATGTGCTGCCAGAGCACTTGGTTTCCATGGCAGCGGAAAATGGCTTGGTCGCTGAACTTGTGTTTGGCTGTGGAGTTTTGAGTGCCTTGAGTGAGGAGCTCCATGTTAGTTTAGTGTGGGTGCTCAAGCTGCTTGATTCCATCACACTGGGCTCAATGGGCATTGGACCGGAAGTGACCAAACAGGGTTTCCTAGATAGCTGCTAGCTAGCACAGCTGATGGTATGTGAAGTTCCTGAGCCAGGTGGAGTTGTTTTGGCACTGGAAGAGCTGTGCTGCTGCTTCGGGCAGTTGCCATTCACCACCTCACTGAGTTCCCTAGGTGTCATATCCACTTTCAGACATATGTGCTGCCAGAACACTTGGTTTCCATGGCAGCGGGAAATGGCTTGGGCGCTGAACTTGTGTTTGGCTGTGGAGTTTTGAGCGCCTTGAGTGAGGAGCTCCATGTTAGTTTAGTGTGGGTGCTCAAGCTGCTTGATTCCATCACACTGGGCTCAATGGGCATTGGAGCGGAAGTGACCAAACAGGGTTTCCTAGATAGCTGCTAGCTAGCACAGCTGATGGTATGTGAAGTTCCTGAGCCAGGTGGAGTTGTTTTGGCACTGGAAGAGCTGTGCTGCTGCGTCGGGCAGTTGCCATTCACCACCTCACTGAGTTCCCCAAGAGTCATAGCCACTTTCAGTCATATGTGCTGCCAGAGCACTTGGTTTCCATGGCAGCGGGAAATGGCTTGGGCGCTGAACTTGTGTTTGGCTGTGGAGTTTTGAGCGCCTTGAGTGAGGAGCTCCATGTTAGTTTAGTGTGGGTGCTCAAGCTGCTTGATTCCATCACACTGGGCTCAATGGGCATTGGACCGGAAGTGACCAAACAGGGTTTCCTAGATAGCTGCTAGCTAGCACAGCTGATGGTATGTGAAGTTTCTGAGCCAGGTGGAGTCGTTTTGTCAGTGGAAGAGGTGTGCTGCTGGGTCGGGAAGTTGCCATTCACCACCTCACTGAGTTTCCCAAGAGTCATAGCGAATTTCAGTCATATGTGCTGCCAGAGCACTTGGTTTCCATGGCAGCGGGAAATGGCTTGTTAAACCCGAGTGGGCAGGGGCCAGGGGCCCCTCACCCCCGGACGAACTGAGCCCTCCCCCAGACACGAGACATGAGACCAAGAGATGCAATCACGCATGAGGCAAGGTTTATTTCACACTGGGCTCCTGGACGCTCCCGCGCGTTTTAGCAGGGACTCGCGCCGAGCCGCACAAGCTGTGACTTTTTATAGGATATGGGAAGCAGGAAGCGGGGTTACAGAAGCAGATGCATAGTTACAGGGATCTCATTGGCACCTTTAAGTTACACAAGGCTATGATTGGTACAGGAGCTGCCCATACTCAAAGTAGTCTTCAAGAATGACTCAATGTCTGAGAAATGGAAACTTATCTTTCTTTTGTAAAAATGGAAACTTGGGAAACTGAAGCTTACTGTTCCTAGCTCTTGGAAAGCATCCAACGGCTCCTAGCTCTCTATCTTGCAAGGTCTTCTGCCGCTCCTTAGCTCACAAGGTCTTCTGCCTGCAGGCATCCTATTGACTCTTTTTCTGCTGGAGCTAAATTTGTGCTCTACAGGCTTGAGTGCTGAACTTGTGTTTGGCTGTGGAGTTTTGAGCGCCTTGAGTGAGGAGCTCCATGTTAGTTTAGTGTGGGTGCTCAAGCTGCTTGATTCCATCACACTGGGCTCAATGGGCATTGGACCGGAAGTGACCAAATAGGGTTTCCTAGATAGCTGCTAGCTAGCACAGCTGATGGTATGTGAAGTTCCTGAGCCAGGTGGAGTTGTTTTGGCACTGGAAGAGCTGTGCTGCTGCGTCGGGCAGTTGCCATTCACCACCTCACTGAGTTCCCTAGGTGTCATAGCCACTTTCAGACATATGTGCTGCCAGAGCACTTGGTTTCCATGGCAGCGGGAAATGGCTTGGGCGCTGAACTTGTTTTGGCTGTGGAATTTTGAGCGCCTTGAGTGAGGAGCTCCATGTTAGTTTAGTGTGGGTGCTCAAGCTGCTTGATTCCATCACACTGGGCTCAATGGGCATTGGACCGGAAGTGACCAAACAGGGTTTCCTAGATAGCTGCTAGCTAGCACAGCTGATGGTATGTGAAGTTCCTGAGCCAGTTGGAGTTGTTTTGGCACTGGAAGAGCTGTGCTGCTGCTTCGGGCAGTTGCCATTCACCACCTCACTGAGTTCCCTAGCTGTCATATCCACTTTCAGACATATGTGCTGCCAGAGCACTTGGTTTCCATGGCAGCGGGAAATGGCTTGGGCGCTGAACTTGTGTTTGGCTGTGGAGTTTTGAATGCCTTGAGTGAGGAGCTCCATGTTAGTTTAGTGTGGGTGCTCAAGCTGCTTGATTCCATCACACTGGGCTCAATGGGCATGGGACTGGAAGTGACCAAACAGGGTTTCCTACATAGCTGCTAGCTAGCACAGCTGATGGTATGTGAAGTGCCTGAGCCAGGTGGAGTTGTTTTGGCTCTGGAAGAGCTGTGCTGCTGCTTCGGGCAGTTGCCATTCACCACCGCACTGAGTTCCCTAGGTGTCATAGCCACTTTCAGACATATGTGCTGCCAGAGCACTTGGTTTCCATGGCAGCGGGAAATGGCTTTGGTGCTGAACTTGTGTTTGGCTGTGGAGTTTTGAGCGCCTTGAGTGAGGAGCTCCATGTTAGTTTACTGTCGCTGCTCAAGCTGCTTGATTCCATCACACTGGGCTCAATGGGCTTTGGACCGGAAGTGACCAAACAGGGTTTCCTAGATAGCTGCTAGCTAGCACAGCTGATGGTATGTGAAGTTCCTGAGCCAGGTGGAGTTGTTTTGCAACTGAAAGAGCTGTGCTGCTGCTTCAGGCAGTTGCCATTCACCACCTCACTGAGTTCCCTAGGTGTCATAGCCACTTTCAGACATATGTGCTGCCAGAGCACTTGGTTTCCATGGCAGCGGGAAATGGCTTGGGCGCTGAACTTGTGTTTGGCTGTGGAGTTTTGAGCGCCTTGAGTGAGGAGCTCCATGTTAGTTTAGTGTGGGTGCTCAAGCTGCTTGATTCCATCACACTGGGCTCAATGGGCATTGGACAGGAAGTGACCAAGCAGGGTTTCCTAGAACGCTGCTAGCTAGCACAGCTGATGGTATGTGAAGCTCCTGAGCCAGGTGGAGTTGTTTTGGCACTGGAAGAGCTGTACTGCTGCTTCAGGCAGTTGCCATTCACCACCTCACTTAGTTCCCCAAGAGTCATAGGCAATTTCACACAGTTGTGCTGCCAGAGCACTTGGTTTCCATGGCAGCGGGAAATGGCTTGGGCGCTGAACTTGTGTTTGGCTGTGGAGTTTTGAGCGCCTTGAGTGAGGAGCTCCATGTTAGTTTAGTGTGGGTGCTCAAGCTGCTTGATTCCATCACACTGGGCTCAATGGGCATTGGACCGGAAGTGACCAAACAGGGTTTCCTAGATAGCTGCTAGCTAGCACAGCTGATGGTATGTGAAGTTCCTGAGCCAGGTGGAGTCGTTTTGGCACTGGAAGAGCTGTGCTGCTGCTACAGGCAGTTGCCATTCACCACCGCACTGAGTTCCCTAGGTGTCATAGCTACTTTCAGACATATGTGCTGCCAGAGCACTTGGTTTCCATGGCAGCGGGAAATGGCTTGGGCGCTGAACTTGTGTTTGGCTGTGGAGTTTTGAGCGCCTTGAGTGAGGAGCTCCATGTTAGTTTAGTGTGGGTGCTCAAGCTGCTTGATTCCATCACACTGGGCTCAATGGGCATTGGAGCGGAAGTGACCAAACAGGGTTTCCTAGATAGCTGCTAGCTAGCACAGCTGATGGTATGTGAAGTTCCTGAGCCAGGTGGAGTCGTTTTGACACTGGAAGAGCTGTGCTGCTGCTTCAGGCAGTTGCCATTCACCACCTCACTGAGTTCCCTAGGTGTCATAGCCACTTTCAGACATATGTGCTGCCAGAGCACTTGGTTTCCATGGCAGCGGGAAATGGCTTGGGCGCTGAACTTGTGTTTGGCTGTGGAGTTTTGAGCGCCTTGAGTGAGGAGCTCCATGTTAGTTTAGTGTGGGTGCTCAAGCTGCTTGATTCCATCACACTGGGCTCAATGGGCATTGGAGCGGAAGTGACCAAACAGGGTTTCCTAGATAGCTGCTAGCTAGCACAGCTGATGGTATGTGAAGTTCCTGAGCCAGGTGGAGTCGTTTTGACACTGGAAGAGCTGTGCTGCTGCTTCAGGCAGTTGCCATTCACCACCTCACTGAGTTCCCTAGGTGTCATTGCTACTTTCAGACATATGTGCTGCCAGAGCACTTGGTTTCCATGGCAGCGGGAAATGGCTTGGGCGCTGAACTTGTGTTTGGCTATGGAGTTTTGAGCGCCTTGAGTGAGGAGCTCCATGTCAGTTTAGTGTGGGTGCTCAAGCTGCTTGATTCCATCACACTGGGCTCAATGGGCATTGGACCGGAAGTGACCAAACAGGGTTTCCTAGATAGCTGCTAGCGAGCACAGCTGATGGTATGTGAAGTTCCTGAGCCAGGTGGAGTCGTTTTGACACTGGAAGAGCTGTGCTGCTGCTTCGGGCAGTTGCTAATCACGTCCTCACTGAGTTCCCTAGGTGTCATAGCCACTTTCAGACATATGTGCTGCCAGAGCACTTGGTTTCCATGGCAGCGGGAAATGGCTTGGGCGCTGAACTTGTGTTTGGCTGTGGAGTTTTGAGCGCCTTGAGTGAGGAGCTCCATGTTAGTTTAGTGTGGGTGCTCAAGCTGCTTGATTCCATCACACTGGGCTCAATGGGCATTGGACCGGAAGTGACCAAACAGGGTTTCCTAGATAGCTGCTAGCTAGCACAGCTGATGGTATGTGAAGTTCCTGAGCCAAGTGGTGTCGTTTTGGCATTGGAAGAGCTGTGCTGCTGCTTCGGGCAGTTGCCATTCACCAACGGACTGAGGGCCATAGGTGTCATAGCCACTTTCAGAAATATGTGCTGCCAGAGCACTTGGTTTCCATGGCAGCGGGAAATGGCTTTGGTGCTGAACTTGTGTTTGGCTGTGGAGTTTTGAGCGCCTTGAGTGAGGAGCTCCATGTTAGTTTAGTGTGGGTGCTCAAGCTGCTTGATTCCATCACACTGGGCTCAATGGGCATTGGACCGGAAGTGACCAAACAGGGTTTCCTAGATAGCTGCTAGCTAGCACAGCTGATGGTATGTGAAGTTTCTGAGCCAGGTGGAGTCGTTTTGTCAGTGGAAGAGGTGTGCTGCTGGGTCGGGAAGTTGCCATTCACCACCTCACTGAGTTTCCCAAGAGTCATAGCGAATTTCAGTCATATGTGCTGCCAGAGCACTTGGTTTCCATGGCAGCGGGAAATGGCTTGTTAAACCCGAGTGGGCAGGGGCCAGGGGCCCCTCACCCCCGGACGAACTGAGCCCTCCCCCAGACACGAGACATGAGACCAAGAGATGCAATCACGCATGAGGCAAGGTTTATTTCACACTGGGCTCCTGGACGCTGCCGCGCGTTTTAGCAGGGACTCGCGCCGAGCCGCACAAGCTGTGACTTTTTATAGGATATGGGAAGCAGGAAGCGGGGTTACAGAAGCAGATGCATAGTTACAGGGATCTCATTGGCACCTTTAAGTTACACAAGGCTATGATTGGTACAGGAGCTGCCCATACTCAAAGTAGTCTTCAAGAATGACTCAATGTCTGAGAAATGGAAACTTATCTTTCTTTTGTAAAAATGGAAACTTGGGAAACTGAAGCTTACTGTTCCTAGCTCTTGGAAAGCATCCAACGGCTCCTAGCTCTCTATCTTGCAAGGTCTTCTGCCGCTCCTGAGCTCACAAGGTCTTCTGCCTGCAGGCATCCTATTGACTCTTTTTCTGCTGGAGCTAAATTTGTGCTCTACAGGCTTGAGTGCTGAACTTGTGTTTGGCTGTGGAGTTTTGAGCGCCTTGAGTGAGGAGCTCCATGTTAGTTTAGTGTGGGTGCTCAAGCTGCTTGATTCCATCACACTGGGCTCAATGGGCATTGGACCGGAAGTGACCAAATAGGGTTTCCTAGATAGCTGCTAGCTAGCACAGCTGATGGTATGTGAAGTTCCTGAGCCAGGTGGAGTTGTTTTGGCACTGGAAGAGCTGTGCTGCTGCGTCGGGCAGTTGCCATTCACCACCTCACTGAGTTCCCTAGGTGTCATAGCCACTTTCAGACATATGTGCTGCCAGAGCACTTGGTTTCCATGGCAGCGGGAAATGGCTTGGGCGCTGAACTTGTTTTGGCTGTGGAATTTTGAGCGCCTTGAGTGAGGAGCTCCATGTTAGTTTAGTGTGGGTGCTCAAGCTGCTTGATTCCATCACACTGGGCTCAATGGGCATTGGACCGGAAGTGACCAAACAGGGTTTCCTAGATAGCTGCTAGCTAGCACAGCTGATGGTATGTGAAGTTCCTGAGCCAGTTGGAGTTGTTTTGGCACTGGAAGAGCTGTGCTGCTGCTTCGGGCAGTTGCCATTCACCACCTCACTGAGTTCCCTAGGTGTCATATCCACTTTCAGACATATGTGCTGCCAGAGCACTTGGTTTCCATGGCAGCGGGAAATGGCTTGGGCGCTGAACTTGTGTTTGGCTGTGGAGTTTTGAATGCCTTGAGTGAGGAGCTCCATGTTAGTTTAGTGTGGGTGCTCAAGCTGCTTGATTCCATCACACTGGGCTCAATGGGCATGGGACTGGAAGTGACCAAACAGGGTTTCCTACATAGCTGCTAGCTAGCACAGCTGATGGTATGTGAAGTGCCTGAGCCAGGTGGAGTTGTTTTGGCTCTGGAAGAGCTGTGCTGCTGCTTCGGGCAGTTGCCATTCACCACCGCACTGAGTTCCCTAGGTGTCATAGCCACTTTCAGACATATGTGCTGCCAGAGCACTTGGTTTCCATGGCAGCGGGAAATGGCTTTGGTGCTGAACTTGTGTTTGGCTGTGGAGTTTTGAGCGCCTTGAGTGAGGAGCTCCATGTTAGTTTACTGTCGCTGCTCAAGCTGCTTGATTCCATCACACTGGGCTCAATGGGCTTTGGACCGGAAGTGACCAAACAGGGTTTCCTAGATAGCTGCTAGCTAGCACAGCTGATGGTATGTGAAGTTCCTGAGCCAGGTGGAGTTGTTATGCAACTGAAAGAGCTGTGCTGCTGCTTCAGGCAGTTGCCATTCACCACCTCACTGAGTTCCCTAGGTGTCATAGCCACTTTCAGACATATGTGCTGCCAGAGCACTTGGTTTCCATGGCAGCGGGAAATGGCTTGGGCGCTGAACTTGTGTTTGGCTGTGGAGTTTTGAGCGCCTTGAGTGAGGAGCTCCATGTTAGTTTAGTGTGGGTGCTCAAGCTGCTTGATTCCATCACACTGGGCTCAATGGGCATTGGACAGGAAGTGACCAAACAGGGTTTCCTAGAACGCTGCTAGCTAGCACAGCTGATGGTATGTGAAGCTCCTGAGCCAGGTGGAGTTGTTTTGGCACTGGAAGAGCTGTGCTGCTGCTTCAGGCAGTTGCCATTCACCACCTCACTGAGTTCCCCAAGAGTCATAGGCAATTTCACACAGTTGTGCTGCCAGAGCACTTGGTTTCCATGGCAGCGGGAAATGGCTTGGGCGCTGAACTTGTGTTTGGCTGTGGAGTTTTGAGCGCCTTGAGTGAGGAGCTCCATGTTAGTTTAGTGTGGGTGCTGAACCTGCTTGATTCCATCACACTGGGCTCAATGGGCATTGGACCGGAAGTGACCAAACAGGGTTTCCTAGATAGCTGCTAGCTAGCACAGCTGATGGTATGTGAAGTTCCTGAGCCAGGTGGAGTCGTTTTGGCACTGGAAGAGCTGTGCTGCTGCTACAGGCAGTTGCCATTCACCACCGCACTGAGTTCCCTAGGTGTCATAGCTACTTTCAGACATATGTGCTGCCAGAGCACTTGGTTTCCATGGCAGCGGGAAATGGCTTGGGCGCTGAACTTGTGTTTGGCTGTGGAGTTTTGAGCGCCTTGAGTGAGGAGCTCCATGTTAGTTTAGTGTGGGTGCTCAAGCTGCTTGATTCCATCACACTGGGCTCAATGGGCATTGGAGCGGAAGTGACCAAACAGGGTTTCCTAGATAGCTGCTAGCTAGCACAGCTGATGGTATGTGAAGTTCCTGAGCCAGGTGGAGTCGTTTTGACACTGGAAGAGCTGTGCTGCTGCTTCAGGCAGTTGCCATTCACCACCTCACTGAGTTCCCTAGGTGTCATAGCCACTTTCAGACATATGTGCTGCCAGAGCACTTGGTTTCCATGGCAGCGGGAAATGGCTTGGGCGCTGAACTTGTGTTTGGCTGTGGAGTTTTGAGCGCCTTGAGTGAGGAGCTCCATGTTAGTTTAGTGTGGGTGCTCAAGCTGCTTGATTCCATCACACTGGGCTCAATGGGCATTGGAGCGGAAGTGACCAAACAGGGTTTCCTAGATAGCTGCTAGCTAGCACAGCTGATGGTATGTGAAGTTCCTGAGCCAGGTGGAGTCGTTTTGACACTGGAAGAGCTGTGCTGCTGCTTCAGGCAGTTGCCATTCACCACCTCACTGAGTTCCCTAGGTGTCATTGCTACTTTCAGACATATGTGCTGCCAGAGCACTTGGTTTCCATGGCAGCGGGAAATGGCTTGGGCGCTGAACTTGTGTTTGGCTATGGAGTTTTGAGCGCCTTGAGTGAGGAGCTCCATGTCAGTTTAGTGTGGGTGCTCAAGCTGCTTGATTCCATCACACTGGGCTCAATGGGCATTGGACCGGAAGTGACCAAACAGGGTTTCCTAGATAGCTGCTAGCGAGCACAGCTGATGGTATGTGAAGTTCCTGAGCCAGGTGGAGTCGTTTTGACACTGGAAGAGCTGTGCTGCTGCTTCGGGCAGTTGCTAATCACGTCCTCACTGAGTTCCCTAGGTGTCATAGCCACTTTCAGACATATGTGCTGCCAGAGCACTTGGTTTCCATGGCAGCGGGAAATGGCTTGGGCGCTGAACTTGTGTTTGGCTGTGGAGTTTTGAGCGCCTTGAGCGAGGAGCTCCATGTTAGTTTAGTGTGGGTGCTCAAGCTGCTTGATTCCATCACACTGGGCTCAATGGGCATTGGACCGGAAGTGACCAAACAGGGTTTCCTAGATAGCTGCTAGCTAGCACAGCTGATGGTATGTGAAGTTCCTGAGCCAAGTGGTGTCGTTTTGGCATTGGAAGAGCTGTGCTGCTGCTTCGGGCAGTTGCCATTCACCAACGGACTGAGGGCCATAGGTGTCATAGCCACTTTCAGACATATGTGCTGCCAGAGCACTTGGTTTCCATGGCAGCGGGAAATGGCTTTGGTGCTGAACTTGTGTTTGGCTGTGGAGTTTTGAGCGCCTTGAGTGAGGAGCTCCATGTTAGTTTAGTGTGGGTGCTCAAGCTGCTTGATTCCATCACACTGGGCTCAATGGGCATTGGACCGGAAGTGACCAAACAGGGTTTCCTAGATAGCTGCTAGCTAGCACAGCTGATGGTATGTGAAGTTCCTGAGCCAGGTGGAGTCGTTTTGCAACTGAAAGAGCTGTGCTGCTGCTTCAGGCAGTTGCCATTCACCACCTCACTGAGTTCCCTAGGTGTCATAGCCACTTTCAGACATATGTGCTGCCAGAGCACTTGGTTTCCATGGCAGCGGGAAATGGCTTGGGCGCTGAACTTGTGTTTGGCTGTGGAGTTTTGAGTGCCTTGAGTGAGGAGCTCCATGTTAGTTTAGTGTGGGTGCTCAAGCTGCTTGATTCCATCACACTGGGCTCAATGGGCATTGGAGCGGAAGTGACCAAACAGGGTTTCCTAGATAGCTGCTAGCTAGCACAGCTGATGGTATGTGAAGTTCCTGAGCCAGGTGGAGTCGTTTTGGCATTGGAAGAGCTGTGCTGCTGCTTCGGGCAATTGCTAATCACGTCCTCACTGAGTTCCCTAGGTATCATAGCCACTTTCAGACATATGTTCTGCCAGAGCACTTGGTTTCCATGGCAGCGGGAAATGGCTTGGGCGCTGAACTTGTGTTTGGCTGTGGAGTTTTGAGCGCCTTGAGTGAGGAGCTCCATGTTAGTTTAGTGTGGGTGCTCAAGCTGCTTGATTCCATCACACTGGGCTCAATGGGCATTGGACAGGAAGTGACCAAGCAGGGTTTCCTAGAACGCTGCTAGCTAGCACAGCTGATGGTATGTGAAGCTCCTGAGCCAGGTGGAGTTGTTTTGGCACTGGAAGAGCTGTGCTGCTGCTTCAGGCAGTTGCCATTCACCACCTCACTGAGTTCCCCAAGAGTCATAGGCAATTTCACACAGTTGTGCTG
Source organism: Ochotona princeps (assembly GCF_030435755.1). Lineage (NCBI taxonomy): Eukaryota > Metazoa > Chordata > Mammalia > Lagomorpha > Ochotonidae > Ochotona > Ochotona princeps. The sequence continues at coordinate 14,706,114 of NC_080863.1, read as the reverse complement.
CCAGAGCACTTGGTTTCCATGGCAGCGGGAAATGGCTTGGGCGCTGAACTTGTGTTTGGCTGTGGAGTTTTGAGCGCCTTGAGTGAGGAGCTCCATGTTAGTTTAGTGTGGGTGCTCAACCTGCTTGATTCCATCACACTGGGCTCAATGGGCATTGGACCGGAAGTGACCAAACAGGGTTTCCTAGATAGCTGCTAGCTAGCACAGCTGATGGTATGTGAAGTTCCTGAGCCAGGTGGAGTCGTTTTGGCACTGGAAGAGCTGTGCTGCTGCTACAGGCAGTTGCCATTCACCACCGCACTGAGTTCCCTAGGTGTCATAGCTACTTTCAGACATATGTGCTGCCAGAGCACTTGGTTTCCATGGCAGCGGGAAATGGCTTGGGCGCTGAACTTGTGTTTGGCTGTGGAGTTTTGAGCGCCTTGAGTGAGGAGCTCCATGTTAGTTTAGTGTGGGTGCTCAAGCTGCTTGATTCCATCACACTGGGCTCAATGGGCATTGGACCGGAAGTGACCAAACAGGGTTTCCTAGATAGCTGCTAGCTAGCACAGCTGATGGTATGTGAAGTTCCTGAGCCAGGTGGAGTCGTTTTGACACTGGAAGAGCTGTGCTGCTGCTTCAGGCAGTTGCCATTCACCACCTCACTGAGTTCCCTACGTGTCATAGCCACTTTCAGACATATGTGCTGCCAGAGCACTTGGTTTCCATGGCAGCGGGAAATGGCTTTGGTGCTGAACTTGTGTTTGGCTGTGGAGTTTTGAGCGCCTTGAGTGAGGAGCTCCATGTTAGTTTAGTGTGGGTGCTCAAGCTGCTTGATTCCATCACACTGGGCTCAATGGGCATTGGAGCGGAAGTGACCAAACAGGGTTTCCTAGATAGCTGCTAGCTAGCACAGCTGATGGTATGTGAAGTTCCTGAGCCAGGTGGAGTCGTTTTGACACTGGAAGAGCTGTGCTGCTGCTTCAGGCAGTTGCCATTCACCACCTCACTGAGTTCCCTAGGTGTCATTGCTACTTTCAGACATATGTGCTGCCAGAGCACTTGGTTTCCATGGCAGCGGGAAATGGCTTGGGCGCTGAACTTGTGTTTGGCTATGGAGTTTTGAGCGCCTTGAGTGAGGAGCTCCATGTCAGTTTAGTGTGGGTGCTCAAGCTGCTTGATTCCATCACACTGGGCTCAATGGGCATTGGACCGGAAGTGAACAAACAGGGTTTCCTACATAGCTGCTAGCGAGCACAGCTGATGGTATGTGAAGTTCCTGAGCCAGGTGGAGTCGTTTTGACACTGGAAGAGCTGTGCTGCTGCTTCGGGCAGTTGCTAATCACGTCCTCACTGAGTTCCCTAGGTGTCATAGCCACTTTCAGACATATGTGCTGCCAGAGCACTTGGTTTCCATGGCAGCGGGAAATGGCTTGGGCGCTGAACTTGTGTTTGGCTGTGGAGTTTTGAGCGCCTTGAGTGAGGAGCTCCATGTTAGTTTAGTGTGGGTGCTCAAGCTGCTTGATTCCATCACACTGGGCTCAATGGGCATTGGACCGGAAGTGACCAAACAGGGTTTCCTAGATAGCTGCTAGCTAGCACAGCTGATGGTATGTGAAGTTCCTGAGCCAAGTGGTGTCGTTTTGGCATTGGAAGAGCTGTGCTGCTGCTTCGGGCAGTTGCCATTCACCAACGGACTGAGGGCCATAGGTGTCATAGCCACTTTCAGAAATATGTGCTGCCAGAGCACTTGGTTTCCATGGCAGCGGGAAATGGCTTTGGTGCTGAACTTGTGTTTGGCTGTGGAGTTTTGAGCGCCTTGAGTGAGGAGCTCCATGTTAGTTTAGTGTGGGTGCTCAAGCTGCTTGATTCCATCACACTGGGCTCAATGGGCATTGGACCGGAAGTGACCAAACAGGGTTTCCTAGATAGCTGCTAGCTAGCACAGCTGATGGTATGTGAAGTTCCTGAGCCAGGTGGAGTCGTTTTGGCACTGGAAGAGCTGTGCTGCTGCTTCGGGCAGTTGCCATTCACCACCTCACTGAGTTCCCTAGCTGTCATAGCCACTTTCAGACATATGTGCTGCCAGAGCACTTGGTTTCCATGGCAGCGGGAAATGGCTTGGGCGCTGAACTTGTGTTTGGCTGTGGAGTTTTGAGCGGCTTGAGTGAGGAGCTCCATGTTAGTTTAGTGTGGGTGCTCAAGCTGCTTGATTCCATCACACTGGGCTCAATGGGCATTGGAGCGGAAGTGACCAAACAGGGTTTCCTAGATAGCTGCTAGCTAGCACAGCTGATGGTATGTGAAGTTCCTGAGCCAGGTGGAGTCGTTTTGACACTGGAAGAGCTGTGCTGCTGCTTCAGGCAGTTGCCATTCACCACCTCACTGAGTTCCCTAGGTGTCATTGCTACTTTCAGACATATGTGCTGCCAGAGCACTTGGTTTCCATGGCAGCGGGAAATGGCTTGGGCGCTGAACTTGTGTTTGGCTATGGAGTTTTGAGCGCCTTGAGTGAGGAGCTCCATGTCAGTTTAGTGTGGGTGCTCAAGCTGCTTGATTCCATCACACTGGGCTCAATGGGCATTGGACCGGAAGTGACCAAGCAGGGTTTCCTAGATAGCTGCTAGCGAGCACAGCTGATGGTATGTGAAGTTCCTGAGCCAGGTGGAGTCGTTTTGACACTGGAAGAGCTGTGCTGCTGCTTCGGGCAGTTGCTAATCACGTCCTCACTGAGTTCCCTAGGTGTCATAGCCACTTTCAGACATATGTGCTGCCAGAGCACTTGGTTTCCATGGCAGCGGGAAATGGCTTGGGCGCTGAACTTGTGTTTGGCTGTGGAGTTTTGAGCGCCTTGAGTGAGGAGCTCCATGTTAGTTTAGTGTGGGTGCTCAAGCTGCTTGATTCCATCACACTGGGCTCAATGGGCATTGGACCGGAAGTGACCAAACAGGGTTTCCTAGATAGCTGCTAGCTAGCACAGCTGATGGTATGTGAAGTTCCTGAGCCAAGTGGTGTCGTTTTGGCATTGGAAGAGCTGTGCTGCTGCTTCGGGCAGTTGCCATTCACCAACGGACTGAGTTCCCTACGTGTCATAGCCACTTTCAGACATATGTGCTGCCAGAGCACTTGGTTTCCATGGCAGCGGGAAATGGCTTGGGCGCTGAACTTGTGTTTGGCTGTGGAGTTTTGAGCGCCTTGAGTGAGGAGCTCCATGTTAGTTTAGTGTGGGTGCTCAAGCTGCTTGATTCCATCACACTGGGCTCAATGGGCATTGGACCGGAAGTGACCAAACAGGGTTTCCTAGATAGCTGCTAGCTAGCACAGCTGATGGTATGTGAAGTTCCTGAGCCAGGTGGAGTCGTTTTGGCACTGGAAGAGCTGTGCTGCTGCTTCGGGCAGTTGCCATTCACCACCTCACTGAGTTCCCTAGGTGTCATAGCCACTTTCAGACATATGTGCTGCCAGAGCACTTGGTTTCCATGGCAGCGGGAAATGGCTTGGGCGCTGAACTTGTGTTTGGCTGTGGAGTTTTGAGTGCCTTGAGTGAGGAGCTCCCTGTTAGTTTAGTGTGGGTGCTCAAGCTGCTTGATTCCATCACACTGGGCTCAATGGGCATTGGACCGGAAGTGACCAAACAGGGTTTCCTGGATAGCTGTTAGCTAGCACAGCTGATGGTATGTGAAGTTCCTGAGCCAGGTGGAGTCGTTTTGGCACTGGAAGAGCTGTGCTGCTGCTTCGGGCAGTTGCTATTCAACACCTCACTGAGATCCCTAGGTGTCATAGCCACTTTCAGACATATGTGCTGCCAGAGCACTTGGTTTCCATGGCAGCGGGAAATGGCTTGGGCGCTGAACTTGTGTTTGGCTGTGGAGTTTTGAGCGCCTTGAGTGAGGAGCTCCATGTTAGTTTAGTGTGGGTGCTCAAGCTGCTTGATTCCATCACACTGGGCTCAATGGGCATTGGAGCGGAAGTGACCAAACAGGGTTTCCTAGATAGCTGCTAGCTAGCACAGCTGATGGTATGTGAAGTTCCTGAGCCAAGTGGTGTCGTTTTGGCATTGGAAGAGCTGTGCTGCTGCTTCGGGCAGTTGCCATTCACCAACGGACTGAGGGCCCTAGGTGTCATAGCCACTTTCAGACATATGTGCTGCCAGAGCACTTGGTTTCCATGGCAGCGGGAAATGGCTTGGGCGCTGAACTTGTGTTTGGCTGTGGAGTTTTGAGCGCCTTGAGTGAGGAGCTCCATGTTAGTTTAGTGTGGGTGCTCAAGCTGCTTGATTCCATCACACTGGGCTCAATGGGCATTGGAGCGGAAGTGACCAAACAGGGTTTCCTAGATAGCTGCTAGCTAGCACAGCTGATGGTATGTGAAGTTCCTGAGCCAGGTGGAGTCGTTTTGGCACTGGAAGAGCTGTGCTGTTGCTTCGGGCAGTTGCCATTCACCACCTCACTGAGTTCCCTACATGTCATAGCCACTTTCAGACATATGTGCTGCCAGAGCACTTGGTTTCCATGGCAGCGGGAAATGGCTTGGGCGCTGAACTTGTGTTTGGCTGTGGAGTTTTGAGTGCCTTGAGTGAGGAGCTCCATGTTACTTTAGTGTGGGTGCTCAAGCTGCTTGATTCCATCACACTGGGCTCAATGGGCATTGGACCGGAAGTGACCAAACAGGGTTTCCTAGATAGCTGCTAGCTAGCACAGCTGATGGTATGTGAAGTTCCTGAGCCAGGTGGAGTCGTTTTGGCACTGGAAGAGCTGTGCTGCTGCTTCGGGCAGTTGCTATTCACCACCTCACTGAGATCCCTAGGTGTCATAGCCACTTTCAGACATATGTGCTGCCAGAGCACTTGGTTTCCATGGCAGCGGGAAATGGTTTGGGCGCTGAACTTGTGTTTGGCTGTGGAGCTTTTTTTTTTTTTTTTTTTTTTTTTAAAGATTTATTTTATTTTTATTACAAAGTCAGATATACTGAGAGGAGGAGAGATAGAGAGGAAGTGGAGCTGCCGGGATTAGAACCAGCGGCCATATGGGATCAAGGCGAGGACCTTAGCCACCAGGACACGCTGCCGAGCCCTTGGCTGTGGAGCTTTGAGCGCCTTGAGTGAGGAGCTCCTTGTTACTTTAGTGTGGGTGCTCAAGCTGCTTGATTCCATCACACTGGGCTCAATGGGCATTGGACCGGAAGTGACCAAACAGGGTTTCCTAGATAGCTGCTAGCTAGCACAGCTGATGGTATGTGAAGTTCCTGAGCCAGGTGGAGTCGTTTTGGCACTGGAAGAGCTGTGCTGCTGCTTCGCGCAGTTGCCATTCACCACCTCACTGAGTTCCCTAGCTGTCATAGCCACTTTCAGACATATGTGCTGCCAGAGCACTTGGTTTCCATGGCAGCGGGAAATGGCTTGGGCGCTGAACTTGTGTTTGGCTGTGGAGTTTTGAGCGCCTTGAGTGAGGAGCTCCATGTTAGTTTACTGTGGCTGCTCAAGCTGCTTGATTCCATCACACTGAGCTCAATGGGCATTGGACCGGAAGTGACCAAACAGGGTTTCCTAGATAGCTGCTAGCTAGCACAGCTGATGGTATGTGAAGTTCCTGAGCCAGGTGGAGTCGTTTTGGCACTGGAAGAGCTGTGCTGCTGCTTCGGGCAGTTGCTATTCACCACCTCACTGAGATCCCTAGGTGTCATAGCCACTTCCAGACATATGTGCTGCCAGAGCACTTGGTTTCCATGGCAGCGGGAAATGGCTTGGGCGCTGAACTTGTGTTTGGCTGTGGAGTTTTGAGCGCCTTGAGTGAGGAGCTCCATGTTAGTTTAGTGTGGGTGCTCAAGCTGCTTGATTCCATCACACTGGGCTCAATGGGCATTGGACCGGAAGTGACCAAACAGGGTTTCCTAGATAGCTGCTAGCTAGCACAGCTGATGGTATGTGAAGTTCCTGAGCCAGGTGGAGTCGTTTTGGCACTGGAAGAGCTGTGCTGCTGCTTCAGGCAGTTGCCATTCACCACCTCACTGAGTTCCCTACATGTCATAGCCACTTTCAGACATATGTGCTGCCAGAGCACTTGGTTTCCATGGCAGCGGGAAATGGCTTTTGCGCTGAACTTGTGTTTGGCTGTGGAGTTTTGAGCGCCTTGAGTGAGGAGCTCCATGTTAGTTTAGTGTGGGTGCTCAAGCTGCTTGATTCCATCACACTGGGCTCAATGGGCATTGGACCGGAAGTGACCAAACAGGGTTTCCTAGATAGCTGCTAGCTAGCACAGCTGATGGTATGTGAAGTTCCAGAGCCAGGTGGAGTTGTTTTGGCACTGGAAGAGCTGTGCTGCTGCTTTGGGCAGTTGCCATTCACCACCTCACTGAGTTCCCTAGGTGTCATAGCCACTTTCAGACATATGTGCTGCCAGAGCACTTGGTTTCCATGGCAGCGGGAAATGGCTTGGGCGCTGAACTTGTGTTTGGCTGTGGAGTTTTGAGCGCCTTGAGTGAGGAGCTCCATGTTAGTTTAGTGTGGGTGCTCAAGCTGCTTGATTCCATCACACTGGGCTCAATGGGCATTGGACCGGAAGTGACCAAACAGGGTTTCCTAGATAGCTGCTAGCTAGCACAGCTGATGGTATGTGAAGTTCCTGAGCCAGGTGGAGTCGTTTTGGCACTGGAAGAGCTGTGCTGCTGCTTCGGGCAGTTGCCATTCATTCGCGCACTGAGGGCCGTAGGTGTCATAGCCACTTTCAGACATATGTGCTGCCAGAGCACTTGGTTTCCATGGCAGCGGGAAATGGCTTGGGCGCTGAACTTGTGTTTGGCTGTGGAGTTTTGAGCGCCTTGAGTGAGGAGCTCCATGTTAGTTTAGTGTGGGTGCTCAAGCTGCTTGATTCCATCACACTGGGCTCAATGGGCATTGGACCGGAAGTGACCAAACAGGGTTTCCTAGATAGCTGCTAGCTAGCACAGCTGATGGTATGTGAAGTTCCTGAGCCAGGTGGAGTTATTTTGGCACTGGAAGAGCTGTGCTGCTGCTTCGGGCAGTTGCCATTCACCACCTCACTGAGTTCCCTACGTGTCATAGCCACTTTCAGACATATGTGCTGCCAGAGCACTTGGTTTCCATGGCAGCGGGAAATGGCTTGGGCGCTGAACTTGTGTTTGGCTGTGGAGTTTTGAGTGCCTTGAGTGAGGAGCTCCATGTTAGTTTAGTGTGGGTGCTCAAGCTGCTTGATTCCATCACACTGGGCTCAATGGGCATTGGACCGGAAGTGACCAAACAGGGTTTCCTAGATAGCTGCTAGCTAGCACAGCTGATGGTATGTGATGTTCCTGAGCCAAGTGGTGTCCTTTTGGCATTGGAAGAGCTGTGCTGCTGCTTCGGGCAGTTGCCATTCACCAACGGACTGAGGGCCCTAGGTGTCATAGCCAGTTTCAGACATATGTGCTGCCAGAGCACTTGGTTTCCATGGCAGCGGGAAATGGCTTGGGCGCTGAACTTGTGTTTGGCTGTGGAGTTTTGAGCGCCTTGAGTGAGGAGCTCCATGTTAGTTTAGTGTGGGTGCTGAACCTGCTTGATTCCATCACACTGGGCTCAATGGGCATTGGACCGGAAGTGACCAAACAGGGTTTCCTAGATAGCTGCTAGCTAGCACAGCTGATGGTATGTGAAGTTCCTGAGCCAGGTCGAGTCTTTTTGCACTGGAAGAGCTGTGCTGCTGCTTCGGGCTGTTGCCATTCACCACCTCACTGAGTTCCCTACGTGTCATAGCCACTTTCAGACATATGTGCTGCCAGAGCACTTGGTTTCCATGGCAGCGGGAAATGGCTTGGGCGCTGAACTTGTGTTTGGCTGTGGAGTTTTGAGCGCCTTGAGTGAGGAGCTCCATGTTAGTTTAGTGTGGGTGCTCAAGCTGCTTGATTCCATCACACTGGGCTCAATGGGCATTGGACCGGAAGTGACCAAACAGGGTTTCCTAGATAGCTGCTAGCTAGCACAGCTGATGGTATGTGAAGTTCCTGAGCCAGGTGGAGTCGTTTTGGCACTGGAAGAGCTGTGCTGTTGCTTCGGGCAGTTGCCATTCACCACCTCACTGAGTTCCCTAGGTGTCATAGCCACTTTCAGACATATGTGCTGCCAGAGCACTTGGTTTCCATGGCAGCGGGAAATGGCTTGGGCGCTGAACTTGTGTTTGGCTGTGGAGTTTTGAGTGCCTTGAGTGAGGAGCTCCCTGTTAGTTTAGTGTGGGTGCTCAAGCTGCTTGATTCCATCACACTGGGCTCAATGGGCATTGGACCGGAAGTGACCAAACAGGGTTTCCTGGATAGCTGCTAGCTAGCACAGCTGATGGTATGTGAAGTTCCTGAGCCAGGTGGAGTCGTTTTGGCACTGGAAGAGCTGTGCTGCTGCTTCGGGCAGCTGCTATTCAACACCTCACTGAGATCCCTAGGTGTCATAGCCACTTTCAGACATATGTGCTGCCAGAGCACTTGGTTTCCATGGCAGCGGGAAATGGCTTGGGCGCTGAACTTGTGTTTGGCTGTGGAGTTTTGAGCGCCTTGAGTGAGGAGCTCCATGTTAGTTTAGTGTGGGTGCTGTACCTGCTTGATTCCATCACACTGGGCTCAATGGGCATTGGACCGGAAGTGACCAAACAGGGTTTCCTAGATAGCTGCTAGCTAGCACAGCTGATGGTATGTGAAGTTCCTGAGCCAGGTGGAGTCGTTTTGGCACTGGAAGAGCTGTGCTGTTGCTTCGGGCAGTTGCCATTCACCACCTCACTGAGTTCCCTAGGTGTCATAGCCACTTTCAGACATATGTGCTGCCAGAGCACTTGGTTTCCATGGCAGCGGGAAATGGCTTGGGCGCTGAACTTGTGTTTGGCTGTGGAGTTTTGAGTGCCTTGAGTGAGGAGCTCCATGTTAGTTTAGTCTGGCTGCTCAAGCTGCTTGATTCCATCACACTGGGGTCAATGGGCATTGGACCGGAAGTGACCAAACAGGGTTTCCTAGATAGCTGCTAGCTAGCACAGCTGATGGTATGTGAAGTTCCTGAGCCAGGTGGAGTCGTTTTGGCACTGGAAGAGCTGTGCTGCTGCTTCGGGCAGTTGCTATTCACCACCTCACTGAGATCCCTAGGTGTCATAGCCACTTTCAGACATATGTGCTGCCAGAGCACTTGGTTTCCATGGCAGCGGGAAATGGTTTGGGCGCTGAACTTGTGTTTGGCTTTGGAGCTTTGAGCGCCTTGAGTGAGGAGCTCCTTGTTACTTTAGTGTGGGTGCTCAAGCTGCTTGATTCCATCACACTGGGCTCAATGGGCATTGGACCGGAAGTGACCAAACAGGGTTTCCTAGATAGCTGCTAGCTAGCACAGCTGATGGTATGTGAAGTTCCTGAGCCAGGTGGAGTCGTTTTGGCACTGGAAGAGCTGTGCTGCTGCTTTGGGCAGTTGCCATTCACCACCTCACTGAGTTCCCTACGTGTCATAGCCACTTTCAGACATATGTGCTGCCAGAGCACTTGGTTTCCATGGCAGCGGGAAATGGCTTGGGCGCTGAACTTGTGTTTGGCTGTGGAGTTTTGAGCGCCTTGAGTGAGGAGCTCCATGTTAGTTTAGTCTGGGTGCTCAAGCTGCTTGATTCCATCACACTGAGCTCAATGGGCATTGGACCGGAAGTGACCAAACAGGGTTTCCTAGATAGCTGCTAGCTAGCACAGCTGATGGTATGTGAAGTTCCTGAGCCAGGTGGAGTCGTTTTGGCACTGGAAGAGCTGTGCTGCTGCTTCGGGCAGTTGCCATTCATCAACGGACTGAGGGCCCTAGGTGTCATAGCCACTTTCAGACATATGTGCTGCCAGAGCACTTGGTTTCCATGGCAGCGGGAAATGGCTTGGGCGCTGAACTTGTGTTTGGCTGTGGAGTTTTGAGCGCCTTGAGTGAGGAGCTCCATGTTAGTTTAGTGTGGGTGCTCAAGCTGCTTGATTCCATCACACTGGGCTCAATGTGCATTGGACCGGAAGTGACCAAACAGGGTTTCCTAGATAGCTGCTAGCTAGCACAGCTGATGGTATGTGAAGTTCCTGAGCCAGGTGGAGTTGTTTTGGCACTGGAAGAGCTGTGCTGCTGCTTCGGGCAGTTGCCATTCACCACCTCACTGAGTTCCCTAGGTGTCATAGCCACTTTCAGACATATGTGCTGCCAGAGCACTTGGTTTCCATGGCAGCGGGAAATGGCTTGGGCGCTGAACTTGTGTTTGGCTGTGGAGTTTTGAGTGCCTTGAGTGAGGAGCTCCATGTTAGTTTAGTGTGGGTGCTCAAGCTGCTTGATTCCATCACACTGGGCTCAATGGGCATTGGACCGGATGTGACCAAACAGGGTTTCCTGGATAGCTGCTAGCTAGCACAGCTGATGGTATGTGAAGTTCCTGAGCCAGGTGGAGTCGTTTTGGCACTGGAAGAGCTGTGCTGCTGCTTCGGGCAGTTGGTAATCACGTCCTCACTGAGTTCCCTAGGTGTCATAGCCACTTTCAGACATATGTGCTGCCAGAGCACTTGGTTTCCATGGCAGCGGGAAATGGCTTGGGCGCTGAACTTGTGTTTGGCTGTGGAGTTTTGAGCGCCTTGAGTGAGGAGCTCCATGTTAGTTTAGTGTGGGTGCTCAAGCTGCTTGATTCCATCACACTGGGCTCAATGGGCATTGGACCGGAAGTGACCAAACAGGGTTTCCTAGATAGCTGCTAGCTAGCACAGCTGATGGTATGTGAAGTTCCTGAGCCAGGTGGAGTCGTTTTGGCACTGGAAGAGCTGTGCTGCTGCTTCAGGCAGTTGCCATTCACCACCTCACTGAGTTCCCCAAGAGTCATAGCCACTTTCAGACATATGTGCTGCCAGAGCACTTGGTTTCCATGGCAGCGGGAAATGGCTTGGGCGCTGAACTTGTGTTTGGCTGTGGAGTTTTGAGCGCCTTGAGTGAGGAGCTCCATGTTAGTTTAGTGTGGGTGCTCAAGCTGCTTGATTCCATCACACTGGGCTCAATGGGCATTGGACCGGAAGTGACCAAACAGGGTTTCCTAGATAGCTGCTAGCTAGCACAGCTGATGGTATGTGAAGTTCCTGAGCCAGGTGGAGTTGTTTTGGCACTGGAAGAGCTGTGCTGCTGCTTTGGGCAGTTGCCATTCACCACCTCACTGAGTTCCCTAGGTGTCATAGCCACTTTCAGACATATGTGCTGCCAGAGCACTTGGTTTCCATGGCAGCGGGAAATGGCTTGGGCGCTGAACTTGTGTTTGGCTGTGGAGTTTTGAGCGCCTTGAGTGAGGAGCTCCATGTTAGTTTAGTGTGGGTGCTCAAGCTGCTTGATTCCATCACACTGGGCTCAATGGGCATTGGACCGGAAGTGACCAAACAGGGTTTCCTAGATAGCTGCTAGCTAGCACAGCTGATGGTATGTGAAGTTCCTGAGCCAGGTGGAGTCGTTTTGGCACTGGAAGAGCTGTGCTGTTGCTTCGGGCAAGTGCCATTCACCACCTCACTGAGTTCCCTAGGTGTCATAGCCACTTTCAGACATATGTGCTGCCAGAGCACTTGGTTTCCATGGCAGCGGGAAATGGCTTGGGCGCTGAACTTGTGTTTGGCTGTGGAGTTTTGAGCGCCTTGAGTGAGGAGCTCCATGTTAGTTTAGTGTGGGTGCTCAAGCTGCTTGATTCCATCACACTGGGCTCAATGGGCATTGGAGCGGAAGTGACCAAACAGGGTTTCCTAGATAGCTGCTAGCTAGCACAGCTGATGGTATGTGAAGTTCCTGAGCCAGGTGGAGTCGTTTTGGCACTGGAAGAGCTGTGCTGTTGCTTCGGGCAGTTGCCATTCACCACCTCACTGAGTTCCCTAGGTGTCATAGCCACTTTCAGACATATGTGCTGCCAGAGCACTTGGTTTCCATGGCAGCGGGAAATGGCTTGGGCGCTGAACTTGTGTTTGGCTGTGGAGTTTTGAGCGCCTTGAGTGAGGAGCTCCATGTTAGTTTACTGTGGCTGCTCAAGCTGCTTGATTCCATCACACTGAGCTCAATGGGCATTGGACCGGAAGTGACCAAACAGGGTTTCCTAGATAGCTGCTAGCTAGCACAGCTGATGGTATGTGAAGTTCCTGAGCCAGGTGGAGTCGTTTTGGCACTGGAAGAGCTGTGCTGCTGCTTCGGGCAGTTGCCATTCACCAACGGACTGAGGGCCCTAGGTGTCATAGCCAGTTTCAGACATATGTGCTGCCAGAGCACTTGGTTTCCATGGCAGCGGGAAATGGCTTGGGCGCTGAACTTGTGTTTGGCTGTGGAGTTTTGAGCGCCTTGAGTGAGGAGCTCCATGTTAGTTTAGTGTGGGTGCTCAAGCTGCTTGATTCCATCACACTGGGCTCAATGGGCATTGGACCGGAAGTGACCAAACAGGGTTTCCTAGATAGCTGCTAGCTAGCACAGCTGATGGTATGTGAAGTTCCTGAGCCAGGTGGAGTTGTTTTGGCACTGGAAGAGCTGTGCTGCTGCTTCGGGCAGTTGCCATTCACCACCTCACTGAGTTCCCTAGGTGTCATAGCCACTTTCAGACATATGTGCTGCCAGAGCACTTGGTTTCCATGGCAGCGGGAAATGGCTTGGGCGCTGAACTTGTGTTTGGCTGTGGAGTTTTGAGTGCCTTGAGTGAGGAGCTCCATGTTAGTTTAGTGTGGGTGCTCAAGCTGCTTGATTCCATCACACTGGGCTCAATGGGCATTGGACCGGATGTGACCAAACAGGGTTTCCTGGATAGCTGCTAGCTAGCACAGCTGATGGTATGTGAAGTTCCTGAGCCAGGTGGAGTCGTTTTGGCACTGGAAGAGCTGTGCTGCTGCTTCGGGCAGTTGATATTCAACACCTCACTGAGATCCCTAGGTGTCATAGCCACTTTCAGACATATGTGCTGCCAGAGCACTTGGTTTCCATGGCAGCGGGAAATGGCTTGGGCGCTGAACTTGTGTTTGGCTGTGGAGTTTTGATCGCCTTGAGTGAGGAGCTCCATGTTAGTTTAGTGTGGGTGCTGTACCTGCTTGATTCCATCACACTGGGCTCAATGGGCATTGGACCGGAAGTGACCAAACAGGGTTTCCTAGATAGCTGCTAGCTAGCACAGCTGATGGTATGTGAAGTTCCTGAGCCAGGTGGAGTCGTTTTGGCACTGGAAGAGCTGTGCTGTTGCTTCGGGCAGTTGCCATTCACCACCTCACTGAGTTCCCTAGGTGTCATAGCCACTTTCAGACATATGTGCTGCCAGAGCACTTGGTTTCCATGGCAGCGGGAAATGGCTTGGGCGCTGAACTTGTGTTTGGCTGTGGAGTTTTGAGTGCCTTGAGTGAGGAGCTCCATGTTAGTTTAGTGTGGGTGCTCAAGCTGCTTGATTCCATCACACTGGGCTCAATGGGCATTGGACCGGAAGTGACCAAACAGGGTTTCCTAGATAGCTGCTAGCTAGCACAGCTGATGGTATGTGAAGTTCCTGAGCCAGGTGGAGTCGTTTTGGCACTGGAAGAGCTGTGCTGCTGCTTCGGGCAGTTGCTATTCACCACCTCACTGAGATCCCTAGGTGTCATAGCCACTTTCAGACATATGTGCTGCCAGAGCACTTGGTTTCCATGGCAGCGGGAAATGGTTTGGGCGCTGAACTTGTGTTTGGCTGTGGAGCTTTGAGCGCCTTGAGTGAGGAGCTCCATGTTAGTTTAGTGTGGGTGCTCAAGCTGCTTGATTCCATCACACTGGGCTCAATGGGCATTGGACCGGAAGTGACCAAACAGGGTTTCCTAGATAGCTGCTAGCTAGCACAGCTGATGGTATGTGAAGTTCCTGAGCCAGGTGGAGTCGTTTTGGCACTGGAAGAGCTGTGCTGCTGCTTTGGGCAGTTGCCATTCACCACCTCACTGAGTTCCCTACGTGTCATAGCCACTTTCAGACATATGTGCTGCCAGAGCACTTGGTTTCCATGGCAGCGGGAAATGGCTTGGACGCTGAACTTGTGTTTGGCTGTGGAGTTTTGAGCGCCTTGAGTGAGGAGCTCCATGTTAGTTTACTGTGGCTGCTCAAGCTGCTTGATTCCATCACACTGAGCTCAATGGGCATTGGACCGGAAGTGACCAAACAGGGTTTCCTAGATAGCTGCTAGCTAGCACAGCTGATGGTATGTGAAGTTCCTGAGCCAGGTGGAGTCGTTTTGGCACTGGAAGAGCTGTGCTGCTGCTTCGGGCAGTTGCCATTCACCAACGGACTGAGGGCCCTAGGTGTCATAGCCACTTTCAGACATATGTGCTGCCAGAGCACTTGGTTTCCATGGCAGCGGGAAATGGCTTGGGCGCTGAACTTGTGTTTGGCTGTGGAGTTTTGAGCGCCTTGAGTGAGGAGCTCCATGTTAGTTTAGTGTGGCTGCTCAAGCTGCTTGATTCCATCACACTGGGCTCAATGGGCATTGGACCGGAAGTGACCAAACAGGGTTTCCTAGATAGCTGCTAGCTAGCACAGCTGATGGTATGTGAAGTTCCTGAGCCAGGTGGAGTCGTTTTGGCACTGGAAGAGCTGTGCTGCTGCTTCAGGCAGTTGCCATTCACCACCTCACTGAGTTCCCCAAGAGTCATAGCCACTTTCAGACATATGTGCTGCCAGAGCACTTGGTTTCCATGGCAGCGGGAAATGGCTTTTGCGCTGAACTTGTGTTTGGCTGTGGAGTTTTGAGCGCCTTGAGTGAGGAGCTCCATGTTAGTTTAGTGTGGGTGCTCAAGCTGCTTGATTCCATCACACTGGGCTCAATGGGCATTGGACCGGAAGTGACCAAACAGGGTTTCCTAGATAGCTGCTAGCTAGCACAGCTGATGGTATGTGAAGTTCCTGAGCCAGGTGGAGTTGTTTTGGCACTGGAAGAGCTGTGCTGCTGCTTTGGGCAGTTGCCATTCACCACCTCACTGAGTTCCCTAGGTGTCATAGCCACTTTCAGACATATGTGCTGCCAGAGCACTTGGTTTCCATGGCAGCGGGAAATGGCTTGGGCGCTGAACTTGTGTTTGGCTGTGGAGTTTTGAGCGCCTTGAGTGAGGAGCTCCATGTTAGTTTAGTGTGGGTGCTCAAGCTGCTTGATTCCATCACACTGGGCTCAATGGGCATTGGACCGGAAGTGACCAAACAGGGTTTCCTAGATAGCTGCTAGCTAGCACAGCTGATGGTATGTGAAGTTCCTGAGCCAGGTGGAGTCGTTTTGGCACTGGAAGAGCTGTGCTGCTGCTTCGGGCAGTTGCCATTCATTCGCGCACTGAGGGCCGTAGGTGTCATAGCCACTTTCAGACATATGTGCTGCCAGAGCACTTGGTTTCCATGGCAGCGGGAAATGGCTTGGGCGCTGAACTTGTGTTTGGCTGTGGAGTTTTGAGCGCCTTGAGTGAGGAGCTCCATGTTAGTTTAGTGTGGGTGCTCAAGCTGCTTGATTCCATCACACTGGGCTCAATGGGCATTGGACCGGAAGTGACCAAACAGGGTTTCCTAGATAGCTGCTAGCTAGCACAGCTGATGGTATGTGAAGTTCCTGAGCCAGGTGGAGTTGTTTTGGCACTGGAAGAGCTGTGCTGCTGCTTCGGGCAGTTGCCATTCACCACCTCACTGAGTTCCCTAGGTGTCATAGCCACTTTCAGACATATGTG
This sequence comes from Ochotona princeps, assembly GCF_030435755.1. Taxonomy (NCBI): domain Eukaryota; kingdom Metazoa; phylum Chordata; class Mammalia; order Lagomorpha; family Ochotonidae; genus Ochotona; species Ochotona princeps. The sequence goes on along the minus strand of NC_080863.1, from coordinate 14,690,457 downwards.
CTGCCAGAGCACTTGGTTTCCATGGCAGCGGGAAATGGCTTGGGCGCTGAACTTGTGTTTGGCTGTGGAGTTTTGAGTGCCTTGAGTGGGGAGCTCCATGTTAGTTTAGTGTGGGTGCTCAAGCTGCTTGATTCCATCACACTGGGCTCAATGGGCATTGGACCGGAAGTGACCAAACAGGGTTTCCTAGATAGCTGCTAGCTAGCACAGCTGATGGTATGTGAAGTTCCTGAGCCAGGTGGAGTTGTTTTGGCACTGGAAGAGCTGTGCTGCTGCTTTGGGCAGTTGCCATTCACCACCTCACTGAGTTCCCCAGGTGTCATAGCCACTTTCAGACATATGTGCTGCCAGAGCACTTGGTTTCCATGGCAGCGGGAAATGGCTTGGGCGCTGAACTTGTGTTTGGCTGTGGAGTTTTGAGCGCCTTGAGTGAGGAGCTCCATGTTAGTTTAATGTGGGTGCTCAAGCTGCTTGATTCCATCACACTGGGCTCAATGGGCATTGGACCGGAAGTGACCAAGCAGGGTTTCCTACATAGCTGCTAGCTAGCACAGCTGATGGTATGTGAAGTTCCTGAGCCAGGTGGAGTCGTTTTGGCACTGGAAGAGCTGTGCTGCTGCTTCGGGCAGTTGCCATTCATTCGCGCGCTGAGGGCCGTAGGTGTCATAGCCACTTTCAGACATATGTGCTGCCAGAGCACTTGGTTTCCATGGCAGCGGGAAATGGCTTGGGCGCTGAACTTGTGTTTGGCTGTGGAGTTTTGAGCGCCTTGAGTGAGGAGCTCCATGTTAGTTTAGTGTGGGTGCTCAAGCTGCTCGATTCCATCACACTGGGCTCAATGGGCATTGGACCGGAAGTGACCAAACAGGGTTTCCTAGATAGCTGCTAGCTAGCACAGCTGATGGTATGTGAAGTTCCTGAGCCAGGTGGAGTTGTTTTGGCACTGGAAGAGCTGTGCTGCTGCTTCAGGCAGTTGCCATTCACCACCTCACTGAGTTCCCTAGGTGTCATAGCCACTTTCAGACATATGTGCTGCCAGAGCACTTGGTTTCCATGGCAGCGGGAAATGGCTTGGGCGCTGAACTTGTGTTTGGCTGTGGAGTTTTGAGCGCTTTGAGTGAGGATCTCCATGTTAGTTTAATGTGGGTGCTCAAGCTGCTTGATTCCATCACACTGGGCTCAATGGGCATTGGACTGGAAGTGACCAAACAGGGTTTCCTAGATAGCTGCTAGCTAGCACAGCTGATGGTATGTGAAGTTCCTGAGCCAGGTAGCGTCGTGTTGGCACTGGAAGAGCTGTGCTGCTGCTTCGGGCAGTTGCTATTCACCACCTCACTGAGATCCCTAGGTGTCATAGCCACTTTCAGAAATATGTGCTGCCAGAGCACTTGGTTTCCATGGCAGCGGGAAATGGCTTGGGCGCTGAACTTGTGTTTGGCTGTGGAGTTTTGAGCGCCTTGAGTGAGGAGCTCCATGTTAGTTTAGTGTGGGTGCTCAAGCTGCTTGATTCCATCACACTGGGCTCAATGGGCATTGGACCGGAAGTGACCAAACAGGGTTTCCTAGATAGCTGCTAGCTAGCACAGCTGATGGTATGTGAAGTTCCTGAGCCAGGTGGAGTCGTTTTGACACTGGAAGAGCTGTGCTGCTGCTTCGGGCAGTTGGTAATCACATCCTAACTGAGTTCCCTAGGTGTCATAGCCACTTTCAGACATATGTGCTGCCAGAGCACTTGGTTTCCATGGCAGCGGGAAATGGCTTGGGCGCTGAACTTGTGTTTGGCTGTGGAGTTTTGAGCGCCTTGAGTGAGGAGCTCCATGTTAGTTTAGTGTGGCTGCTCAAGCTGCTTGATTCCATCACACTGGGCTCAATGGGCATTGGACCGGAAGTGACCAAACAGGGTTTCCTAGATAGCTGCTAGCTAGCACAGCTGATGGTATGTGAAGTTCCTGAGCCAGGTGGAGTCGTTTTGACACTGGAAGAGCTGTGCTGCTGCTTTGGGCAGTTGCCATTCACCACCTCACTGAGTTCCCTAGGTGTCATAGCCACTTTCAGACATATGTGCTGCCAGAGCACTTGGTTTCCATGGCAGCGGGAAATGGCTTGGGCGCTGAACTTGTGTTTGGCTGTGGAGTTTTGAGCGCCTTGAGTGAGGAGCTCCATGTTAGTTTAATGTGGGTGCTCAAGCTGCTTGATTCCATCACACTGGGCTCAATGGGCATTGGACCGGAAGTGACCAAGCAGGGTTTCCTACATAGCTGCTAGCTAGCACAGCTGATGGTATGTGAAGTTCCTGAGCCAGGTGGAGTCGTTTTGGCACTGGAAGAGCTGTGCTGCTGCTTCGGGCAGTTGCCATTCATTCGCGCGCTGAGGGCCGTAGGTGTCATAGCCACTTTCAGACATATGTGCTGCCAGAGCACTTGGTTTCCATGGCAGCGGGAAATGGCTTGGGCGCTGAACTTGTGTTTGGCTGTGGAGTTTTGAGCGCCTTGAGTGAGGAGCTCCATGTTAGTTTAGTGTGGGTGCTCAAGCTGCTCGATTCCATCACACTGGGCTCAATGGGCATTGGACCGGAAGTGACCAAACAGGGTTTCCTAGATAGCTGCTAGCTAGCACAGCTGATGGTATGTGAAGTTCCTGAGCCAGGTGGAGTTGTTTTGGCACTGGAAGAGCTGTGCTGCTGCTTCAGGCAGTTGCCATTCACCACCTCACTGAGTTCCCTAGGTGTCATAGCCACTTTCAGACATATGTGCTGCCAGAGCACTTGGTTTCCATGGCAGCGGGAAATGGCTTGGGCGCTGAACTTGTGTTTGGCTGTGGAGTTTTGAGCGCTTTGAGTGAGGATCTCCATGTTAGTTTAATGTGGGTGCTCAAGCTGCTTGATTCCATCACACTGGGCTCAATGGGCATTGGACTGGAAGTGACCAAACAGGGTTTCCTAGATAGCTGCTAGCTAGCACAGCTGATGGTATGTGAAGTTCCTGAGCCAGGTAGCGTCGTGTTGGCACTGGAAGAGCTGTGCTGCTGCTTCGGGCAGTTGCTATTCACCACCTCACTGAGATCCCTAGGTGTCATAGCCACTTTCAGAAATATGTGCTGCCAGAGCACTTGGTTTCCATGGCAGCGGGAAATGGCTTGGGCGCTGAACTTGTGTTTGGCTGTGGAGTTTTGAGCGCCTTGAGTGAGGAGCTCCATGTTAGTTTAGTGTGGGTGCTCAAGCTGCTTGATTCCATCACACTGGGCTCAATGGGCATTGGACCGGAAGTGACCAAACAGGGTTTCCTAGATAGCTGCTAGCTAGCACAGCTGATGGTATGTGAAGTTCCTGAGCCAGGTGGAGTCGTTTTGACACTGGAAGAGCTGTGCTGCTGCTTCGGGCAGTTGGTAATCACATCCTAACTGAGTTCCCTAGGTGTCATAGCCACTTTCAGACATATGTGCTGCCAGAGCACTTGGTTTCCATGGCAGCGGGAAATGGCTTGGGCGCTGAACTTGTGTTTGGCTGTGGAGTTTTGAGCGCCTTGAGTGAGGAGCTCCATGTTAGTTTAGTGTGGCTGCTCAAGCTGCTTGATTCCATCACACTGGGCTCAATGGGCATTGGACCGGAAGTGACCAAACAGGGTTTCCTAGATAGCTGCTAGCTAGCACAGCTGATGGTATGTGAAGTTCCTGAGCCAGGTGGAGTCGTTTTGACACTGGAAGAGCTGTGCTGCTGCTTTGGGCAGTTGCCATTCACCACCTCACTGAGTTCCCTAGGTGTCATAGCCACTTTCAGACATATGTGCTGCCAGAGCACTTGGTTTCCATGGCAGCGGGAAATGGCTTGGGCGCTGAACTTGTGTTTGGCTGTGGAGTTTTGAGCGCCTTGAGTGAGGAGCTCCATGTTAGTTTAATGTGGGTGCTCAAGCTGCTTGATTCCATCACACTGGGCTCAATGGGCATTGGACCGGAAGTGACCAAACAGGGTTTCCTAGATAGCTGCTAGCTAGCACAGCTGATGGTATGTGAAGTTCCTGAGCCAGGTGGAGTCGTTTTGGCACTGGAAGAGCTGTGCTGCTGCTTCGGGCAGTTGCCATTCACCACCTCACTGATTTCCCTAGGTGTCATAGCCACTTTCAGACATATGTGCTGCCAGAGCACTTGGTTTCCATGGCAGCGGGAATTGGCTTGGGCGCTGAACTTGTGTTTGGCTGTGGAGTTTTGAGCGCCTTGAGTGAGGAGCTCCATGTTAGTTTACTGTCGCTGCTCAAGCTGCTTGATTCCATCACACTGGGCTCAATGGGCTTTGGACCGGAAGTGACCAAACAGGGTTTCCTAGATAGCTGCTAGCTAGCACAGCTGATGGTATGTGAAGTGCCTGAGCCAGGTGGAGTCGTTTCGGCACTGGAAGAGCTGTGCTGCTGCTTCGGACAGTTGCCATTCAACACCTCACTGAGTTCCCTACGTGTCATAGCCACTTTCAGACATATGTGCTGCCAGAGCACTTGGTTTCCATGGCAGCGGGAAATGGCTTGGGCGCTGAACTTGTGTTTGGCTGTGGAGTTTTGAGCGCCTTGAGTGAGGAGCTCCATGTCAGTTTAGTCTGGGTGCTCAAGCTGCTTGATTCCATCACACTGGGCTCAATGGGCATTGGACCGGAAGTGACCAAACAGGGTTTCCTAGATAGCTGCTAGCTAGCACAGCTGATGGTATGTGAAGTTCCTGAGCCAGGTGGAGTTGGTTTGACACTGGAAGAGGTGTGCTGCTGCTTCGGGCAGTTGGTAATCACATCCTAACTGAGTTCCCTAGGTGTCATAGCCACTTTCAGACATATGTGCTGCCAGAGCACTTGGTTTCCATGGCAGCGGGAAATGGCTTGGGCGCTGAACTTGTGTTTGGCTGTGGAGTTTTGAGCGCCTTGAGTGAGGAGCTCCATGTTAGTTTAGTGTGGCTGCTCAAGCTGCTTGATTCCATCACACTGGGCTCAATGGGCATTGGACCGGAAGTGACCAAACAGGGTTTCCTAGATAGCTGCTAGCTAGCACAGCTGATGGTATGTGAAGTTCCTGAGCCAGGTGGAGTCGTTTTGACACTGGAAGAGCTGTGCTGCTGCTTCGGGCAGTTGGTAATCACATCCTCACTGATTTCCCTAGGTGTCATAGCCACTTTCAGACATATGTGCTGCCAGAGCACTTGGTTTCCATGGCAGCGGGAAATGGCTTGGGCGCTGAACTTGTGTTTGGCTGTGGAGTTTTGAGCGCCTTGAGTGAGGAGCTCCATGTTAGTTTAGTGTGGGTGCTCAAGCTGCTTGATTCCATCACACTGGGCTCAATGGGCATTGGACCGGAAGTGACCAAACAGGGTTTCCTAGATAGCTGCTAGCTAGCACAGCTGATGGTATGTGAAGTTCCTGAGCCAGGTGGAGTTGTTTTGGCACTGGAAGAGCTGTGCTGCTGCTTTGGGCAGTTGCCATTCACCACCTCACTGAGTTCCCTAGGTGTCATAGCCACTTTCAGACATATGTGCTGCCAGAGCACTTGGTTTCCATGGCAGCGGGAATTGGCTTGGGCGCTCAACTTGTGTTTGGCTGTGGAGTTTTGAGCGCCTTGAGTGAGGAGCTCCATGTTAGTTTAGTGTGGGTGCTCAAGCTGCTTGATTCCATCACACTGGGCTCAATGGGCATTGGACCGGAAGTGAACAAACAGGGTTTCCTACATAGCTGCTAGCTAGCACAGCTGATGGTATGTGAAGTTCCTGAGCCAGGTGGAGTCGTTTTGGCACTGGAAGAGCTGTGCTGCTGCTTCAGGCAGTTGCCATTCACCACCTCACTGAGTTCCCTACGAGTCATAGCCACTTTCAGACATATGTGCTGCCAGAGCACTTGGTTTCCATGGCAGCGGGAAATGGCTTGGACGCTGAACTTGTGTTTGGCTGTGGAGTTTTGAGCGCCTTGAGTGAGGAGCTCCATGTTAGTTTAGTGTGGGTGCTCAAGCTGCTTGATTCCATCACACTGGGCTCAATGGGCATTGGACCGGAAGTGACCAAACAGGGTTTCCTAGATAGCTGCTAGCTAGCACAGCTGATGGTATGTGAAGTGCCTGAGCCAGGTGGAGTTGTTTTGGCACTGGAAGAGCTGTGCTGCTGCTTCGGGCAGTTGCCATTCACCACCTCACTGAGTTCCCTAGGTGTCATAGCCACTTTCAGACATATGTGCTGCCAGAGCACTTGGTTTCCATGGCAGTGGGAAATGGCTTGGGCGCTGAACTTGTGTTTGGCTGTGGAGTTTTGAGTGCCTTGAGTGAGGAGCTCCATGTTAGTTTAGTGTGGGTGCTCAAGCTGCTTGATTCCATCACACTGGGCTCAATGGGCATTGGACCGGAAGTGACCAAACAGGGTTTCCTAGATAGCTGCTAGCTAGCACAGCTGATGGTATGTGAAGTTCCTGAGCCAGGTGGAGTTGTTTTCGCACTGGAAGAGCTGTGCTGCTGCTTTGGGCAGTTGCCATTCACCACCTCACTGAGTTCCCTAGGTGTCATAGCCACTTTCAGACATATGTGCTGCCAGAGCACTTGGTTTCCATGGCAGCGGGAATTGGCTTGGGCGCTCAACTTGTGTTTGGCTGTGGAGTTTTGAGCGCCTTGAGTGAGGAGCTCCATGTTAGTTTAGTCTGGCTGCTCAAGCTGCTTGATTCCATCACACTGGGCTCAATGGGCATTGGACCGGAAGTGACCAAACAGGGTTTCCTAGATAGCTGCTAGCTAGCACAGCTGATGGTATGTGAAGTTCCTGAGCCAGGTGGAGTTGTTTTGGCACTGGAAGAGCTGTGCTGCTGCTTCGGGCAGTTGCCATTCATTAGCGCACTGAGGGCCGTAGGTGTCATAGCCACTTTCAGACATATGTGCTGCCAGAGCACTTGGTTTCCATGGCAGCGGGAAATGGCTTGGGCGCTGAACTTGTGTTTGGCTGTGGAGTTTTGAGCGCTTTGAGTGAGGAGCTCCATGTTAGTTTAGTGTGGGTGCTCAAGCTGCTTGATTCCATCACACTGGGCTCAATGGGCATTGGACCGGAAGTGACCAAACAGGGTTTCCTAGATAGCTGCTAGCTAGCACAGCTGATGGTATGTGAAGTGCCTGAGCCAGGTGGAGTCGTTTTGGCACTGGAAGAGCTGTGCTGCTGCTTCGGGCAGTTGCCATTCACCACCTCACTGAGTTCCCTAGGTGTCATAGCCACTTTCAGACATATGTGCTGCCAGAGCACTTGGTTTCCATGGCAGTGGGAAATGGCTTGGGCGCTGAACTTGTGTTTGGCTGTGGAGTTTTGAGCGCCTTGAGTGAGGAGCTCCATGTCAGTTTAGTCTGGGTGCTCAAGCTGCTTGATTCCATCACACTGGGCTCAATGGGCATTGGACCGGAAGTGACCAAACAGGGTTTCCTAGATAGCTGCTAGCTAGCACAGCTGATGGTATGTGAAGTTCCTGAGCCAGGTGGAGTTGTTTTGGCACTGGAAGAGCTGTGCTGCTGCTTCGGGCAGTTGCCATTCACCACCTCACTGAGTTCCCTAGGTGTCATAGCCACTTTCAGACATATGTGCTGCCAGAGCACTTGGTTTCCATGGCAGTGGGAAATGGCTTGGGCGCTGAACTTGTGTTTGGCTGTGGAGTTTTGAGTGCCTTGAGTGAGGAGCTCCATGTTAGTTTAGTGTGGGTGCTCAAGCTGCTTGATTCCATCACACTGGGCTCAATGGGCATTGGACCGGAAGTGACCAAACAGGGTTTCCTAGATAGCTGCTAGCTAGCACAGCTGATGGTATGTGAAGTTCCTGAGCCAGGTGGAGTTGTTTTGGCACTGGAAGAGCTGTGCTGCTGCTTCGAGCAGTTGCCATTCATTAGCGCACTGAGGGCCGTAGGTGTCATAGCCACTTTCAGACATATGTGCTGCCAGAGCACTTGGTTTCCATGGCAGCGGGAAATGGCTTGGGCGCTGAACTTGTGTTTGGCTGTGGAGTTTTGAGCGCCTTGAGTGAGGAGCTCCATGTTAGTTTAATGTGGGTGCTCAAGCTGCTTGATTCCATCACACTGGGCTCAATGGGCATTGGACCGGAAGTGACCAAACAGGGTTTCCTAGATAGCTGCTAGCTAGCACAGCTGATGGTATGTGAAGTTCCTGAGCCAGGTGGAGTCGTTTTGGCACTGGAAGAGCTGTGCTGCTGCTTCGGGCAGTTGCCATTCACCACCTCACTGAGTTCCCTAGGTGTCATAGCCACTTTCAGACATATGTGCTGCCAGAGCACTTGGTTTCCATGGCAGCGGGAATTGGCTTGGGCGCTGAACTTGTGTTTGGCTGTGGAGTTTTGAGGGCCTTGAGTGAGGAGCTCCATGTTAGTTTAATGTGGGTGCTCAAGCTGCTTGATTCCATCACACTGGGCTCAATGGGCATTGGACCGGAAGTGACCAAACAGGGTTTCCTAGATAGCTGCTAGCTAGCACAGCTGATGGTATGTGAAGTTCCTGAGCCAGGTGGAGTCGTTTTGGCACTGGAAGAGCTGTGCTGTTGCTTCGGGCAGTTGCCATTCACCACCTCACTGAGTTCCCTAGGTGTCATAGCCACTTTCAGACATATGTGCTGCCAGAGCACTTGGTTTCCATGGCAGCGGGAAATGGCTTGGGCGCTGAACTTGTGTTTGGCTGTGGAGTTTTGAGCGCCTTGAGTGAGGAGCTCCATGTCAGTTTAGTCTGGGTGCTCAAGCTGCTTGATTCCATCACACTGGGCTCAATGGGCATTGGACCGGAAGTGACCAAACAGGGTTTCCTACATAGCTGCTAGCTAGCACAGCTGATGGTATGTGAAGTTCCTGAGCCAGGTGGAGTCGTTTTGACACTGGAAGAGCTGTGCTGCTGCTTCGGGCAGTTGGTAATCACATGCTCACTGATTTCCCTAGGTGTCATAGCCACTTTCAGACATATGTGCTGCCAGAGCACTTGGTTTCCATGGCAGCGGGAAATGGCTTGGGCGCTGAACTTGTGTTTGGCTGTGGAGTTTTGAGCGCCTTGAGTGAGGAGCTCCATGTTAGTTTAGTGTGGGTGCTCAAGCTGCTTGATTCCATCACACTGGGCTCAATGGGCATTGGACCGGAAGTGACCAAACAGGGTTTCCTAGATAGCTGCTAGCTAGCACAGCTGATGGTATGTGAAGTTCCTGAGCCAGGTGGAGTTGTTTTGGCACGGAAGAGCTGTGCTGCTGATTTGGGCAGTTGCCATTCACCACCTCACTGAGTTCCCTAGGTGTCATAGCCACTTTCAGACATATGTGCTGCCAGAGCACTTGGTTTCCATGGCAGCGGGAATTGGCTTGGGCGCTCAACTTGTGTTTGGCTGTGGAGTTTTGAGCGCCTTGAGTGAGGAGCTCCATGTTAGTTTAGTGTGGCTGCTCAAGCTGCTTGATTCCATCACACTGGGCTCAATGGGCATTGGACCGGAAGTGAACAAACAGGGTTTCCTACATAGCTGCTAGCTAGCACAGCTGATGGTATGTGAAGTTCCTGAGCCAGGTGGAGTCGTTTTGGCACTGGAAGAGCTGTGCTGCTGCTTCAGGCAGTTGCCATTCACCACCTCACTGAGTTCCCTACGTGTCATAGCCACTTTCAGACATATGTGCTGCCAGAGCACTTGGTTTCCATGGCAGCGGGAAATGGCTTGGACGCTGAACTTGTGTTTGGCTGTGGAGTTTTGAGCGCCTTGAGTGAGGAGCTCCATGTTAGTTTAGTGTGGGTGCTCAAGCTGCTTGATTCCATCACACTGGGCTCAATGGGCATTGGACCGGAAGTGACCAAACAGGGTTTCCTAGATAGCTGCTAGCTAGCACAGCTGATGGTATGTGAAGTTCCTGAGCCAGGTGGAGTTGTTTTGGCACTGGAAGAGCTGTGCTGCTGCTTCGGGCAGTTGCCATTCACCACCTCACTGAGTTCCCTAGGTGTCATAGCCACTTTCAGACATATGTGCTGCCAGAGCACTTGGTTTCCATGGCAGTGGGAAATGGCTTGGGCGCTGAACTTGTGTTTGGCTGTGGAGTTTTGAGTGCCTTGAGTGAGGAGCTCCATGTTAGTTTAGTGTGGGTGCTCAAGCTGCTTGATTCCATCACACTGGGCTCAATGGGCATTGGACCGGAAGTGACCAAACAGGGTTTCCTAGATAGCTGCTAGCTAGCACAGCTGATGGTATGTGAAGTTCCTGAGCCAGGTGGAGTTGTTTTCGCACTGGAAGAGCTGTGCTGCTGCTTTGGGCAGTTGCCATTCACCACCTCACTGAGTTCCCTAGGTGTCATAGCCACTTTCAGACATATGTGCTGCCAGAGCACTTGGTTTCCATGGCAGCGGGAATTGGCTTGGGCGCTCAAATTGTGTTTGGCTGTGGAGTTTTGAGCTCCTTGAGTGAGGAGCTCCATGTTAGTTTAGTGTGGCTGCTCAAGCTGCTTGATTCCATCACACTGGGCTCAATGGGCATTGGACCGGAAGTGACCAAACAGGGTTTCCTAGATAGCTGCTAGCTAGCACAGCTGATGGTATGTGAAGTTCCTGAGCCAGGTGGAGTTGTTTTGGCACTGGAAGAGCTGTGCTGCTGCTTCGGGCAGTTGCCATTCATTAGCGCACTGAGGGCCGTAGGTGTCATAGCCACTTTCAGACATATGTGCTGCCAGAGCACTTGGTTTCCATGGCAGCGGGAAATGGCTTGGGCGCTGAACTTGTGTTTGGCTGTGGAGTTTTGAGCGCCTTGAGTGAGGAGCTCCATGTTAGTTTAGTGTGGGTGCTCAAGCTGCTTGATTGCATCACACTGGGCTCAATGGGCATTGGACCGGAAGTGACCAAACAGGGTTTCCTAGATAGCTGCTAGCTAGCACAGCTGATGGTATGTGAAGTGCCTGAGCCAGGTGGAGTCGTTTTGGCACTGGAAGAGCTGTGCTGCTGCTTCGGGCAGTTGCCATTCACCACCTCACTGAGTTCCCTAGCTGTCATAGCCACTTTCAGACATATGTGCTGCCAGAGCACTTGGTTTCCATGGCAGCGGGAAATGGCTTGGGCGCTGAACTTGTGTTTGGCTGTGGAGTTTTGAGCGCCTTGAGTGAGGAGCTCCATGTTAGTTTAGTGTGGGTGCTCAAGCTGCTTGATTCCATCACACTGGGCTCAATGGGCATTGGACCGGAAGTGACCAAACAGGGTTTCCTAGATAGCTGCTAGCTAGCACAGCTGATGGTATGTGAAGTTCCTGAGCCAGGTGGAGTTGTTTTGGCACTGGAAGAGCTGTGCTGCTGCTTCAGGCAGTTGCCATTCACCACCTCACTGAGTTCCCTAGGTGTCATAGCCACTTTCAGACATATGTGCTTCCAGAGCACTTGTTTTTCATGGCAGCGGGAAATGGCTTGGGCGCTGAGCTTGTGTTTGGCTGTGGAGTTTTGAGCGCCTTGAGTGAGGAGCTCCATGTTAGTTTAGTGTGGCTGCTCAAGCTGCTTGATTCCATCACACTGGGCTCAATGGGCATTGGACCGGAAGTGAACAAACAGGGTTTCCTACATAGCTGCTAGCTAGCACAGCTGATGGTATGTGAAGTTCCTGAGCCAGGTGGAGTCGTTTTGACACTGGAAGAGCTGTGCTGCTGCTTCGGGCAGTTGGTAATCACATCCTCACTGATTTCCCTAGGTGTCATAGCCACTTTCAGACATATGTGCTGCCAGAGCACTTGGTTTCCATGGCAGCGGGAAATGGCTTGGGCGCTGAACTTGTGTTTGGCTGTGGAGTTTTGAGCGCCTTGAGTGAGGAGCTCCATGTTAGTTTAGTGTGGGTGCTCAAGCTGCTTGATTCCATCACACTGGGCTCAATGGGCATTGGACCGGAAGTGACCAAACAGGGTTTCCTAGATAGCTGCTAGCTAGCACAGCTGATGGTATGTGAAGTTCCTGAGCCAGGTGGAGTTGTTTTGGCACTGGAAGAGCTGTGCTGCTGATTTGGGCAGTTGCCATTCACCACCTCACTGAGTTCCCTAGGTGTCATAGCCACTTTCAGACATATGTGCTGCCAGAGCACTTGGTTTCCATGGCAGCAGGAATTGGCTTGGGCGCTCAACTTGTGTTTGGCTGTGGAGTTTTGAGCGCCTTGAGTGAGGAGCTCCATGTTAGTTTAGTGTGGGTGCTCAAGCTGCTTGATTCCATCACACTGGGCTCAATGGGCATTGGACCGGAAGTGAACAAACAGGGTTTCCTAGATAGCTGCTAGCTAGCACAGCTGATGGTATGTGAAGTTCCTGAGCCAGGTGGAGTCGTTTTGGCACTGGAAGAGCTGTGCTGCTGCTTCAGGCAGTTGCCATTCACCACCTCACTGAGTTCCCTACGTGTCATAGCCACTTTCAGACATATGTGCTGCCAGAGCACTTGGTTTCCATGGCAGCGGGAAATGGCTTGGACGCTGAACTTGTGTTTGGCTGTGGAGTTTTGAGCGCCTTGAGTGAGGAGCTCCATGTTAGTTTAGTGTGGGTGCTCAAGCTGCTTGATTCCATCACACTGGGCTCAATGGGCATTGGACCGGAAGTGACCAAACAGGGTTTCCTAGATAGCAGCTAGCTAGCACAGCTGATGGTATGTGAAGTTCCTGAGCCAGGTGGAGTTGTTTTGGCACTGGAAGAGCTGTGCTGCTGCTTCGGGCAGTTGCCATTCACCACCTCACTGAGTTCCCTAGGTGTCATAGCCACTTTCAGACATATGTGCTGCCAGAGCACTTGGTTTCCATGGCAGTGGGAAATGGCTTGGGCGCTGAACTTGTGTTTGGCTGTGGAGTTTTGAGCGCCTTGAGTGAGGAGCTCCATGTTAGTTTAGTGTGGGTGCTCAAGCTGCTTGATTCCATCACACTGGGCTCAATGGGCATTGGACCGGAAGTGACCAAACAGGGTTTCCTAGATAGCTGCTAGCTAGCACAGCTGATGGTATGTGAAGTTCCTGAGCCAGGTGGAGTTGTTTTGGCACTGGAAGAGCTGTGCTGCTGCTTTGGGCAGTTGCCATTCACCACCTCACTGAGTTCCCTAGGTGTCATAGCCACTTTCAGACATATGTGCTGCCAGAGCACTTGGTTTCCATGGCAGCGGGAATTGGCTTGGGCGCTCAACTTGTGTTTGGCTGTGGAGTTTTGAGCGCCTTGAGTGAGGAGCTCCATGTTAGTTTAGTGTGGCTGCTCAAGCTGCTTGATTCCATCACACTGGGCTCAATGGGCATTGGACCGGAAGTGACCAAACAGGGTTTCCTAGATAGCTGCTAGCTAGCACAGCTGATGGTATGTGAAGTTCCTGAGCCAGGTGGAGTTGTTTTGGCACTGGAAGAGGTGTGCTGCTGCTTCGGGCAGTTGGTAATCACATCCTCACTGAGTTCCCTAGGTGTCATAGCCACTTTCAGACATATGTGCTGCCAGAGCACTTGGTTTCCATGGCAGCGGGAAATGGCTTGGGCGCTGAACTTGTGTTTGGCTGTGGAGTTTTGAGCGCCTTGAGTGAGGAGCTCCATGTTAGTTTAATGTGGGTGCTCAAGCTGCTTGATTCCATCACACTGGGCTCAATGGGCATTGGACCGGAAGTGACCAAACAGGGTTTCCTAGATAGCTGCTAGCTAGCACAGCTGATGGTATGTGAAGTGCCTGAGCCAGGTGGAGTCGTTTTGGCACTGGAAGAGCTGTGCTGCTGCTTCGGGCAGTTGCCATTCACCACCTCACTGAGTTCCCTAGGTGTCATAGCCACTTTCAGACATATGTGCTGCCAGAGCACTTGGTTTCCATGGCAGCGGGAAATGGCTTGGGCGCTGAACTTGTGTTTGGCTGTGGAGTTTTGAGCGCCTTGAGTGAGGAGCTCCATGTCAGTTTAGTCTGGGTGCTCAAGCTGCTTGATTCCATCACACTGGGCTCAATGGGCATTGGACCGGAAGTGACCAAACAGGGTTTCCTAGATAGCTGCTAGCTAGCACAGCTGATGGTATGTGAAGTTCCTGAGCCAGGTGGAGTTGGTTTGACACTGGAAGAGGTGTGCTGCTGCTTCGGGCAGTTGGTAATCACATCCTAACTGAGTTCCCTAGGAGTCATAGCCACTTTCAGACATATGTGCTGCCAGAGCACTTGGTTTCCATGGCAGCGGGAAATGGCTTGGGCGCTGAACTTGTGTTTGGCTGTGGAGTTTTGAGCGCCTTGAGTGAGGAGCTCCATGTTAGTTTAGTGTGGGTGCTCAAGCTGCTTGATTCCATCACACTGGGCTCAATGGGCATTGTACCAGAAGTGACCAAACAGGGTTTCCTAGATAGCTGCTAGCTAGCACAGCTGATGGTATGTGAAGTTCCTGAGCCAGGTGGAGTTGTTTTGGCACTGGAAGAGCTGTGCTGCTGCTTCAGGCAGTTGCCATTCACCACCTCACTGAGTTCCCTAGGTGTCATAGCCACTTTCAGACATATGTGCTGCCAGAGCACTTGGTTTCCATGGCAGCGGGAAATGGCTTGGGCGCTGAACTTGTGTTTGGCTGTGGAGTTTTGAGCGCCTTGAGTGAGGAGCTCCATGTTAGTTTAGTGTGGCTGCTCAAGCTGCTTGATTCCATCACACTGGGCTCAATGGGCATTGGACCGGAAGTGAACAAACAGGGTTTCCTACATAGCTGCTAGCTAGCACAGCTGATGGTATGTGAAGTTCCTGAGCCAGGTGGAGTCGTTTTGACACTGGAAGAGCTGTGCTGCTGCTTCGGGCAGTTGGTAATCACATCCTCACTGATTTCCCTAGGTGTCATAGCCACTTTCAGACATATGTGCTGCCAGAGCACTTGGTTTCCATGGCAGCGGGAAATGGCTTGGGCGCTGAACTTGTGTTTGGCTGTGGAGTTTTGAGCGCCTTGAGTGAGGAGCTCCATGTTAGTTTAGTGTGGGTGCTCAAGCTGCTTGATTCCATCACACTGGGCTCAATGGGCATTGGACCGGAAGTGACCAAACAGGGTTTCCTAGATAGCTGCTAGCTAGCACAGCTGATGGTATGTGAAGTTCCTGAGCCAGGTGGAGTTGTTTTGGCACTGGAAGAGCTGTGCTGCTGCTTCGGGCAGTTGCCATTCACTACCTCACTGAGTTCCCTAGGTGTCATAGCCACTTTCAGACATATGTGCTGCCAGAGCACTTGGTTTCCATGGCAGCGGGAAATGGCTTGGGCGCTCAACTTGTGTTTGGCTGTGGAGTTTTGAGCGCCTTGAGTGAGGAGCTCCATGTTAGTTTAGTGTGGCTGCTCAAGCTGCTTGATTCCATCACACTGGGCTCAATGGGCATTGGACCGGAAGTGACCAAACAGGGTTTCCTAGATAGCTGCTAGCTAGCACAGCTGATGGTATGTGAAGTTAATGAGCCAGGTGGAGTCGTTTTGGCACTGGAAGAGCTGTGCTGCTGCTTCAGGCAGTTGCCATTCACCACCTCACTGAGTTCCCTAGGTGTCATAGCCACTTACAGACATATGTGCTGCCAGAGCACTTGGTTTCCATGGCAGCGGGAAATGGCTTGGGCGCTGAACTTGTGTTTGGCTGTGGAGTTTTGAGCGCCTTGAGTGAGGAGCTCCATGTTAGTTTAGTGTGGGTGCTCAAGCTGCTTGATTCCATCACACTGGGCTCAATGGGCATTGGACCGGAAGTGACCAAACAGGGTTTCCTAGATAGCTGCTAGCTAGCACAGCTGATGGTATGTGAAGTTCCTGAGCCAGGTGGAGTTGTTTTGGCACTGGAAGAGCTGTGCTGCTGCTTTGGGCAGTTGCCATTCACCACCTCACTGAGTTCCCTAGGTGTCATAGCCACTTTCAGACATATGTGCTGCCAGAGCACTTGGTTTCCATGGCAGCGGGAATTGGCTTGGGCGCTCAACTTGTGTTTGGCTGTGGAGTTTTGAGCGCCTTGAGTGAGGAGCTCCATGTTAGTTTAGTGTGGCTGCTCAAGCTGCTTGATTCCATCACACTGGGCTCAATGGGCATTGGAGCGGAAGTGACCAAACAGGGTTTCCTAGATAGCTGCTAGCTAGCACAGCTGATGGTATGTGAAGTTCCTGAGCCAGGTGGAGTTGTTTTGGCACTGGAAGAGGTGTGCTGCTGCTTCGGGCAGTTGGTAATCACATCCTCACTGAGTTCCCTAGGTGTCATAGCCACTTTCAGACATATGTGCTGCCAGAGCACTTGGTTTCCATGGCAGCGGGAAATGGCTTGGGCGCTGAACTTGTGTTTGGCTGTGGAGTTTTGAGCGCCTTGAGTGAGGAGCTCCATGTTAGTTTAATGTGGGTGCTCAAGCTGCTTGATTCCATCACACTGGGCTCAATGGGCATTGGACCGGAAGTGACCAAACAGGGTTTCCTAGATAGCTGCTAGCTAGCACAGCTGATGGTATGTGAAGTGCCTGAGCCAGGTGGAGTTGTTTTGGCACTGGAAGAGCTGTGCTGCTGCTTCGGGCAGTTGCCATTCACCACCTCACTGAGTTCCCTAGGTGTCATAGCCACTTTCAGACATATGTGCTGCCAGAGCACTTGGTTTCCATGGCAGCGGGAAATGGCTTGGGCGCTGAACTTGTGTTTGGCTGTGGAGTTTTGAGCGCCTTGAGTGAGGAGCTCCATGTCAGTTTAGTCTGGGTGCTCAAGCTGCTTGATTCCATCACACTGGGCTCAATGGGCATTGGACCGGAAGTGACCAAACAGGGTTTCCTAGATAGCTGCTAGCTAGCACAGCTGATGGTATGTGAAGTTCCTGAGCCAGGTGGAATTGGTTTGACACTGGAAGAGGTGTGCTGCTGCTTCGGGCAGTTGGTAATCACATCCTAACTGAGTTCCCTAGGTGTCATAGCCACTTTCAGACATATGTGCTGCCAGAGCACTTGGTTTCCATGGCAGCGGGAAATGGCTTGGGCGCTGAACTTGTGTTTGGCTGTGGAGTTTTGAGCGCCTTGAGTGAGGAGCTCCATGTTAGTTTAGTGTGGGTGCTCAAGCTGCTTGATTCCATCACACTGGGCTCAATGGGCATTGGACCGGAAGTGAACAAACAGGGTTTCCTACATAGCTGCTAGCTAGCACAGCTGATGGTATGTGAAGTTCCTGAGCCAGGTGGAGTCGTTTTGACACTGGAAGAGCTGTGCTGCTGCTTCGGGCAGTTGGTAATCACATCCTCACTGATTTCCCTAGGTGTCATAGCCACTTTCAGACATATGTGCTGCCAGAGCACTTGGTTTCCATGGCAGCGGGAAATGGCTTGGGCGCTGAACTTGTGTTTGGCTGTGGAGTTTTGAGCGCCTTGAGTGAGGAGCTCCATGTTAGTTTAGTGTGGCTGCTCAAGCTGCTTGATTCCATCACACTGGGCTCAATGGGCATTGGACCGGAAGTGACCAAACAGGGTTTCCTAGATAGCTGCTAGCTAGCACAGCTGATGGTATGTGAAGTTCCTGAGCCAGGTGGAGTCGTTTTGACACTGGAAGAGCTGTGCTGCTGCTTCGGGCAGTTGCCATTCACCACCTCACTGAGTTCCCTAGGTGTCATAGCCACTTTCAGACATATGTGCTGCCAGAGCACTTGGTTTCCATGGCAGCGGGAAATGGCTTGGGCGCTGAACTTGTGTTTGGCTGTGGAGTTTTGAGCACCTTGAGTGAGGAGCTATACGTTAGTTTAGTGTGGGTGCTGAAGCTGCTTGATTCCATCACACTGGGCTCAATGGGCATTGGACCGGAAGTGACCAAACAGGGTTTCCTAGATAGCTGCTAGCTAGCACAGCTGATGGTATGTGAAGTTCCTGAGCCAGGTGGAGTCGTTTTGGCACTGGAAGAGCTGTGCTGCTGCTTCGGGCAGTTGCCATTCACCACCTCACTGAGTTCCCTAGGTGTCATAGCCACTTTCAGACATATGTGCTGCCAGAGCACTTGGTTTCCATGGCAGCGGAAATTGGCTTGGGCGCTGAACTTGTGTTTGGCTGTGGAGTTTTGAGCGCCTGAGTGAGGAGCTCCATGTTAGTTTAATGTGGGTGCTCAAGCTGCTTGATTCCATCACACTGGGCTCAATGGGCATTGGACCGGAAGTGACCAAACAGGGTTTCCTAGATAGCTGCTAGCTAGCACAGCTGATGGTATGTGAAGTTCCTGAGCCAGTTGGAGTCGTTTTGGCACTGGAAGAGCTGTGCTGCTGCTTCGGGCAGTTGCCATTCACCAGCGGACTGAGGGCCCTAGGTGTCATAGCCACTTTCAGACATATGTGCTGCCAGAGCACTTGGTTTCCATGGCAGCGGGAAATGGCTTGGGCGCTGAACTTGTGTTTGGCTGTGGAGTTTTGAGCGCCTTGAGTGAGGAGCTATATGTTAGTTTAGTGTGGCTGCTCAAGCTGCTTGATTCCATCACACTGGGCTCAATGGGCATTGGACCGGAAGTGAACAAACAGGGTTTCCTAGATAGCTGCTAGCTAGCACAGCTGATGGTATGTGAAGTTCCTGAGCCAGGTGGAGTTGTTTTGGCACTGGAAGAGCTGTGCTGCTGCTTCAGGCAGTTGCCATTCACCACCTCATTGAGTTCCCTAGGTGTCATAGCCACTTTCAGACATATGTGCTGCCAGAGCACTTGGTTTCCATGGCAGCGGGAAATGGCTTGGGCGCTGAACTTGTGTTTGGCTGTGGAGTTTTGAGCGCCTTGAGTGAGGAGCTATATGTTAGTTTAGTGTGGGTGCTCAAGCTGCTTGATTCCATCACACTGGGCTCAATGGGCATTGGACCGGAAGTGACCAAACAGGGTTTCCTAGATAGCTGCTAGCTAGCACATCTGATGGTATTTGAAGTTCCTGAGCCAGGTAGCGTCGTGTTGGCACTGGAAGAGCTGTGCTGCTGCTTCGGGCAGTTGCTATTCACCACCTCACTGAGATCCCTAGGTGTCATAGCCACTTTCAGAAATATGTGCTGCCAGAGCACTTGGTTTCCATGGCAGCGGGAAATGGCTTGGGCGCTGAACTTGTGTTTGGCTGTGGAGTTTTGAGCGCCTTGAGTGAGGAGCTCCATGTTAGTTTACTGTAGCTGCTCAAGCTGCTTGATTCCATCACACTGAGCTCAATGGGCATTGGACAGGAAGTGACCAAACAGGGTTTCCTAGATAGCTGCTAGCTAGCACAGCTGATGGTATGTGAAGTTCCTGAGCCAGGTGGAGTCGTTTTGGCACTGGAAGAGCTGTGCTGCTGCTTCAGGCAGTTGCCATTCATTCGCGCACTGAGGGCCGTAGGTGTCATAGCCACTTTCAGACATATGTGCTGCCAGAGCACTTGGTTTCCATGGCAGCGGGAAATGGCTTGGGCGCTGAACTTGTGTTTGGCTGTGGAGTTTTGAGCGCTTTGAGTGAGGATCTCCATGTTAGTTTAGTGTGGGTGCTCAAGCTGCTTGATTCCATCACACTGGGCTCAATGGGCATTGGACCGGAAGTGACCAAACAGGGTTTCCTAGATAGCTGCTAGCTAGCACAGCTGATGGTATGTGAAGTGCCTGAGCCAGGTGGAGTTGTTTTGGCACTGGAAGAGCTGTGCTGCTCCTTCAGGCAGTTGCCATTCACCACCTCACTGAGTTCCCTAGGTGTCATAGCCACTTTCAGACATATGTGCTGCCAGAGCACTTGGTTTCCATGGCAGCGGGAAATGGCTTGGGCGCTGAACTTGTGTTTGGCTGTGGAGTTTTGAGCGCCTTGAGTGAGGAGCTCCATGTTAGTTTAGTGTGGGTGCTCAAGCTGCTTGATTCCATCACACTGGGCTCAATGGGCATTGGACCGGAAGTGACCAAACAGGGTTTCCTAGATAGCTGCTAGCTAGCACAGCTGATGGTATGTGAAGTTCCTGAGCCAGGTGGAGTTGTTTTGGCACTGGAAGAGCTGTGCTGCTGCTTCGGGCAGTTGCTATTCACCACCTCACTGAGATCCCTAGGTGTCATAGCCACTTTCAGAAATATGTGCTGCCAGAGCACTTGGTTTCCATGGCAGCGGGAAATGGCTTGGGCGCTGAACTTGTGTTTGGCTGTGGAGTTTTGAGCGCCTTGAGTGAGGAGCTCCATGTTAGTTTAGTGTGGGTGCTCAAGCTGCTTGATTCCATCACACTGGGCTCAATGGGCATTGGAGCGGAAGTGACCAAACAGGGTTTCCTACATAGCTGCTAGCTAGCACAGCTGATGGTATGTGAAGTTCCTGAGCCAGGTGGAGTCGTTTTGACACTGGAAGAGCTGTGCTGCTGCTTCGGGCAGTTGCTAATCACATCCTCACTGAGTTCCCTAGGTGTCATAGCCACTTTCAGACATATGTGCTGCCAGAGCACTTGGTTTCCATGGCAGCGGGAAATGGCTTGGGCGCTGAACTTGTGTTTGGCTGTGGAGTTTTGAGCGCCTTGAGTGAGGAGCTATATGTTAGTTTAGTGTGGGTGCTCAAGCTGCTTGATTCCATCACACTGGGCTCAATGGGCATTGGACCAGAAGTGACCAAACAGGGTTTCCTAGATAGCTGCTAGCTAGCACAGCTGATGGTATGTGAAGTTCCTGAGCCAGGTGGAGTCGTTTTGGCACTGGAAGAGCTGTGCTGCTGCTTCGGGCAGTTGGTAATCACGTCCTCACTGAGTTCCCTAGGTGTCATAGCCACTTTCAGACATATGTGCTGCCAGAGCACTTGGTTTCCATGGTAGCGGGAAATGGCTTGGGCGCTGAACTTGTGTTTGGCTGTGGAGTTTTGAGTGCCTTGAGTGAGGAGCTCCATGTTAGTTTAGTGTGGGTGCTCAAGCTGCTTGATTCCATCACACTGGGCTCAATGGGCATTGGACCAGAAGTGACCAAACAGGGTTTCCTAGATAGGTGCTAGCTAGCACAGCTGATGGTATGTGAAGTGCCTGAGCCAGGTGGAGTTGTTTTGGCACTGGAAGAGCTGTGCTGCTCCATCAGGCAGTTGCCATTCACCACCTCACTGAGTTCCCTACGTGTCATAGCCACTTTCAGACATATGTGCTGCCAGAGCACTTGGTTTCCATGGCAGCGGGAAATGGCTTGGGCGCTGAACTTGTGTTTGGCTGTGGAGTTTTGAGCGCTTTGAGTGAGGAGCTCCATGTTAGTTTAGTGTGGGTGCTCAAGCTGCTTGATTCCATCACACTGGGCTCAATGGGCATTGGACCGGAAGTGACCAAACAGGGTTTCCTAGATAGCTGCTAGCTAGCACAGCTGATGGTATGTGAAGTTCCTGAGCCAGGTGGAATTGGTTTGACACTGGAAGAGGTGTGCTGCTGCTTCGGGCAGTTGGTAATCACATCCTAACTGAGTTCCCTAGGTGTCATAGCCACTTTCAGACATATGTGCTGCCAGAGCACTTGGTTTCCATGGCAGCGGGAAATGGCTTGGGCGCTGAACTTGTGTTTGGCTGTGGAGTTTTGAGCGCCTTGAGTGAGGAGCTCCATGTTAGTTTAGTGTGGGTGCTCAAGCTGCTTGATTCCATCACACTGGGCTCAATGGGCATTGGACCGGAAGTGAACAAACAGGGTTTCCTACATAGCTGCTAGCTAGCACAGCTGATGGTATGTGAAGTTCCTGAGCCAGGTGGAGTCGTTTTGACACTGGAAGAGCTGTGCTGCTGCTTCGGGCAGTTGGTAATCACATCCTCACTGATTTCCCTAGGTGTCATAGCCACTTTCAGACATATGTGCTGCCAGAGCACTTGGTTTCCATGGCAGCGGGAAATGGCTTGGGCGCTGAACTTGTGTTTGGCTGTGGAGTTTTGAGCGCCTTGAGTGAGGAGCTCCATGTTAGTTTAGTGTGGCTGCTCAAGCTGCTTGATTCCATCACACTGGGCTCAATGGGCATTGGACCGGAAGTGACCAAACAGGGTTTCCTAGATAGCTGCTAGCTAGCACAGCTGATGGTATGTGAAGTTCCTGAGCCAGGTGGAGTCGTTTTGACACTGGAAGAGCTGTGCTGCTGCTTCGGGCAGTTGCCATTCACCACCTCACTGAGTTCCCTAGGTGTCATAGCCACTTTCAGACATATGTGCTGCCAGAGCACTTGGTTTCCATGGCAGCGGGAAATGGCTTGGGCGCTGAACTTGTGTTTGGCTGTGGAGTTTTGAGCACCTTGAGTGAGGAGCTATACGTTAGTTTAGTGTGGGTGCTCAAGCTGCTTGATTCCATCACACTGGGCTCAATGGGCATTGGACCGGAAGTGACCAAACAGGGTTTCCTAGATAGCTGCTAGCTAGCACAGCTGATGGTATGTGAAGTTCCTGAGCCAGGTGGAGTCGTTTTGGCACTGGAAGAGCTGTGCTGCTGCTTCGGGCAGTTGCCATTCACCACCTCACTGAGTTCCCTAGGTGTCATAGCCACTTTCAGACATATGTGCTGCCAGAGCACTTGGTTTCCATGGCAGCGGAAATTGGCTTGGGCGCTGAACTTGTGTTTGGCTGTGGAGTTTTGAGCGCCTGAGTGAGGAGCTCCATGTTAGTTTAATGTGGGTGCTCAAGCTGCTTGATTCCATCACACTGGGCTCAATGGGCATTGGACCGGAAGTGACCAAACAGGGTTTCCTAGATAGCTGCTAGCTAGCACAGCTGATGGTATGTGAAGTTCCTGAGCCAGTTGGAGTCGTTTTGGCACTGGAAGAGCTGTGCTGCTGCTTCGGGCAGTTGCCATTCACCAGCGGACTGAGGGCCCTAGGTGTCATAGCCACTTTCAGACATATGTGCTGCCAGAGCACTTGGTTTCCATGGCAGCGGGAAATGGCTTGGGCGCTGAACTTGTGTTTGGCTGTGGAGTTTTGAGCGCCTTGAGTGAGGAGCTATATGTTAGTTTAGTGTGGCTGCTCAAGCTGCTTGATTCCATCACACTGGGCTCAATGGGCATTGGACCGGAAGTGAACAAACAGGGTTTCCTAGATAGCTGCTAGCTAGCACAGCTGATGGTATGTGAAGTTCCTGAGCCAGGTGGAGTTGTTTTGGCACTGGAAGAGCTGTGCTGCTGCTTCAGGCAGTTGCCATTCACCACCTCATTGAGTTCCCTAGGTGTCATAGCCACTTTCAGACATATGTGCTGCCAGAGCACTTGGTTTCCATGGCAGCGGGAAATGGCTTGGGCGCTGAACTTGTGTTTGGCTGTGGAGTTTTGAGCGCCTTGAGTGAGGAGCTATATGTTAGTTTAGTGTGGGTGCTCAAGCTGCTTGATTCCATCACACTGGGCTCAATGGGCATTGGACCGGAAGTGACCAAACAGGGTTTCCTAGATAGCTGCTAGCTAGCACATCTGATGGTATTTGAAGTTCCTGAGCCAGGTAGCGTCGTGTTGGCACTGGAAGAGCTGTGCTGCTGCTTCGGGCAGTTGCTATTCACCACCTCACTGAGATCCCTAGGTGTCATAGCCACTTTCAGAAATATGTGCTGCCAGAGCACTTGGTTTCCATGGCAGCGGGAAATGGCTTGGGCGCTGAACTTGTGTTTGGCTGTGGAGTTTTGAGCGCCTTGAGTGAGGAGCTCCATGTTAGTTTACTGTAGCTGCTCAAGCTGCTTGATTCCATCACACTGAGCTCAATGGGCATTGGACAGGAAATGACCAAACAGGGTTTCCTAGATAGCTGCTAGCTAGCACAGCTGATGGTATGTGAAGTTCCTGAGCCAGGTGGAGTCGTTTTGGCACTGGAAGAGCTGTGCTGCTGCTTCAGGCAGTTGCCATTCATTCGCGCACTGAGGGCCGTAGGTGTCATAGCCACTTTCAGACATATGTGCTGCCAGAGCACTTGGTTTCCATGGCAGCGGGAAATGGCTTGGGCGCTGAACTTGTGTTTGGCTGTGGAGTTTTGAGCGCTTTGAGTGAGGATCTCCATGTTAGTTTAGTGTGGGTGCTCAAGCTGCTTGATTCCATCACACTGGGCTCAATGGGCATTGGACCGGAAGTGACCAAACAGGGTTTCCTAGATAGCTGCTAGCTAGCACAGCTGATGGTATGTGAAGTGCCTGAGCCAGGTGGAGTTGTTTTGGCACTGGAAGAGCTGTGCTGCTCCTTCAGGCAGTTGCCATTCACCACCTCACTGAGTTCCCTAGGTGTCATAGCCACTTTCAGACATATGTGCTGCCAGAGCACTTGGTTTCCATGGCAGCGGGAAATGGCTTGGGCGCTGAACTTGTGTTTGGCTGTGGAGTTTTGAGCGCCTTGAGTGAGGAGCTCCATGTTAGTTTAGTGTGGGTGCTCAAGCTGCTTGATTCCATCACACTGGGCTCAATGGGCATTGGACCGGAAGTGACCAAACAGGGTTTCCTAGATAGCTGCTAGCTAGCACAGCTGATGGTATGTGAAGTTCCTGAGCCAGGTGGAGTTGTTTTGGCACTGGAAGAGCTGTGCTGCTGCTTCGGGCAGTTGCTATTCACCACCTCACTGAGATCCCTAGGTGTCATAGCCACTTTCAGAAATATGTGCTGCCAGAGCACTTGGTTTCCATGGCAGCGGGAAATGGCTTGGGCGCTGAACTTGTGTTTGGCTGTGGAGTTTTGAGCGCCTTGAGTGAGGAGCTCCATGTTAGTTTAGTGTGGGTGCTCAAGCTGCTTGATTCCATCACACTGGGCTCAATGGGCATTGGAGCGGAAGTGACCAAACAGGGTTTCCTACATAGCTGCTAGCTAGCACAGCTGATGGTATGTGAAGTTCCTGAGCCAGGTGGAGTCGTTTTGACACTGGAAGAGCTGTGCTGCTGCTTCGGGCAGTTGCTAATCACATCCTCACTGAGTTCCCTAGGTGTCATAGCCACTTTCAGACATATGTGCTGCCAGAGCACTTGGTTTCCATGGCAGCGGGAAATGGCTTGGGCGCTGAACTTGTGTTTGGCTGTGGAGTTTTGAGCGCCTTGAGTGAGGAGCTATATGTTAGTTTAGTGTGGGTGCTCAAGCTGCTTGATTCCATCACACTGGGCTCAATGGGCATTGGACCAGAAGTGACCAAACAGGGTTTCCTAGATAGCTGCTAGCTAGCACAGCTGATGGTATGTGAAGTTCCTGAGCCAGGTGGAGTCGTTTTGGCACTGGAAGAGCTGTGCTGCTGCTTCGGGCAGTTGGTAATCACGTCCTCACTGAGTTCCCTAGGTGTCATAGCCACTTTCAGACATATGTGCTGCCAGAGCACTTGGTTTCCATGGTAGCGGGAAATGGCTTGGGCGCTGAACTTGTGTTTGGCTGTGGAGTTTTGAGTGCCTTGAGTGAGGAGCTCCATGTTAGTTTAGTGTGGGTGCTCAAGCTGCTTGATTCCATCACACTGGGCTCAATGGGCATTGGACCAGAAGTGACCAAACAGGGTTTCCTAGATAGGTGCTAGCTAGCACAGCTGATGGTATGTGAAGTGCCTGAGCCAGGTGGAGTTGTTTTGGCACTGGAAGAGCTGTGCTGCTCCATCAGGCAGTTGCCATTCACCACCTCACTGAGTTCCCTACGTGTCATAGCCACTTTCAGACATATGTGCTGCCAGAGCACTTGGTTTCCATGGCAGCGGGAAATGGCTTGGGCGCTGAACTTGTGTTTGGCTGTGGAGTTTTGAGCGCTTTGAGTGAGGAGCTCCATGTTAGTTTAGTGTGGGTGCTCAAGCTGCTTGATTCCATCACACTGGGCTCAATGGGCATTGGACCGGAAGTGACCAAACAGGGTTTCCTAGATAGCTGCTAGCTAGCACAGCTGATGGTATGTGAAGTTCCTGAGCCAGGTGGAGTCGTTTTGACACTGGAAGAGCTGTGCTGCTGCTTCGGGCAGTTGCTATTCACCACCTCACTGAGATCCCTAGGTGTCATAGCCACTTTCAGAAATATGTGCTGCCAGAGCACTTGGTTTCCATGGCAGCGGGAAATGGCTTGGGCGCTGAACTTGTGTTTGGCTGTGGAGTTTTGAGCGCCTTGAGTGAGGAGCTCCATGTTAGTTTAGTGTGGGTGCTCAAGCTGCTTGATTCCATCACACTGGGCTCAATGGGCATTGGACCGGAAGTGACCAAACAGGGTTTCCTACATAGCTGCTAGCTAGCACAGCTGATGGTATGTGAAGTTCCTGAGCCAGGTGGAGTCGTTTTGACACTGGAAGAGCTGTGCTGCTGCTTCGGGCAGTTGCCATTCACCACCTCACTGAGTTCCCTAGCTGTCATAGCCACTTTCAGACATATGTGCTGCCAGAGCACTTGGTTTCCATGGCAGCGGGAAATGGCTTGGGCGCTGAACTTGTGTTTGGCTGTGGAGTTTTGAGCGCTTTGAGTGAGGAGCTCCATGTTAGTTTAGTGTGGGTGCTCAAGCTGCTTGATTCCATCACACTGGGCTCAATGGGCATTGGACCGGAAGTGACCAAACAGGGTTTCCTAGATAGCTGCTAGCTAGCACAGCTGATGGTATGTGAAGTTCCTGAGCCAGGTGGAGTTGTTTTGGCACTGGAAGAGCTGTGCTGCTCCTTCAGGCAGTTGCCATTCACCACCTCACTGAGTTCCCTAGGTGTCATAGCTACTTTCAGACATATGTGCTGCCAGAGCACTTGGTTTCCATGGCAGCGGGAAATGGCTTGGGCGCTGAACTTGTGTTTGGCTGTGGAGTTTTGAGTGCCTTGAGTGAGGAGCTCCATGTTAGTTTAGTGTGGGTGCTCAAGCTGCTTGATTCCATCACACTGGGCTCAATGGGCATTGGACCGGAAGTGACCAAACAGGGTTTCCTAGATAGGTGCTAGCTAGCACAGCTGATGGTATGTGAAGTTCCTGAGCCAGGTGGAGTTGTTTTGGCACTGGAAGAGCTGTGCTGCTCCTTCAGGCAGTTGCCATTCACCACCTCACTGAGTTCCCTAGGTGTCATAGCCACTTTCAGACATATGTGCTGCCAGAGCACTTGGTTTCCATGGCAGCGGGAAATGGCTTGGGCGCTGAACTTGTGTTTGGCTGTGGAGTTTTGAGCGCCTTGAGTGAGGAGCTCCATGTTAGTTTAGTGTGGGTGCTCAAGCTGCTTGATTCCATCACACTGGGCTCAATGGGCATTGGACCGGAAGTGACCAAACAGGGTTTCCTAGATAGCTGCTAGCTAGCACAGCTGATGGTATGTGAAGTTCCTGAGCCAGGTGGAGTTGTTTTGGCACTGGAAGAGCTGTGCTGCTGCTTCGGGCAGTTGCCATTCACCACCTCACTGAGTTCCCTAGGTGTCATAGCCACTTTCAGACATATGTGCTGCCAGAGCACTTGGTTTCCATGGCAGCGGGAAATGGCTTGGGCGCTGAACTTGTGTTTGGCTGTGGAGTTTTGAGCGCCTTGAGTGAGGAGCTCCATGTTAGTTTACTGTGGCTGCTCAAGCTGCTTGATTCCATCACACTGGGCTCAATGGGCATTGGACTGGAAGTGACCAAACAGGGTTTCCTAGATAGCTGCTAGCTAGCACAGCTGATGGTATGTGAAGTTCCTGAGCCAGGTGGAGTTGGTTTGGCACTGGAAGAGCTGTGCTGCTGCTTCGGGCAGTTGCCATTCACCACCTCACTGAGTTCCCTAGCTGTCATAGCCACTTTCAGACATATGTGCTGCCAGAGCACTTGGTTTCCATGGCAGCGGGAAATGGCTTGGTCGCTGAACTTGTGTTTGGCTGTGGAGTTTTGAGCGCCTTGAGTGAGGAGCTCCATGTTACTTTAGTGTGGGTGCTCAAGCTGCTTGATTCCATCACACTGGGCTCAATGGGCATTGGACCGGAAGTGACCAAACGGGGTTTCCTAGATAGGTGCTAGCTAGCACAGCTGATGGTATGTGAAGTTCCTGAGCCAGGTGGAGTTGTTTTGGCACTGGAAGAGCTGTGCTGCTGCTTCGGGCAGTTGCCATTCACCACCTCACTGAGTTCCCTAGGTGTCATAGCCACTTTCAGACATATGTGCTGCCAGAGCACTTGGTTTCCATGGCAGCGGGAAATGGCTTGGGCGCTGAACTTGTGTTTGGCTGTGGAGTTTTGAGTGCCTTGAGTGAGGAGCTCCATGTTAGTTTAGTGTGGGTGCTCAAGCTGCTTGATTCCATCACACTGGGCTCAATGGGCATTGGACCGGAAGTGACCAAACAGGGTTTCCTAGATAGCTGCTAGCTAGCACAGCTGATGGTATGTGAAGTTCCTGAGCCAGGTGGAGTTGTTTTGGCACTGGAAGAGCTGTGCTGCTGCTTTGGGCAGTTGCCATTCACCACCTCACTGAGTTCCCTAGGTGTCATAGCCACTTTCAGACATATGTGCTGCCAGAGCACTTGGTTTCCATGGCAGCGGGAAATGGCTTGGGCGCTGAACTTGTGTTTGGCTGTGGAGTTTTGAGCGCCTTGAGTGAGGAGCTCCATGTTAGTTTAGTGTGGGTGCTCAAGCTGCTTGATTCCATCACACTGGGCTCAATGGGCATTGGACCGGAAGTGACCAAACAGGGTTTCCTAGATAGCTGCTAGCTAGCACAGCTGATGGTATGTGAAGTTCCTGAGCCAGGTGGAGTCGTTTTGGCACTGGAAGAGCTGTGCTGCTGCTTTGGGCAGTTGCCATTCACCACCTCACTGAGTTCCCTAGGTGTCATAGCCACTTTCAGACATATGTGCTGCCAGAGCACTTGGTTTCCATGGCAGCGGGAAATGGCTTGGGCGCTGAACTTGTGTTTGGCTGTGGAGTTTTGAGCGCCTTGAGTGAGGAGCTCCATGTTAGTTTACTGTAGCTGCTCAAGCTGCTTGATTCCATCACACTGAGCTCAATGGGCATTGGACAGGAAGTGACCAAACAGGGTTTCCTAGATAGCTGCTAGCTAGCACAGCTGATGGTATGTGAAGTTCCTGAGCCAGGTGGAGTCGTTTTGGCACTGGAAGAGCTGTGCTGCTGCTTCAGGCAGTTGCCATTCATTCGCGCACTGAGGGCCGTAGGTGTCATAGCCACTTTCAGACATATGTGCTGCCAGAGCACTTGGTTTCCATGGCAGCGGGAAATGGCTTGGGCGCTGAACTTGTGTTTGGCTGTGGAGTTTTGAGCGCTTTGAGTGAGGATCTCCATGTTAGTTTAGTGTGGGTGCTCAAGCTGCTTGATTCCATCACACTGGGCTCAATGGGCATTGGACCGGAAGTGACCAAACAGGGTTTCCTAGATAGCTGCTAGCTAGCACAGCTGATGGTATGTGAAGTGCCTGAGCCAGGTGGAGTTGTTTTGGCACTGGAAGAGCTGTGCTGCTCCTTCAGGCAGTTGCCATTCACCACCTCACTGAGTTCCCTAGGTGTCATAGCTACTTTCAGACATATGTGCTGCCAGAGCACTTGGTTTCCATGGCAGCGGGAAATGGCTTGGGCGCTGAACTTGTGTTTGGCTGTGGAGTTTTGAGCGCCTTGAGTGAGGAGCTCCATGTAACTTTAGTGTGGGTGCTCAAGCTGCTTGATTCCATCACACTGGGCTCAATGGGCATTGGACCGGAAGTGGCCAAACAGGGTTTCCTAGATAGGTGCTAGCTAGCACAGCTGATGGTATGTGAAGTTCCTGAGCCAGGTGGAGTTGTTTTGGCACTGGAAGAGCTGTGCTGCTCCTTCAGGCAGTTGCCATTCACCACCTCACTGAGTTCCCTAGGTGTCACAGCCCCTTTCAGACATATGTGCTGCCAGAGCACTTGGTTTCCATGGCAGCGGGAAATGGCTTGGGCGCTGAACTTGTGTTTGGCTGTGGAGTTTTGAGCGCCTTGAGTGAGGAGCTCCATGTTAGTTTAGTGTGGGTGCTCAAGCTGCTTGATTCCATCACACTGGGCTCAATGGGCATTGGACCGGAAGTGACCAAACAGGGTTTCCTAGATAGCTGCTAGCTAGCACAGCTGATGGTATGTGAAGTTCCTGAGCCAGGTGGAGTTGTTTTGGCACTGGAAGAGCTGTGCTGCTGCTTCGGGCAGTTGCTATTCACCACCTCACTGAGATCCCTAGGTGTCATAGCCACTTTCAGAAATATGTGCTGCCAGAGCACTTGGTTTCCATGGCAGCGGGAAATGGCTTGGGCGCTGAACTTGTGTTTGGCTGTGGAGTTTTGAGCGCCTTGAGTGAGGAGCTCCATGTTAGTTTAGTGTGGGTGCTCAAGCTGCTTGATTCCATCACACTGGGCTCAATGGGCATTGGACCGGAAGTGACCAAACAGGGTTTCCTACATAGCTGCTAGCTAGCACAGCTGATGGTATGTGAAGTTCCTGAGCCAGGTGGAGTCGTTTTGACACTGGAAGAGCTGTGCTGCTGCTTCGGGCAGTTGCTAATCACATCCTCACTGAGTTCCCTAGGTGTCATAGCCACTTTCAGACATATGTGCTGCCAGAGCACTTGGTTTCCATGGCAGCGGGAAATGGCTTGGGCGCTGAACTTGTGTTTGGCTGTGGAGTTTTGAGCGCCTTGAGTGAGGAGCTATATGTTAGTTTAGTGTGGGTGCTCAAGCTGCTTGATTCCATCACACTGGGCTCAATGGGCATTGGACCAGAAGTGACCAAACAGGGTTTCCTAGATAGCTGCTAGCTAGCACAGCTGATGGTATGTGAAGTTCCTGAGCCAGGTGGAGTCGTTTTGGCACTGGAAGAGCTGTGCTGCTGCTTCGGGCAGTTGGTAATCACGTCCTCACTGAGTTCCCTAGGTGTCATAGCCACTTTCAGACATATGTGCTGCCAGAGCACTTGGTTTCCATGGTAGCGGGAAATGGCTTGGGCGCTGAACTTGTGTTTGGCTGTGGAGTTTTGAGTGCCTTGAGTGAGGAGCTCCATGTTAGTTTAGTGTGGGTGCTCAAGCTGCTTGATTCCATCACACTGGGCTCAATGGGCATTGGACCAGAAGTGACCAAACAGGGTTTCCTAGATAGGTGCTAGCTAGCACAGCTGATGGTATGTGAAGTGCCTGAGCCAGGTGGAGTTGTTTTGGCACTGGAAGAGCTGTGCTGCTCCAGCAGGCAGTTGCCATTCACCACCTCACTGAGTTCCCTAGGTGTCATAGCCACTTTCAGACATATGTGCTGCCAGAGCACTTGGTTTCCATGGCAGCGGGAAATGGCTTGGGCGCTGAACTTGTGTTTGGCTGTGGAGTTTTGAGTGCCTTGAGTGAGGAGCTCCATGTTAGTTTAGTGTGGGTGCTCAAGCTGCTTGATTCCATCACACTGGGCTCAATGGGCATTGGACCGGAAGTGACCAAACAGGGTTTCCTAGATAGCTGCTAGCTAGCACAGCTGATGGTATGTGAAGTTCCTGAGCCAGGTGGAGTCGTTTTGGCACTGGAAGAGCTGTGCTGCTGCTTCAGGCAGTTGCCATTCATTCGCGCACTGAGGGCCGTAGGTGTCATAGCCACTTTCAGACATATGTGCTGCCAGAGCACTTGGTTTCCATGGCAGCGGGAAATGGCTTGGGCGCTGAACTTGTGTTTGGCTGTGGAGTTTTGAGCGCCTTGAGTGAGGAGCTCCATGTTAGTTTAGTGTGGGTGCTCAAGCTGCTTGATTCCATCACACTGGGCTCAATGGGCATTGGACCAGAAGTGACCAAACAGGGTTTCCTAGATAGCTGCTAGCTAGCACAGCTGATGGTATGTGAAGTTCCTGAGCCAGGTGGAGTCGTTTTGACACTGGAAGAGCTGTGCTGCTGCTTCGGGCAGTTGCTAATCACATCCTCACTGAGTTCCCTAGGTGTCATAGCCACTTTCAGACATATGTGCTGCCAGAGCACTTGGTTTCCATGGCAGCGGGAAATGGCTTGGGCGCTGAACTTGTGTTTGGCTGTGGAGTTTTGAGCGCCTTGAGTGAGGAGCTATATGTTAGTTTAGTGTGGGTGCTCAAGCTGCTTGATTCCATCACACTGGGCTCAATGGGCATTGGACCAGAAGTGACCAAACAGGGTTTCCTAGATAGCTGCTAGCTAGCACAGCTGATGGTATGTGAAGTTCCTGAGCCAGGTGGAGTCGTTTTGGCACTGGAAGAGCTGTGCTGCTGCTTCGGGCAGTTGGTAATCACGTCCTCACTGAGTTCCCTAGGTGTCATAGCCACTTTCAGACATATGTGCTGCCAGAGCACTTGGTTTCCATGGTAGCGGGAAATGGCTTGGGCGCTGAACTTGTGTTTGGCTGTGGAGTTTTGAGTGCCTTGAGTGAGGAGCTCCATGTTAGTTTAGTGTGGGTGCTCAAGCTGCTTGATTCCATCACACTGGGCTCAATGGGCATTGGACCAGAAGTGACCAAACAGGGTTTCCTAGATAGGTGCTAGCTAGCACAGCTGATGGTATGTGAAGTGCCTGAGCCAGGTGGAGTTGTTTTGGCACTGGAAGAGCTGTGCTGCTCCATCAGGCAGTTGCCATTCACCACCTCACTGAGTTCCCTACGTGTCATAGCCACTTTCAGACATATGTGCTGCCAGAGCACTTGGTTTCCATGGCAGCGGGAAATGGCTTGGGCGCTGAACTTGTGTTTGGCTGTGGAGTTTTGAGCGCTTTGAGTGAGGAGCTCCATGTTAGTTTAGTGTGGGTGCTCAAGCTGCTTGATTCCATCACACTGGGCTCAATGGGCATTGGACCGGAAGTGACCAAACAGGGTTTCCTAGATAGCTGCTAGCTAGCACAGCTGATGGTATGTGAAGTTCCTGAGCCAGGTAGCATCGTGTTGGCACTGGAAGAGCTGTGCTGCTGCTTCGGGCAGTTGCTATTCACCACCTCACTGAGATCCCTAGGTGTCATAGCCACTTTCAGAAATATGTGCTGCCAGAGCACTTGGTTTCCATGGCAGCGGGAAATGGCTTGGGCGCTGAACTTGTGTTTGGCTGTGGAGTTTTGAGCGCCTTGAGTGAGGAGCTCCATGTTAGTTTAGTGTGGGTGCTCAAGCTGCTTGATTCCATCACACTGGGCTCAATGGGCATTGGACCGGAAGTGACCAAACAGGGTTTCCTACATAGCTGCTAGCTAGCACAGCTGATGGTATGTGAAGTTCCTGAGCCAGGTGGAGTCGTTTTGACACTGGAAGAGCTGTGCTGCTGCTTCGGGCAGTTGCTAATCACATCCTCACTGAGTTCCCTAGGTGTCATAGCCACTTTCAGACATATGTGCTGCCAGAGCACTTGGTTTCCATGGCAGCGGGAAATGGCTTGGGCGCTGAACTTGTGTTTGGCTGTGGAGTTTTGAGCGCTTTGAGTGAGGAGCTCCATGTTAGTTTAGTGTGGGTGCTCAAGCTGCTTGATTCCATCACACTGGGCTCAATGGGCATTGGACCGGAAGTGACCAAACAGGGTTTCCTAGATAGCTGCTAGCTAGCACAGCTGATGGTATGTGAAGTTCCTGAGCCAGGTGGAGTTGTTTTGGCACTGGAAGAGCTGTGCTGCTCCTTCAGGCAGTTGCCATTCACCACCTCACTGAGTTCCCTAGGTGTCATAGCTACTTTCAGACATATGTGCTGCCAGAGCACTTGGTTTCCATGGCAGCGGGAAATGGCTTGGGCGCTGAACTTGTGTTTGGCTGTGGAGTTTTGAGTGCCTTGAGTGAGGAGCTCCATGTTAGTTTAGTGTGGGTGCTCAAGCTGCTTGATTCCATCACATTGGGCTCAATGGGCATTGGACCGGAAGTGACCAAACAGGGTTTCCTAGATAGCTGCTAGCTAGCACAGCTGATGGTATGTGAAGTTCCTGAGCCAGGTGGAGTTGTTTTGGCACTGGAAGAGCTGTGCTGCTCCTTCAGGCAGTTGCCATTCACCACCTCACTGAGTTCCCTAGGTGTCATAGCCACTTTCAGACATATGTGCTGCCAGAGCACTTGGTTTCCATGGCAGCGGGAAATGGCTTGGGCGCTGAACTTGTGTTTGGCTGTGGAGTTTTGAGCGCCTTGAGTGAGGAGCTCCATGTTAGTTTAGTGTGGGTGCTCAAGCTGCTTGATTCCATCACACTGGGCTCAATGGGCATTGGACCGGAAGTGACCAAACAGGGTTTCCTAGATAGCTGCTAGCTAGCACAGCTGATGGTATGTGAAGTTCCTGAGCCAGGTAGCGTCGTGTTGGCACTGGAAGAGCTGTGCTGCTGCTTCGGGCAGTTGCTATTCACCACCTCACTGAGATCCCTAGGTGTCATAGCCACTTTCAGAAATATGTGCTGCCAGAGCACTTGGTTTCCATGGCAGCGGGAAATGGCTTGGGCGCTGAACTTGTGTTTGGCTGTGGAGTTTTGAGCGCCTTGAGTGAGGAGCTCCATGTTAGTTTAGTGTGGCTGCTCAAGCTGCTTGATTCCATCACACTGGGCTCAATGGGCATTGGACCGGAAGTGACCAAACAGGGTTTCCTAGATAGGTGCTAGCTAGCACAGCTGATGGTATGTGAAGTTCCTGAGCCAGGTGGAGTCGTTTTGACACTGGAAGAGCTGTGCTGCTGCTTCGGGCAGTTGCTAATCACATCCTCACTGAGTTCCCTAGGTGTCATAGCCACTTTCAGACATATGTGCTGCCAGAGCACTTGGTTTCCATGGCAGCGGGAAATGGCTTGGGCGCTGAACTTGTGTTTGGCTGTGGAGTTTTGAGCGCCTTGAGTGAGGAGCTATATGTTAGTTTAGTGTGGGTGCTCAAGCTGCTTGATTCCATCACACTGGGCTCAATGGGCATTGGACCGGAAGTGACCAAACAGGGTTTCCTAGATAGGTGCTAGCTAGCACAGCTGATGGTATGTGAAGTGCCTGAGCCAGGTGGAGTTGTTTTGGCACTGGAAGAGCTGTGCTGCTCCTTCAGGCAGTTGCCATTCACCACCTCACTGAGTTCCCTAGGTGTCATAGCCACTTTCAGACATATGTGCTGCCAGAGCACTTGGTTTCCATGGCAGCGGGAAATGGCTTGGGCGCTGAACTTGTGTTTGGCTGTGGAGTTTTGAGCGCCTTGAGTGAGGAGCTCCATGTAACTTTAGTGTGGGTGCTCAAGCTGCTTGATTCCATCACATTGGGCTCAATGGGCATTGGACCGGAAGTGACCAAACAGGGTTTCCTAGATAGCTGCTAGCTAGCACAGCTGATGGTATGTGAAGTTCCTGAGCCAGGTGGAGTTGGTTTGACACTGGAAGAGCTGTGCTGCTGCTTCGGGCAGTTGGTAATCACGTCCTCACTGAGTTCCCTAGGTGTCATAGCCACTTTCAGACATATGTGCTGCCAGAGCACTTGGTTTCCATGGCAGCGGGAAATGGCTTGGGCGCTGAACTTGTGTTTGGCTGTGGAGTTTTGAGTGCCTTGAGTGAGGAGCTCCATGTTAGTTTAGTGTGGCTGCTCAAGCTGCTTGATTCCATCACACTGGGCTCAATGGGCATTGGACCGGAAGTGACCAAACAGGGTTTCCTAGATAGCTGCTAGCTAGCACAGCTGATGGTATGTGAAGTGCCTGAGCCAGGTGGAGTTGTTTTGGCACTGGAAGAGCTGTGCTGCTCCTTCAGGCAGTTGCCATTCACCACCTCACTGAGTTCCCTAGGTGTCATAGCCACTTTCAGACATATGTGCTGCCAGAGCACTTGGTTTCCATGGCAGCGGGAAATGGCTTGGGCGCTGAACTTGTGTTTGGCTGTGGAGTTTTGAGCGCCTTGAGTGAGGAGCTCCATGTTAGTTTAGTGTGGGTGCTCAAGCTGCTTGATTCCATCACACTGGGCTCAATGGGCATTGGACCAGAAGTGACCAAACAGGGTTTCCTAGATAGGTGCTAGCTAGCACAGCTGATGGTATGTGAAGTGCCTGAGCCAGGTGGAGTTGTTTTGGCACTGGAAGAGCTGTGCTGCTCCTTCAGGCAATTGCCATTCACCACCTCACTGAGTTCCCTAGGTGTCATAGCCACTTTCAGACATATGTGCTGCCAGAGCACTTGGTTTCCATGGCAGCGGGAAATGGCTTGGGCGCTGAACTTGTGTTTGGCTGTGGAGTTTTGAGCGCCTTGAGTGAGGAGCTCCATGTAACTTTAGTGTGGGTGCTCAAGCTGCTTGATTCCATCACATTGGGCTCAATGGGCATTGGACCGGAAGTGACCAAACAGGGTTTCCTAGATAGCTGCTAGCTAGCACAGCTGATGGTATGTGAAGTTCCTGAGCCAGGTGGAGTTGGTTTGACACTGGAAGAGCTGTGCTGCTGCTTCGGGCAGTTGGTAATCACGTCCTCACTGAGTTCCCTAGGTGTCATAGCCACTTTCAGACATATGTGCTGCCAGAGCACTTGGTTTCCATGGCAGCGGGAAATGGCTTGGGCGCTGAACTTGTGTTTGGCTGTGGAGTTTTGAGTGCCTTGAGTGAGGAGCTCCATGTTAGTTTAGTGTGGGTGCTCAAGCTGCTTGATTCCATCACACTGGGCTCAATGGGCATTGGACCGGAAGTGACCAAACAGGGTTTCCTAGATAGGTGCTAGCTAGCACAGCTGATGGTATGTGAAGTTCCTGAGCCAGGTGGAGTTGTTTTGGCACTGGAAGAGCTGTGCTGCTCCTTCAGGCAGTTGCCATTCACCACCTCACTGAGTTCCCTAGGTGTCATAGCCACTTTCAGACATATGTGCTGCCAGAGCACTTGGTTTCCATGGCAGCGGGAAATGGCTTGGGCGCTGAACTTGTGTTTGGCTGTGGAGTTTTGAGCGCCTTGAGTGAGGAGCTCCATGTTAGTTTAGTGTGGGTGCTCAAGCTGCTTGATTCCATCACACTGGGCTCAATGGGCATTGGACCGGAAGTGACCAAACAGGGTTTCCTAGATAGCTGCTAGCTAGCACAGCTGATGGTATGTGAAGTTCCTGAGCCAGGTAGCGTCGTGTTGGCACTGGAAGAGCTGTGCTGCTGCTTCGGGCAGTTGCTATTCACCACCTCACTGAGATCCCTAGGTGTCATAGCCACTTTCAGAAATATGTGCTGCCAGAGCACTTGGTTTCCATGGCAGCGGGAAATGGCTTGGGCGCTGAACTTGTGTTTGGCTGTGGAGTTTTGAGCGCCTTGAGTGAGGAGCTCCATGTTAGTTTAGTGTGGGTGCTCAAGCTGCTTGATTCCATCACACTGGGCTCAATGGGCATTGGACCAGAAGTGACCAAACAGGGTTTCCTAGATAGGTGCTAGCTAGCACAGCTGATGGTATGTGAAGTTCCTGAGCCAGGTGGAGTCGTTTTGACACTGGAAGAGCTGTGCTGCTGCTTCGGGCAGTTGCTAATCACATCCTCACTGAGTTCCCTAGGTGTCATAGCCACTTTCAGACATATGTGCTGCCAGAGCACTTGGTTTCCATGGCAGCGGGAAATGGCTTGGGCGCTGAACTTGTGTTTGGCTGTGGAGTTTTGAGCGCCTTGAGTGAGGAGCTATATGTTAGTTTAGTGTGGGTGCTCAAGCTGCTTGATTCCATCACACTGGGCTCAATGGGCATTGGACCAGAAGTGACCAAACAGGGTTTCCTAGATAGCTGCTAGCTAGCACAGCTGATGGTATGTGAAGTTCCTGAGCCAGGTGGAGTCGTTTTGACACTGGAAGAGCTGTGCTGCTGCTTCGGGCAGTTGGTAATCACGTCCTCACTGAGTTCCCTAGGTGTCATAGCCACTTTCAGACATATGTGCTGCCAGAGCACTTGGTTTCCATGGCAGCGGGAAATGGCTTGGGCGCTGAACTTGTGTTTGGCTGTGGAGTTTTGAGTGCCTTGAGTGAGGAGCTCCATGTTAGTTTAGTGTGGGTGCTCAAGCTGCTTGATTCCATCACACTGGGCTCAATGGGCATTGGACCAGAAGTGACCAAACAGGGTTTCCTAGATAGGTGCTAGCTAGCACAGCTGATGGTATGTGAAGTGCCTGAGCCAGGTGGAGTTGTTTTGGCACTGGAAGAGCTGTGCTGCTCCATCATGCAGTTGCCATTCACCACCTCACTGAGTTCCCTAGGTGTCATAGCCACTTTCAGACATATGTGCTGCCAGAGCACTTGGTTTCCATGGCAGCGGGAAATGGCTTGGGCGCTGAACTTGTGTTTGGCTGTGGAGTTTTGAGCGCCTTGAGTGAGGAGCTCCATGTTAGTTTAGTGTGGGTGCTCAAGCTGCTTGATTCCATCACACTGGGCTCAATGGGCATTGGACCGGAAGTGACCAAACAGGGTTTCCTACATAGCTGCTAGCTAGCACAGCTGATGGTATGTGAAGTTCCTGAGCCAGGTGGAGTCGTTTTGGCACTGGAAGAGCTGTGCTGCTGCTTCGGGCAGTTGCTAATCACATCCTCACTGAGTTCCCTAGGTGTCATAGCCACTTTCAGACATATGTGCTGCCAGAGCACTTGGTTTCCATGGCAGCGGGAAATGGCTTGGGCGCTGAACTTGTGTTTGGCTGTGGAGTTTTGAGCGCTTTGAGTGAGGAGCTCCATGTTAGTTTAGTGTGGGTGCTCAAGCTGCTTGATTCCATCACACTGGGCTCAATGGGCATTGGACCGGAAGTGACCAAACAGGGTTTCCTAGATAGCTGCTAGCTAGCACAGCTGATGGTATGTGAAGTTCCTGAGCCAGGTGGAGTTGTTTTGGCACTGGAAGAGCTGTGCTGCTCCTTCAGGCAGTTGCCATTCACCACCTCACTGAGTTCCCTAGGTGTCATAGCCACTTTCAGACATATGTGCTGCCAGAGCACTTGGTTTCCATGGCAGCGGGAAATGGCTTGGGCGCTGAACTTGTGTTTGGCTGTGGAGTTTTGAGTGCCTTGAGTGAGGAGCTCCATGTTAGTTTAGTGTGGGTGCTCAAGCTGCTTGATTCCATCACACTGGGCTCAATGGGCATTGGACCGGAAGTGACCAAACAGGGTTTCCTAGATAGGTGCTAGCTAGCACAGCTGATGGTATGTGAAGTTCCTGAGCCAGGTGGAGTTGTTTTGGCACTGGAAGAGCTGTGCTGCTCCTTCAGGCAGTTGCCATTCACCACCTCACTGAGTTCCCTAGGTGTCATAGCCACTTTCAGACATATGTGCTGCCAGAGCACTTGGTTTCCATGGCAGCGGGAAATGGCTTGGGCGCTGAACTTGTGTTTGGCTGTGGAGTTTTGAGCGCCTTGAGTGAGGAGCTCCATGTTAGTTTAGTGTGGGTGCTCAAGCTGCTTGATTCCATCACACTGGGCTCAATGGGCATTGGACCGGAAGTGACCAAACAGGGTTTCCTAGATAGCTGCTAGCTAGCACAGCTGATGGTATGTGAAGTTCCTGAGCCAGGTAGCGTCGTGTTGGCACTGGAAGAGCTGTGCTGCTGCTTCGGGCAGTTGCTATTCACCACCTCACTGAGATCCCTAGGTGTCATAGCCACTTTCAGAAATATGTGCTGCCAGAGCACTTGGTTTCCATGGCAGCGGGAAATGGCTTGGGCGCTGAACTTGTGTTTGGCTGTGGAGTTTTGAGCGCCTTGAGTGAGGAGCTCCATGTTAGTTTAGTGTGGCTGCTCAAGCTGCTTGATTCCATCACACTGGGCTCAATGGGCATTGGACCGGAAGTGACCAAACAGGGTTTCCTAGATAGCTGCTAGCTAGCACAGCTGATGGTATGTGAAGTTCCTGAGCCAGGTGGAGTCGTTTTGACACTGGAAGAGCTGTGCTGCTGCTTCGGGCAGTTGCTAATCACATCCTCACTGAGTTCCCTAGGTGTCATAGCCACTTTCAGACATATGTGCTGCCAGAGCACTTGGTTTCCATGGCAGCGGGAAATGGCTTGGGCGCTGAACTTGTGTTTGGCTGTGGAGTTTTGAGCGCCTTGAGTGAGGAGCTATATGTTAGTTTAGTGTGGGTGCTCAAGCTGCTTGATTCCATCACACTGGGCTCAATGGGCATTGGACCAGAAGTGACCAAACAGGGTTTCCTAGATAGCTGCTAGCTAGCACAGCTGATGGTATGTGAAGTTCCTGAGCCAGGTGGAGTCGTTTTGACACTGGAAGAGCTGTGCTGCTGCTTCGGGCAGTTGGTAATCACGTCCTCACTGAGTTCCCTAGGTGTCATAGCCACTTTCAGACATATGTGCTGCCAGAGCACTTGGTTTCCATGGCAGCGGGAAATGGCTTGGGCGCTGAACTTGTGTTTGGCTGTGGAGTTTTGAGTGCCTTGAGTGAGGAGCTCCATGTTAGTTTAGTGTGGGTGCTCAAGCTGCTTGATTCCATCACACTGGGCTCAATGGGCATTGGACCAGAAGTGACCAAACAGGGTTTCCTAGATAGGTGCTAGCTAGCACAGCTGATGGTATGTGAAGTGCCTGAGCCAGGTGGAGTTGTTTTGGCACTGGAAGAGCTGTGCTGCTCCTTCAGGCAGTTGCCATTCACCACCTCACTGAGTTCCCTAGGTGTCATAGCCACTTTCAGACATATGTGCTGCCAGAGCACTTGGTTTCCATGGCAGCGGGAAATGGCTTGGGCGCTGAACTTGTGTTTGGCTGTGGAGTTTTGAGCGCCTTGAGTGAGGAGCTCCATGTTAGTTTAGTGTGGGTGCTCAAGCTGCTTGATTCCATCACATTGGGCTCAATGGGCATTGGACCGGAAGTGACCAAACAGGGTTTCCTAGATAGGTGCTAGCTAGCACAGCTGATGGTATGTGAAGTTCCTGAGCCAGGTGGAGTTGGTTTGACACTGGAAGAGCTGTGCTGCTGCTTCGGGCAGTTGGTAATCACGTCCTCACTGAGTTCCCTAGGTGTCATAGCCACTTTCAGACATATGTGCTGCCAGAGCACTTGGTTTCCATGGCAGCGGGAAATGGCTTGGGCGCTGAACTTGTGTTTGGCTGTGGAGTTTTGAGTGCCTTGAGTGAGGAGCTCCATGTTAGTTTAGTGTGGGTGCTCAAGCTGCTTGATTCCATCACACTGGGCTCAATGGGCATTGGACCGGAAGTGACCAAACAGGGTTTCCTAGATAGGTGCTAGCTAGCACAGCTGATGGTATGTGAAGTTCCTGAGCCAGGTGGAGTTGTTTTGGCACTGGAAGAGCTGTGCTGCTCCTTCAGGCAGTTGCCATTCACCACCTCACTGAGTTCCCTAGGTGTCATAGCCACTTTCAGACATATGTGCTGCCAGAGCACTTGGTTTCCATGGCAGCGGGAAATGGCTTGGGCGCTGAACTTGTGTTTGGCTGTGGAGTTTTGAGCGCCTTGAGTGAGGAGCTCCATGTAACTTTAGTGTGGGTGCTCAAGCTGCTTGATTCCATCACACTGGGCTCAATGGGCATTGGACCAGAAGTGACCAAACAGGGTTTCCTAGATAGGTGCTAGCTAGCACAGCTGATGGTATGTGAAGTGCCTGAGCCAGGTGGAGTTGTTTTGGCACTGGAAGAGCTGTGCTGCTCCTTCAGGCAATTGCCATTCACCACCTCACTGAGTTCCCTAGGTGTCATAGCCACTTTCAGACATATGTGCTGCCAGAGCACTTGGTTTCCATGGCAGCGGGAAATGGCTTGGGCACTGAACTTGTGTTTGGCTGTGGAGTTTTGAGCGCCTTGAGTGAGGAGCTCCATGTAACTTTAGTGTGGGTGCTCAAGCTGCTTGATTCCATCACATTGGGCTCAATGGGCATTGGACCGGAAGTGACCAAACAGGGTTTCCTAGATAGCTGCTAGCTAGCACAGCTGATGGTATGTGAAGTTCCTGAGCCAGGTGGAGTTGGTTTGACACTGGAAGAGCTGTGCTGCTGCTTCGGGCAGTTGGTAATCACGTCCTCACTGAGTTCCCTAGGTGTCATAGCCACTTTCAGACATATGTGCTGCCAGAGCACTTGGTTTCCATGGCAGCGGGAAATGGCTTGGGCGCTGAACTTGTGTTTGGCTGTGGAGTTTTGAGCGCCTTGAGTGAGGAGCTATATGTTAGTTTAGTGTGGGTGCTCAAGCTGCTTGATTCCATCACACTGGGCTCAATGGGCATTGGACCGGAAGTGACCAAACAGGGTTTCCTAGATAGCTGCTAGCTAGCACAGCTGATGGTATGTGAAGTGCCTGAGCCAGGTGGAGTCGTTTTGGCACTGGAAGAGCTGTGCTGCTGCTTCAGGCAG
This sequence comes from Ochotona princeps, assembly GCF_030435755.1. NCBI lineage: Eukaryota > Metazoa > Chordata > Mammalia > Lagomorpha > Ochotonidae > Ochotona > Ochotona princeps. Next base: position 14,648,551 of record NC_080863.1, on the reverse strand, counting down.
TTGCCATTCACCACCTCACTGAGTTCCCTAGGTGTCATAGCCACTTTCAGACATATGTGCTGCCAGAGCACTTGGTTTCCATGGCAGCGGGAAATGGCTTGGGCGCTGAACTTGTGTTTGGCTGTGGAGTTTTGAGCGCCTTGAGTGAGGAGCTCCATGTTAGTTTAGTGTGGGTGCTCAAGCTGCTTGATTCCATCACACTGGGCTCAATGGGCATTGGACCGGAAGTGACCAAACAGGGTTTCCTACATAGCTGCTAGCTAGCACAGCTGATGGTATGTGAAGTTCCTGAGCCAGGTGGAGTCGTTTTGACACTGGAAGAGCTGTGCTGCTGCTTCGGGCAGTTGCTAATCACATCCTCACTGAGTTCCCTAGGTGTCATAGCCACTTTCAGACATATGTGCTGCCAGAGCACTTGGTTTCCATGGCAGCCGGAAATGGCTTGGGCGCTGAACTTGTGTTTGGCTGTGGAGTTTTGAGCGCCTTGAGTGAGGAGCTCCATGTTAGTTTAGTGTGGGTGCTCAAGCTGCTTGATTCCATCACACTGGGCTCAATGGGCATTGGACCAGAAGTGACCAAACAGGGTTTCCTAGATAGCTGCTACCTAGCACAGCTGATGGTATGTGAAGTTCCTGAGCCAGGTGGAGTCGTTTTGACACTGGAAGAGCTGTGCTGCTGCTTCGGGCAGTTGGTAATCACGTCCTCACTGAGTTCCCTAGGTGTCATAGCCACTTTCAGACATATGTGCTGCCAGAGCACTTGGTTTCCACGGCAGCGGGAAATGGCTTGGGCGCTGAACTTGTGTTTGGCTGTGGAGTTTTGAGCGCCTTGAGTGAGGAGCTCCATGTCAGTTTAGTGTGGGTGCTCAAGCTGCTTGATTCCATCACACTGGGCTCAATGGGCATTGGACCGGAAGTGACCAAACAGGGTTTCCTAGATAGCTGCTAGCTAGCACAGCTGATGGTATGTGAAGTTCCTGAGCCAGGTGGAGTCGTTTTGGCACTGCAAGAGCTGTGCTGCTGCTTCGGGCAGTTGCCATTCACCACCTCACTGAGTTCCCTAGGTGTCATAGCCACTTTCAGACATATGTGCTGCCAGAGCACTTGGTTTCCATGGCAGCGGGAAATGGCTTGGGCGCTGAACTTGTGTTTGGCTGTGGAGTTTTGAGCGCCTTGAGTGAGGAGCTATATGTTAGTTTAGTGTGGGTGCTCAAGCTGCTTGATTCCATCACACTGGGCTCAATGGGCATTGGACCGGAAGTGACCAAACAGGGTTTCCTAGATAGCTGCTAGCTAGCACAGCTGATGGTATGTGAAGTGCCTGAGCCAGGTGGAGTCGTTTTGGCACTGGAAGAGCTGTGCTGCTGCTTCAGGCAGTTGCCATTCACCACCTCACTGAGTTCCCTAGGTGTCATAGCCACTTTCAGACATATGTGCTGCCAGAGCACTTGGTTTCCATGGCAGCGGGAAATGGCTTGGGCGCTGAACTTGTGTTTGGCTGTGGAGTTTTGAGCGCCTTGAGTGAGGAGCTCCATGTTAGTTTAGTGTGGGTGCTCAAGCTGCTTGATTCCATCACACTGGGCTCAATGGGCATTGGACCGGAAGTGACCAAACAGGGTTTCCTAGATAGCTGCTATCCAGCACAGCTGATGGTATGTGAAGTTCCTGAGCCAGGTGGAGTCGTTTTGACACTGGAAGAGCTGTGCTGCTGCTTCGGGCAGTTGCCATTCACCACCTCACTGAGTTCCCTAGGTGTCATAGCCACTTTCAGACATATGTGCTGCCAGAGCACTTGGTTTCCATGGCAGCGGGAAATGGCTTGGGCGCTGAACTTGTGTTTGGCTGTGGAGTTTTGAGCACCTTGAGTGAGGAGCTCCATGTTAGCTTAGTGTGGGTGCTCAAGCTGCTTGATTCCATCACACTGGGCTCAATGGGCATTGGACCGGAAGTGACCAAACAGGGTTTCCTAGATAGCTGCTAGCTAGCACAGCTGATGGTATGTGAAGTGCCTGAGCCAGGTGGAGTCGTTTTGGCACTGGAAGAGCTGTGCTGCTGCTTCAGGCAGTTGCCATTCACCACCTCACTGAGTTCCCTAGGTGTCATAGCCACTTTCAGACATATGTGCTGCCAGAGCACTTGGTTTCCATGGCAGCGGGAAATGGCTTGGGCGCTGAACTTGTGTTTGGCTGTGGCGTTTTGAGCGCCTTGAGTGAGGAGCTCCATGTTAGTTTAGTGTGGGTGCTCAAGCTGCTTGATTCCATCACACTGGGCTCAATGGGCATTGGACCAGAAGTGACCAAACAGGGTTTCCTAAATAGCTGCTAGCTAGCACAGCTGATGGTATGTGAAGTTCCTGAGCCAGGTGGAGTTGTTTTGGCACTGGAAGAGCTGTGTTGCTGCTTCGTGCAGTTGCCATTCACCACCTCACTGAGTTCCCTACGTGTCATAGCCACTTTCAGACATATGTGCTGCCAGAGCACTTGGTTTCCATGGCAGCGGGAAATGGCTTGGGCGCTGAACTTGTGTTTGGCTGTGGAGTTTTGAGCGCCTTGAGTGAGGAGCTCCATGTTACTTTAGTGTGGGTGCTCAAGCTGCTTGATTCCATCACACTGGGCTCAATGGGCATTGGACCGGAAGTGACCAAACAGGGTTTCCTAGATAGCTGCTAGCTAGCACAGCTGATGGTATGTGAAGTGCCTGAGCCAGGTGGAGTCGTTTTGGCACTGGAAGAGCTGTGCTGCTGCTTCAGGCAGTTGCCATTCACCACCTCACTGAGTACCCTAGGTGTCATAGCCACTTTCAGACATATGTGTTGCCAGAGCACTTGGTTTCCATGGCAGCGGGAAATGGCTTGGGCGCTGAACTTGTGTTTGGCTGTGGCGTTTTGAGCGCCTTGAGTGAGGAGCTCCATGTTAGTTTAGTGTGGGTGCTCAAGCTGCTTGATTCCATCACACTGGGCTCAATGGGCATTGGACCGGAAGTGACCAAACAGGGTTTCCTAGATAGCTGCTAGCTAGCACAGCTGATGGTATGTGAAGTTCCTGAGCCAGGTGGAGTCGTTTTGGCACTGGAAGAGCTGTGCTGCTGCTTCGGGCAGTTGCCATTCACCACCTCACTGAGTTCCCTAGGTGTCATAGCCACTTTCAGACATATGTGCTGCCAGAGCACTTGGTTTCCACGGCAGCGGGAAATGGCTTGGGCGCTGAACTTGTGTTTGGCTGTGGAGTTTTGAGCGCCTTGAGTGAGGAGCTCCATGTCAGTTTAGTGTGGGTGCTCAAGCTGCTTGATTCCATCACACTGGGCTCAATGGGCATTGGACCGGAAGTGACCAAACAGGGTTTCCTAGGTAGCTGCTAGCTAGCACAGCTGATGGTATGTGAAGTTCCTGAGCCAGGTGGAGTCATTTTGGCACTGGAAGAGCTGTGCTGCTGCTTCAGGCAGTTGCCATTCACCACCTCACTGAGTTCCCTAGGTGTCATAGCCACTTTCAGACATATGTGCTGCCAGAGCACTTGGTTTCCATGGCAGCGGGAAATGGCTTGGGCACTGAACTTGTGTTTGGCTGTGGAGTTTTGAGCGGCTTGAGTGAGGAGCTCCATGTTAGTTTAGTGTGGGTGCTCAAGCTGCTTGATTCCATCACACTGGGCTCAATGGGCATTGGACCGGAAGTGACCAAACAGGGTTTCCTAGATAGCTGCTAGCTAGCACAGCTGATGGTATGTGAAGTTCCTGAGCCAGGTGGAGTTGTTTTGGAACTGGAAGAGCTGTGCTGTTGCTTCGGGCAGTTGGTAATCACATCCTCACTGAGTTCCCTAGGTGTCATAGCCACTTTCAGACATATGTGCTGCCAGAGCACTTGGTTTCCATGGCAGCGGGAATTGGCTTGGGCGCTGAACTTGTGTTTGGCTGTGGAGTTTTGAGCGCCTTGAGTGAGGAGCTCCATGTTAGTTTAATGTGTGTGCTCAAGCTGCTTGATTTCATCACACTGGGCTCAATGGGCATTGGACCGGAAGTGATCAAACAGGGTTTCCTAGATAGCTGCTAGCTAGCACAGCTGATGGTATGTGAAGTTCCTGAGCCAGGTGGAGTCGTTTTGGCACTGGAAGAGCTGTGCTGCTGCTTCGGGCAGTTGCTATTCACCACCTCACTGAGTTCCCTACGTGTCATAGCCACTTTCAGACATATGTGCTGCCAGAGCACTTGGTTTCCATGGCAGCGGGAAATGGCTTGGGCGCTGAACTTGTGTTTGGCTGTGGAGTTTTGAGCGCCTTGAGTGAGGAGCTCCATGTTAGTTTAGTGTGGGTGCTCAAGCTGCTTGATTCCATCACACTGGGCTCAATGGGCATTGGACCGGAAGTGACCAAACAGGGTTTCCTAGATAGCTGCTAGCTAGCACAGCTGATGGTATGTGAAGTTCCTGAGCCAGGTGGAGTTGTTTTGGCACTGGAAGAGCTGTGCTGCTGCTTCGGGCAGTTGCCATTCACCACCTCACTGAGTTCCCTAGGTGTCATATCCACTTTCAGAAATATGTGCTGCCAGAGCACTTGGTTTCCATGGCAGCAGGAAATGGCTTGGGCGCTGAACTTGTGTTTGGCTGTGGAGTTTTGAGCGCCTTGAGTGAGGAGCTCCATGTTAGTTTAGTGTGGGTGCTCAAGCTGCTTGATTCCATCACACTGGGCTCAATGGGCATTGGACCGGAAGTGACCAAACAGGGTTTCCTAGATAGCTGCTAGCTAGCACAGCTGATGGTATGTGAAGTTCCTGAGCCAGGTGGAGTCGTTTTGGCACTGGAAGAGCTGTGCTGCTGCTTCGGGCAGTTGGTAATCACGTCCTCACTGAGTTCCCTAGGTGTCATAGCCACTTTCAGACATATGTGCTGCCAGAGCACTTGGTTTCCATGGCAGCAGGAAATGGCTTGGGCGCTGAACTTGTGTTTGGCTGTGGAGTTTTGAGCGCCTTGAGTGAGGAGCTCCATGTTAGTTTAGTGTGGGTGCTCAAGCTGCTTGATTCCATCACACTGGGCTCAATGGGCATTGGACCGGAAGTGACCAAACAGGGTTTCCTAGATAGCTGCTAGCTAGCACAGCTGATGGTATGTGAAGTTCCTGAGCCAGGTGGAGTTGTTTTGGCACTGGAAGAGCTGTGCTGCTGCTTCGGGCAGTTGCCATTCACCACCTCACTGAGTTCCCTAGGTGTCATAGCCACTTTCAGACATATGTGCTGCCAGAGCACTTGGTTTCCATGGCAGCGGGAATTGGCTTGGGCGCTGAACTTGTGTTTGGCTGTGGAGTTTTGAGCGCCTTGAGTGAGGAGCTCCATGTTAGTTTAGTGTGGGTGCTCAAGCTGCTTGATTCCATCACACTGGGCTCAATGGGCATTGGACCGGAAGTGACCAAACAGGGTTTCCTAGGTAGCTGCTAGCTAGCACAGCTGATGGTATGTGAAGTTCCTGAGCCAGGTGGAGTCGTTTTGGCACTGGAAGAGCTGTGCTGCTGCTTCAGGCAGTTGCCATTCACCACCTCACTGAGTTCCCTAGGTGTCATAGCCACTTTCAGACATATGTGCTGCCAGAGCACTTGGTTTCCATGGCAGCGGGAAATGGCTTGGGCACTGAACTTGTGTTTGGCTGTGGAGTTTTGAGCGGCTTGAGTGAGGAGCTCCATGTTAGTTTAGTGTGGGTGCTCAAGCTGCTTGATTCCATCACACTGGGCTCAATGGGCATTGGACCGGAAGTGACCAAACAGGGTTTCCTAGATAGCTGCTAGCTAGCACAGCTGATGGTATGTGAAGTTCCTGAGCCAGGTGGAGTTGTTTTGGAACTGGAAGAGCTGTGCTGTTGCTTCGGGCAGTTGGTAATCACATCCTCACTGAGTTCCCTAGGTGTCATATCCACTTTCAGACATATGTGCTGCCAGAGCACTTGGTTTCCATGGCAGCGGGAATTGGCTTGGGCGCTCAACTTGTGTTTGGCTGTGGAGTTTTGAGCGCCTTGAGTGAGGAGCTCCATGTTAGTTTAGTGTGGGTGCTCAAGCTGCTTGATTCCATCCCACTGGGCTCAATGGGCATTGGACCGGAAGTGACCAAACAGGGTTTCCTAGGTAGCTGCTAGCTAGCACAGCTGATGGTATGTGAAGTTCCTGAGCCAGGTGGAGTCGTTTTGGCACTGGAAGAGCTGTGCTGCTGCTTCAGGCAGTTGCCATTCACCACCTCACTGAGTTCCCTAGGTGTCATAGCCACTTTCAGACATATGTGCTGCCAGAGCACTTGGTTTCCATGGCAGCGGGAAATGGCTTGGGCACTGAACTTGTGTTTGGCTGTGGAGTTTTGAGCGGCTTGAGTGAGGAGCTCCATGTTAGTTTAGTGTGGGTGCTCAAGCTGCTTGATTCCATCACACTGGGCTCAATGGGCATTGGACCGGAAGTGACCAAACAGGGTTTCCTAGATAGCTGCTAGCTAGCACAGCTGATGGTATGTGAAGTTCCTGAGCCAGGTGGAGTTGTTTTGGAACTGGAAGAGCTGTGCTGTTGCTTCGGGCAGTTGGTAATCACATCCTCACTGAGTTCCCTAGGTGTCATAGCCACTTTCAGACATATGTGCTGCCAGAGCACTTGGTTTCCATGGCAGCGGGAATTGGCTTGGGCGCTGAACTTGTGTTTGGCTGTGGAGTTTTGAGTGCCTTGAGTGAGGAGCTCCATGTTAGTTTAATGTGTGTGCTCAAGCTGCTTGATTTCATCACACTGGGCTCAATGGGCATTGGACCGGAAGTGATCAAACAGGGTTTCCTAGATAGCTGCTAGCTAGCACAGCTGATGGTATGTGAAGTTCCTGAGCCAGGTGGAGTCGTTTTGGCACTGGAAGAGCTGTGCTGCTGCTTCGGGCAGTTGCTATTCACCACCTCACTGAGTTCCCTAGGTGTCATAGCCACTTTCAGACATATGTGCTGCCAGAGCACTTGGTTTCCATGGCAGCAGGAAATGGCTTGGGCACTGAACTTGTGTTTGGCTGTGGAGTTTTGAGCGGCTTGAGTGAGGAGCTCCTTGTTACTTTAGTGTGGGTGCTCAAGCTGCTTGATTCCATCACACTGGGCTCAATGGGCATTGGACCGGAAGTGACAAAACAGGGTTTCCTAGATAGCTGCTAGCTAGCACAGCTGATGGTATGTGAAGTTCCTGAGCCAGGTGGAGTTGTTTTGGCACTGGAAGAGCTGTGCTGCTGCTTCGGGCAGTTGCCATTCACCACCTCACTGAGTTCCCTAGGTGTCATAGCCACTTTCAGACATATGTGCTGCCAGAGCACTTGGTTTCCATGGCAGCGGGAAATGGCTTGGGCGCTGAACTTGTGTTTGGCTGTGGAGTTTTGAGCGCCTTGAGTGAGGAGCTCCATGTTAGTTTAGTGTGGGTGCTCAAGCTGCTTGATTCCATCACACTGGGCTCAATGGGCATTGGACCGGAAGTGACAAAACAGGGTTTCCTAGATAGCTGCTAGCTAGCACAGCTGATGGTATGTGAAGTTCCTGAGCCAGGTGGAGTCGTTTTGGCACTGGAAGAGCTGTGCTGCTGCTTCAGGCAGTTGCCATTCACCACCTCACTGAGTTCCCTAGGTGTCATAGCCACTTTCAGACATATGTGCTGCCAGAGCACTTGGTTTCCATGGCAGCGGGAAATGGCTTGGGCGCTGAACTTGTGTTTGGCTGTGGAGTTTTGAGCGCCTTGAGTGAGGAGCTCCATGTTAGTTTAGTGTGGGTGCTCAAGCTGCTTGATTCCATCACACTGGGCTCAATGGGCATTGGACCGGAAGTGACCAAACAGGGTTTCCTAGATAGCTGCTAGCTAGCACAGCTGATGGTATGTGAAGTTCCTGAGCCAGGTGGAGTCGTTTTGACACTGGAAGAGCTGTGCTGCTGCTTCGGGCAGTTGCCATTCACCACCTCACTGAGTTCCCTAGGTGTCATAGCCACTTTCAGACATATGTGCTGCCAGAGCACTTGGTTTCCATGGCAGCGGGAAATGGCTTGGGCACTGAACTTGTGTTTGGCTGTGGAGTTTTGAGCGGCTTGAGTGAGGAGCTCCATGTTAGTTTAGTGTGGGTGCTCAAGCTGCTTGATTCCATCACACTGGGCTCAATGGGCATTGGACCGGAAGTGACCAAACAGGGTTTCCTAGATAGCTGCTAGCTAGCACAGCTGATGGTATGTGAAGTTCCTGAGCCAGGTGGAGTTGTTTTGGAACTGGAAGAGCTGTGCTGTTGCTTCGGGCAGTTGGTAATCACATCCTCACTGAGTTCCCTAGGTGTCATAGCCACTTTCAGACATATGTGCTGCCAGAGCACTTGGTTTCCATGGCAGCGGGAATTGGCTTGGGCGCTGAACTTGTGTTTGGCTGTGGAGTTTTGAGCGCCTTGAGTGAGGAGCTCCATGTTAGTTTAATGTGTGTGCTCAAGCTGCTTGATTTCATCACACTGGGCTCAATGGGCATTGGACCGGAAGTGATCAAACAGGGTTTCCTAGATAGCTGCTAGCTAGCACAGCTGATGGTATGTGAAGTTCCTGAGCCAGGTGGAGTCGTTTTGGCACTGGAAGAGCTGTGCTGCTGCTTCGGGCAGTTGCTATTCACCACCTCACTGAGTTCCCTACGTGTCATAGCCACTTTCAGACATATGTGCTGCCAGAGCACTTGGTTTCCATGGCAGCGGGAAATGGCTTGGGCGCTGAACTTGTGTTTGGCTGTGGAGTTTTGAGCGCCTTGAGTGAGGAGCTCCATGTTAGTTTAGTGTGGGTGCTCAAGCTGCTTGATTCCATCACACTGGGCTCAATGGGCATTGGACCGGAAGTGACCAAACAGGGTTTCCTAGATAGCTGCTAGCTAGCACAGCTGATGGTATGTGAAGTTCCTGAGCCAGGTGGAGTTGTTTTGGCACTGGAAGAGCTGTGCTGCTGCTTCGGGCAGTTGCCATTCACCACCTCACTGAGTTCCCTAGGTGTCATATCCACTTTCAGACATATGTGCTGCCAGAGCACTTGGTTTCCATGGCAGCAGGAAATGGCTTGGGCGCTGAACTTGTGTTTGGCTGTGAAGTTTTGAGCGCCTTGAGTGAGGAGCTCCATGTTAGTTTAGTGTGGGTGCTCAAGCTGCTTGATTCCATCACACTGGGCTCAATGGGCATTGGACCGGAAGTGACCAAACAGGGTTTCCTAGATAGCTGCTAGCTAGCACAGCTGATGATATGTGAAGTTCCTGAGCCAGGTGGAGTTGTTTTGGCACTGGAAGAGCTGTGCTGTTGCTTCGGGCAGTTGGTAATCACATCCTCACTGAGTTCCCTAGGTGTCATAGCCACTTTCAGACATATGTGCTGCCAGAGCACTTGGTTTCCATGGCAGCGGGAATTGGCTTGGGCGCTGAACTTGTGTTTGGCTGTGGAGTTTTGAGTGCCTTGAGTGAGGAGCTCCATGTTAGTTTAATGTGTGTGCTCAAGCTGCTTGATTTCATCACACTGGGCTCAATGGGCATTGGACCGGAAGTGATCAAACAGGGTTTCCTAGATAGCTGCTAGCTAGCACAGCTGATGGTATGTGAAGTTCCTGAGCCAGGTGGAGTCGTTTTGGCACTGGAAGAGCTGTGCTGCTGCTTCGGGCAGTTGCTATTCACCACCTCACTGAGTTCCCTAGGTGTCATAGCCACTTTCAGACATATGTGCTGCCAGAGCACTTGGTTTCCATGGCAGCAGGAAATGGCTTGGGCACTGAACTTGTGTTTGGCTGTGGAGTTTTGAGCGGCTTGAGTGAGGAGCTCCTTGTTACTTTAGTGTGGGTGCTCAAGCTGCTTGATTCCATCACACTGGGCTCAATGGGCATTGGACCGGAAGTGACCAAACAGGGTTTCCTAGATAGCTGCTAGCTAGCACAGCTGATGGTATGTGAAGTTCCTGAGCCAGGTGGAGTTGTTTTGGCACTGGAAGAGCTGTGCTGCTGCTTCGGGCAGTTGCCATTCACCACCTCACTGAGTTCCCTAGGTGTCATAGCCACTTTCAGACATATGTGCTGCCAGAGCACTTGGTTTCCATGGCAGCGGGAAATGGCTTGGGCGCTGAACTTGTGTTTGGCTGTGGAGTTTTGAGCGCCTTGAGTGAGGAGCTCCATGTTAGTTTAGTGTGGGTGCTCAAGCTGCTTGATTCCATCACACTGGGCTCAATGGGCATTGGACCGGAAGTGACAAAACAGGGTTTCCTAGATAGCTGCTAGCTAGCACAGCTGATGGTATGTGAAGTTCCTGAGCCAGGTGGAGTCGTTTTGGCACTGGAAGAGCTGTGCTGCTGCTTCAGGCAGTTGCCATTCACCACCTCACTGAGTTCCCTAGGTGTCATAGCCACTTTCAGACATATGTGCTGCCAGAGCACTTGGTTTCCATGGCAGCGGGAAATGGCTTGGGCGCTGAACTTGTGTTTGGCTGTGGAGTTTTGAGCGCCTTGAGTGAGGAGCTCCATGTTAGTTTAGTGTGGGTGCTCAAGCTGCTTGATTCCATCACACTGGGCTCAATGGGCATTGGACCGGAAGTGACCAAACAGGGTTTCCTAGATAGCTGCTAGCTAGCACAGCTGATGGTATGTGAAGTTCCTGAGCCAGGTGGAGTCGTTTTGACACTGGAAGAGCTGTGCTGCTGCTTCGGGCAGTTGCCATTCACCACCTCACTGAGTTCCCTAGGTGTCATAGCCACTTTCAGACATATGTGCTGCCAGAGCACTTGGTTTCCATGGCAGCGGGAAATGGCTTGGGCACTGAACTTGTGTTTGGCTGTGGAGTTTTGAGCGGCTTGAGTGAGGAGCTCCATGTTAGTTTAGTGTGGGTGCTCAAGCTGCTTGATTCCATCACACTGGGCTCAATGGGCATTGGACCGGAAGTGACCAAACAGGGTTTCCTAGATAGCTGCTAGCTAGCACAGCTGATGGTATGTGAAGTTCCTGAGCCAGGTGGAGTTGTTTTGGCACTGGAAGAGCTGTGCTGCTGCTTCGGGCAGTTGCCATTCACCACCTCACTGAGTTCCCTAGGTGTCATATCCACTTTCAGACATATGTGCTGCCAGAGCACTTGGTTTCCATGGCAGCAGGAAATGGCTTGGGCGCTGAACTTGTGTTTGGCTGTGAAGTTTTGAGCGCCTTGAGTGAGGAGCTCCATGTTAGTTTAGTGTGGGTGCTCAAGCTGCTTGATTCCATCACACTGGGCTCAATGGGCATTGGACCGGAAGTGACCAAACAGGGTTTCCTAGATAGCTGCTAGCTAGCACAGCTGATGGTATGTGAAGTTCCTGAGCCAGGTGGAGTTGTTTTGGCACTGGAAGAGCTGTGCTGCTGCTTCGGGCAGTTGCCATTCACCACCTCACTGAGTTCCCTAGGTGTCATAGCCACTTTCAGACATATGTGCTGCCAGAGCACTTGGTTTCCATGGCAGCGGGAAATGGCTTGGGCGCTGAACTTGTGTTTGGCTGTGGAGTTTTGAGCGCCTTGAGTGAGGAGCTCCATGTTAGTTTAGTGTGGGTGCTCAAGCTGCTTGATTCCATCACACTGGGCTCAATGGGCATTGGACCGGAAGTGACAAAACAGGGTTTCCTAGATAGCTGCTAGCTAGCACAGCTGATGGTATGTGAAGTTCCTGAGCCAGGTGGAGTCGTTTTGGCACTGGAAGAGCTGTGCTGCTGCTTCAGGCAGTTGCCATTCACCACCTCACTGAGTTCCCTAGGTGTCATAGCCACTTTCAGACATATGTGCTGCCAGAGCACTTGGTTTCCATGGCAGCGGGAAATGGCTTGGGCGCTGAACTTGTGTTTGGCTGTGGAGTTTTGAGCGCCTTGAGTGAGGAGCTCCATGTTAGTTTAGTGTGGGTGCTCAAGCTGCTTGATTCCATCACACTGGGCTCAATGGGCATTGGACCGGAAGTGACCAAACAGGGTTTCCTAGATAGCTGCTAGCTAGCACAGCTGATGGTATGTGAAGTTCCTGAGCCAGGTGGAGTCGTTTTGACACTGGAAGAGCTGTGCTGCTGCTTCGGGCAGTTGGTAATCACGTCCTCACTGAGTTCCCTAGGTGTCATAGCCACTTTCAGACATATGTGCTGCCAGAGCACTTGGTTTCCATGGCAGCAGGAAATGGCTTGGGCGCTGAACTTGTGTTTGGCTGTGGAGTTTTGAGCGCCTTGAGTGAGGAGCTCCATGTTAGTTTAGTGTGGGTGCTCAAGCTGCTTGATTCCATCACACTGGGCTCAATGGGCATTGGACCGGAAGTGACCAAACAGGGTTTCCTAGATAGCTGCTAGCTAGCACAGCTGATGGTATGTGAAGTTCCTGAGCCAGGTGGAGTTGTTTTGGCACTGGAAGAGCTGTGCTGCTGCTTCGGGCAGTTGCCATTCACCACCTCACTGAGTTCCCTAGGTGTCATAGCCACTTTCAGACATATGTGCTGCCAGAGCACTTGGTTTCCATGGCAGCGGGAATTGGCTTGGGCGCTGAACTTGTGTTTGGCTGTGGAGTTTTGAGCGCCTTGAGTGAGGAGCTCCATGTTAGTTTAGTGTGGGTGCTCAAGCTGCTTGATTCCATCACACTGGGCTCAATGGGCATTGGACCGGAAGTGACCAAACAGGGTTTCCTAGGTAGCTGCTAGCTAGCACAGCTGATGGTATGTGAAGTTCCTGAGCCAGGTGGAGTCGTTTTGGCACTGGAAGAGCTGTGCTGCTGCTTCAGGCAGTTGCCATTCACCACCTCACTGAGTTCCCTAGGTGTCATAGCCACTTTCAGACATATGTGCTGCCAGAGCACTTGGTTTCCATGGCAGCGGGAAATGGCTTGGGCACTGAACTTGTGTTTGGCTGTGGAGTTTTGAGCGGCTTGAGTGAGGAGCTCCATGTTAGTTTAGTGTGGGTGCTCAAGCTGCTTGATTCCATCACACTGGGCTCAATGGGCATTGGACCGGAAGTGACCAAACAGGGTTTCCTAGATAGCTGCTAGCTAGCACAGCTGATGGTATGTGAAGTTCCTGAGCCAGGTGGAGTTGTTTTGGAACTGGAAGAGCTGTGCTGTTGCTTCGGGCAGTTGGTAATCACATCCTCACTGAGTTCCCTAGGTGTCATATCCACTTTCAGACATATGTGCTGCCAGAGCACTTGGTTTCCATGGCAGCGGGAATTGGCTTGGGCGCTCAACTTGTGTTTGGCTGTGGAGTTTTGAGCGCCTTGAGTGAGGAGCTCCATGTTAGTTTAGTGTGGGTGCTCAAGCTGCTTGATTCCATCCCACTGGGCTCAATGGGCATTGGACCGGAAGTGACCAAACAGGGTTTCCTAGGTAGCTGCTAGCTAGCACAGCTGATGGTATGTGAAGTTCCTGAGCCAGGTGGAGTCGTTTTGGCACTGGAAGAGCTGTGCTGCTGCTTCAGGCAGTTGCCATTCACCACCTCACTGAGTTCCCTAGGTGTCATAGCCACTTTCAGACATATGTGCTGCCAGAGCACTTGGTTTCCATGGCAGCGGGAAATGGCTTGGGCACTGAACTTGTGTTTGGCTGTGGAGTTTTGAGCGGCTTGAGTGAGGAGCTCCATGTTAGTTTAGTGTGGGTGCTCAAGCTGCTTGATTCCATCACACTGGGCTCAATGGGCATTGGACCGGAAGTGACCAAACAGGGTTTCCTAGATAGCTGCTAGCTAGCACAGCTGATGGTATGTGAAGTTCCTGAGCCAGGTGGAGTTGTTTTGGAACTGGAAGAGCTGTGCTGTTGCTTCGGGCAGTTGGTAATCACATCCTCACTGAGTTCCCTAGGTGTCATAGCCACTTTCAGACATATGTGCTGCCAGAGCACTTGGTTTCCATGGCAGCGGGAATTGGCTTGGGCGCTGAACTTGTGTTTGGCTGTGGAGTTTTGAGTGCCTTGAGTGAGGAGCTCCATGTTAGTTTAATGTGTGTGCTCAAGCTGCTTGATTTCATCACACTGGGCTCAATGGGCATTGGACCGGAAGTGATCAAACAGGGTTTCCTAGATAGCTGCTAGCTAGCACAGCTGATGGTATGTGAAGTTCCTGAGCCAGGTGGAGTCGTTTTGGCACTGGAAGAGCTGTGCTGCTGCTTCGGGCAGTTGCTATTCACCACCTCACTGAGTTCCCTAGGTGTCATAGCCACTTTCAGACATATGTGCTGCCAGAGCACTTGGTTTCCATGGCAGCAGGAAATGGCTTGGGCACTGAACTTGTGTTTGGCTGTGGAGTTTTGAGCGGCTTGAGTGAGGAGCTCCTTGTTACTTTAGTGTGGGTGCTCAAGCTGCTTGATTCCATCACACTGGGCTCAATGGGCATTGGACCGGAAGTGACCAAACAGGGTTTCCTAGATAGCTGCTAGCTAGCACAGCTGATGGTATGTGAAGTTCCTGAGCCAGGTGGAGTTGTTTTGGCACTGGAAGAGCTGTGCTGCTGCTTCGGGCAGTTGCCATTCACCACCTCACTGAGTTCCCTAGGTGTCATAGCCACTTTCAGACATATGTGCTGCCAGAGCACTTGGTTTCCATGGCAGCGGGAAATGGCTTGGGCGCTGAACTTGTGTTTGGCTGTGGAGTTTTGAGCGCCTTGAGTGAGGAGCTCCATGTTAGTTTAGTGTGGGTGCTCAAGCTGCTTGATTCCATCACACTGGGCTCAATGGGCATTGGACCGGAAGTGACAAAACAGGGTTTCCTAGATAGCTGCTAGCTAGCACAGCTGATGGTATGTGAAGTTCCTGAGCCAGGTGGAGTCGTTTTGGCACTGGAAGAGCTGTGCTGCTGCTTCAGGCAGTTGCCATTCACCACCTCACTGAGTTCCCTAGGTGTCATAGCCACTTTCAGACATATGTGCTGCCAGAGCACTTGGTTTCCATGGCAGCGGGAAATGGCTTGGGCGCTGAACTTGTGTTTGGCTGTGGAGTTTTGAGCGCCTTGAGTGAGGAGCTCCATGTTAGTTTAGTGTGGGTGCTCAAGCTGCTTGATTCCATCACACTGGGCTCAATGGGCATTGGACCGGAAGTGACCAAACAGGGTTTCCTAGATAGCTGCTAGCTAGCACAGCTGATGGTATGTGAAGTTCCTGAGCCAGGTGGAGTCGTTTTGACACTGGAAGAGCTGTGCTGCTGCTTCGGGCAGTTGCCATTCACCACCTCACTGAGTTCCCTAGGTGTCATAGCCACTTTCAGACATATGTGCTGCCAGAGCACTTGGTTTCCATGGCAGCGGGAAATGGCTTGGGCACTGAACTTGTGTTTGGCTGTGGAGTTTTGAGCGGCTTGAGTGAGGAGCTCCATGTTAGTTTAGTGTGGGTGCTCAAGCTGCTTGATTCCATCACACTGGGCTCAATGGGCATTGGACCGGAAGTGACCAAACAGGGTTTCCTAGATAGCTGCTAGCTAGCACAGCTGATGGTATGTGAAGTTCCTGAGCCAGGTGGAGTTGTTTTGGAACTGGAAGAGCTGTGCTGTTGCTTCGGGCAGTTGGTAATCACATCCTCACTGAGTTCCCTAGGTGTCATAGCCACTTTCAGACATATGTGCTGCCAGAGCACTTGGTTTCCATGGCAGCGGGAATTGGCTTGGGCGCTGAACTTGTGTTTGGCTGTGGAGTTTTGAGCGCCTTGAGTGAGGAGCTCCATGTTAGTTTAATGTGTGTGCTCAAGCTGCTTGATTTCATCACACTGGGCTCAATGGGCATTGGACCGGAAGTGATCAAACAGGGTTTCCTAGATAGCTGCTAGCTAGCACAGCTGATGGTATGTGAAGTTCCTGAGCCAGGTGGAGTCGTTTTGGCACTGGAAGAGCTGTGCTGCTGCTTCGGGCAGTTGCTATTCACCACCTCACTGAGTTCCCTACGTGTCATAGCCACTTTCAGACATATGTGCTGCCAGAGCACTTGGTTTCCATGGCAGCGGGAAATGGCTTGGGCGCTGAACTTGTGTTTGGCTGTGGAGTTTTGAGCGCCTTGAGTGAGGAGCTCCATGTTAGTTTAGTGTGGGTGCTCAAGCTGCTTGATTCCATCACACTGGGCTCAATGGGCATTGGACCGGAAGTGACCAAACAGGGTTTCCTAGATAGCTGCTAGCTAGCACAGCTGATGGTATGTGAAGTTCCTGAGCCAGGTGGAGTTGTTTTGGCACTGGAAGAGCTGTGCTGCTGCTTCGGGCAGTTGCCATTCACCACCTCACTGAGTTCCCTAGGTGTCATAGCCACTTTCAGACATATGTGCTGCCAGAGCACTTGGTTTCCATGGCAGCAGGAAATGGCTTGGGCGCTGAACTTGTGTTTGGCTGTGAAGTTTTGAGCGCCTTGAGTGAGGAGCTCCATGTTAGTTTAGTGTGGGTGCTCAAGCTGCTTGATTCCATCACACTGGGCTCAATGGGCATTGGACCGGAAGTGACCAAACAGGGTTTCCTAGATAGCTGCTAGCTAGCACAGCTGATGGTATGTGAAGTTCCTGAGCCAGGTGGAGTTGTTTTGGCACTGGAAGAGCTGTGCTGCTGCTTCGGGCAGTTGCCATTCACCACCTCACTGAGTTCCCTAGGTGTCATAGCCACTTTCAGACATATGTGCTGCCAGAGCACTTGGTTTCCATGGCAGCGGGAAATGGCTTGGGCGCTGAACTTGTGTTTGGCTGTGGAGTTTTGAGCGCCTTGAGTGAGGAGCTCCATGTTAGTTTAGTGTGGGTGCTCAAGCTGCTTGATTCCATCACACTGGGCTCAATGGGCATTGGACCGGAAGTGACAAAACAGGGTTTCCTAGATAGCTGCTAGCTAGCACAGCTGATGGTATGTGAAGTTCCTGAGCCAGGTGGAGTCGTTTTGGCACTGGAAGAGCTGTGCTGCTGCTTCAGGCAGTTGCCATTCACCACCTCACTGAGTTCCCTAGGTGTCATAGCCACTTTCAGACATATGTGCTGCCAGAGCACTTGGTTTCCATGGCAGCGGGAAATGGCTTGGGCGCTGAACTTGTGTTTGGCTGTGGAGTTTTGAGCGCCTTGAGTGAGGAGCTCCATGTTAGTTTAGTGTGGGTGCTCAAGCTGCTTGATTCCATCACACTGGGCTCAATGGGCATTGGACCGGAAGTGACCAAACAGGGTTTCCTAGATAGCTGCTAGCTAGCACAGCTGATGGTATGTGAAGTTCCTGAGCCAGGTGGAGTCGTTTTGACACTGGAAGAGCTGTGCTGCTGCTTCGGGCAGTTGCCATTCACCACCTCACTGAGTTCCCTAGGTGTCATAGCCACTTTCAGACATATGTGCTGCCAGAGCACTTGGTTTCCATGGCAGCGGGAAATGGCTTGGGCACTGAACTTGTGTTTGGCTGTGGAGTTTTGAGCGCCTTGAGTGAGGAGCTCCATGTTAGTTTAGTGTGGGTGCTCAAGCTGCTTGATTCCATCACACTGGGCTCAATGGGCATTGGACCGGAAGTGACCAAACAGGGTTTCCTAGATAGCTGCTAGCTAGCACAGCTGATGGTATGTGAAGTTCCTGAGCCAGGTGGAGTTGTTTTGGAACTGGAAGAGCTGTGCTGTTGCTTCGGGCAGTTGGTAATCACATCCTCACTGAGTTCCCTAGGTGTCATAGCCACTTTCAGACATATGTGCTGCCAGAGCACTTGGTTTCCATGGCAGCGGGAATTGGCTTGGGCGCTGAACTTGTGTTTGGCTGTGGAGTTTTGAGCGCCTTGAGTGAGGAGCTCCATGTTAGTTTAATGTGTGTGCTCAAGCTGCTTGATTTCATCACACTGGGCTCAATGGGCATTGGACCGGAAGTGATCAAACAGGGTTTCCTAGATAGCTGCTAGCTAGCACAGCTGATGGTATGTGAAGTTCCTGAGCCAGGTGGAGTCGTTTTGGCACTGGAAGAGCTGTGCTGCTGCTTCGGGCAGTTGCCATTCACCACCTCACTGAGTTCCCTACGTGTCATAGCCACTTTCAGACATATGTGCTGCCAGAGCACTTGGTTTCCATGGCAGCGGGAAATGGCTTGGGCGCTGAACTTGTGTTTGGCTGTGGAGTTTTGAGCGCCTTGAGTGAGGAGCTCCATGTTAGTTTAGTGTGGGTGCTCAAGCTGCTTGATTCCATCACACTGGGCTCAATGGGCATTGGACCGGAAGTGACCAAACAGGGTTTCCTAGATAGCTGCTAGCTAGCACAGCTGATGGTATGTGAAGTTCCTGAGCCAGGTGGAGTTGTTTTGGCACTGGAAGAGCTGTGCTGCTGCTTCGGGCAGTTGCCATTCACCACCTCACTGAGTTCCCTAGGTGTCATATCCACTTGCAGAAATATGTGCTGCCAGAGCACTTGGTTTCCATGGCAGCAGGAAATGGCTTGGGCGCTGAACTTGTGTTTGGCTGTGGAGATTTGAGCGCCTTGAGTGAGGAGCTCCATGTTAGTTTAGTGTGGGTGCTCAAGCTGCTTGATTCCATCACACTGGGCTCAATGGGCATTGGACCGGAAGTGACCAAACAGGGTTTCCTAGGTAGCTGCTAGCTAGCACAGCTGATGGTATGTGAAGTTCCTGAGCCAGGTGGAGTCGTTTTGGCACTGGAAGAGCTGTGCTGCTGCTTCGGGCAGTTGGTAATCACGTCCTCACTGAGTTCCCTAGGTGTCATAGCCACTTTCAGACATATGTGCTGCCAGAGCACTTGGTTTCCATGGCAGCAGGAAATGGCTTGGGCGCTGAACTTGTGTTTGGCTGTGGAGTTTTGAGCGCCTTGAGTGAGGAGCTCCATGTTAGTTTAGTGTGGGTGCTCAAGCTGCTTGATTCCATCACACTGGGCTCAATGGGCATTGGACCGGAAGTGACCAAACAGGGTTTCCTAGATAGCTGCTAGCTAGCACAGCTGATGGTATGTGAAGTTCCTGAGCCAGGTGGAGTTGTTTTGGCACTGGAAGAGCTGTGCTGCTGCTTCGGGCAGTTGCCATTCACCACCTCACTGAGTTCCCTAGGTGTCATAGCCACTTTCAGACATATGTGCTGCCAGAGCACTTGGTTTCCATGGCAGCGGGAATTGGCTTGGGCGCTGAACTTGTGTTTGGCTGTGGAGTTTTGAGCGCCTTGAGTGAGGAGCTCCATGTTAGTTTAGTGTGGGTGCTCAAGCTGCTTGATTCCATCACACTGGGCTCAATGGGCATTGGACCGGAAGTGACCAAACAGGGTTTCCTAGGTAGCTGCTAGCTAGCACAGCTGATGGTATGTGAAGTTCCTGAGCCAGGTGGAGTCGTTTTGGCACTGGAAGAGCTGTGCTGCTGCTTCAGGCAGTTGCCATTCACCACCTCACTGAGTTCCCTAGGTGTCATAGCCACTTTCAGACATATGTGCTGCCAGAGCACTTGGTTTCCATGGCAGCGGGAAATGGCTTGGGCACTGAACTTGTGTTTGGCTGTGGAGTTTTGAGCGCCTTGAGTGAGGAGCTCCATGTTAGTTTAGTGTGGGTGCTCAAGCTGCTTGATTCCATCACACTGGGCTCAATGGGCATTGGACCGGAAGTGACCAAACAGGGTTTCCTAGATAGCTGCTAGCTAGCACAGCTGATGGTATGTGAAGTTCCTGAGCCAGGTGGAGTTGTTTTGGCACTGGAAGAGCTGTGCTGCTGCTTCGGGCAGTTGCCATTCACCACCTCACTGAGTTCCCTAGGTGTCATAGCCACTTTCAGACATATGTGCTGCCAGAGCACTTGGTTTCCATGGCAGCGGGAATTGGCTTGGGCGCTGAACTTGTGTTTGGCTGTGGAGTTTTGAGCGCCTTGAGTGAGGAGCTCCATGTTACTTTAGTGTGGGTGCTCAAGCTGCTTGATTCCATCACACTGGGCTCAATGGGCATTGGACCGGAAGTGACCAAACAGGGTTTCCTAGATAGCTGCTAGCTAGCACAGCTGATGGTATGTGAAGTTCCTGAGCCAGGTGGAGTTGTTTTGGCACTGGAAGAGCTGTGCTGCTGCTTCGGGCAGTTGCCATTCACCACCTCACTGAGTTCCCTAGGTGTCATAGCCACTTTCAGACATATGTGCTGCCAGAGCACTTGGTTTCCATGGCAGCGGGAATTGGCTTGGGCGCTGAACTTGTGTTTGGCTGTGGAGTTTTGAGCGCCTTGAGTGAGGAGCTCCATGTTAGTTTAGTGTGGGTGCTCAAGCTGCTTGATTCCATCACACTGGGCTCAATGGGCATTGGACCGGAAGTGACCAAACAGGGTTTCCTAGGTAGCTGCTAGCTAGCACAGCTGATGGTATGTGAAGTTCCTGAGCCAGGTGGAGTCGTTTTGGCACTGGAAGAGCTGTGCTGCTGCTTCAGGCAGTTGCCATTCACCACCTCACTGAGTTCCCTAGGTGTCATAGCCACTTTCAGACATATGTGCTGCCAGAGCACTTGGTTTCCATGGCAGCGGGAAATGGCTTGGGCACTGAACTTGTGTTTGGCTGTGGAGTTTTGAGCGGCTTGAGTGAGGAGCTCCATGTTAGTTTAGTGTGGGTGCTCAAGCTGCTTGATTCCATCACACTGGGCTCAATGGGCATTGGACCGGAAGTGACCAAACAGGGTTTCCTAGATAGCTGCTAGCTAGCACAGCTGATGGTATGTGAAGTTCCTGAGCCAGGTGGAGTTGTTTTGGCACTGGAAGAGCTGTGCTGCTGCTTCGGGCAGTTGCCATTCACCACCTCACTGAGTTCCCTAGGTGTCATAGCCACTTTCAGACATATGTGCTGCCAGAGCACTTGGTTTCCATGGCAGCGGGAATTGGCTTGGGCGCTGAACTTGTGTTTGGCTGTGGAGTTTTGAGCGCCTTGAGTGAGGAGCTCCATGTTAGTTTAGTGTGGGTGCTCAAGCTGCTTGATTCCATCACACTGGGCTCAATGGGCATTGGACCGGAAGTGACCAAACAGGGTTTCCTAGATAGCTGCTAGCTAGCACAGCTGATGGTATGTGAAGTTCCTGAGCCAGGTGGAGTCGTTTTGGCACTGGAAGAGCTGTGCTGCTGCTTCGGGCAGTTGCTATTCACCACCTCACTGAGTTCCCTAGGTGTCATAGCCACTTTCAGACATATGTGCTGCCAGAGCACTTGGTTTCCATGGCAGCAGGAAATGGCTTGGGCACTGAACTTGTGTTTGGCTGTGGAGTTTTGAGCGGCTTGAGTGAGGAGCTCCTTGTTACTTTAGTGTGGGTGCTCAAGCTGCTTGATTCCATCACACTGGGCTCAATGGGCATTGGACCGGAAGTGACCAAACAGGGTTTCCTAGATAGCTGCTAGCTAGCACAGCTGATGGTATGTGAAGTTCCTGAGCCAGGTGGAGTTGTTTTGGCACTGGAAGAGCTGTGCTGCTGCTTCGGGCAGTTGCCATTCACCACCTCACTGAGTTCCCTAGGTGTCATAGCCACTTTCAGACATATGTGCTGCCAGAGCACTTGGTTTCCATGGCAGCGGGAAATGGCTTGGGCGCTGAACTTGTGTTTGGCTGTGGAGTTTTGAGCGCCTTGAGTGAGGAGCTCCATGTTAGTTTAGTGTGGGTGCTCAAGCTGCTTGATTCCATCACACTGGGCTCAATGGGCATTGGACCGGAAGTGACAAAACAGGGTTTCCTAGATAGCTGCTAGCTAGCACAGCTGATGGTATGTGAAGTTCCTGAGCCAGGTGGAGTCGTTTTGGCACTGGAAGAGCTGTGCTGCTGCTTCAGGCAGTTGCCATTCACCACCTCACTGAGTTCCCTAGGTGTCATAGCCACTTTCAGACATATGTGCTGCCAGAGCACTTGGTTTCCATGGCAGCGGGAAATGGCTTGGGCGCTGAACTTGTGTTTGGCTGTGGAGTTTTGAGCGCCTTGAGTGAGGAGCTCCATGTTAGTTTAGTGTGGGTGCTCAAGCTGCTTGATTCCATCACACTGGGCTCAATGGGCATTGGACCGGAAGTGACCAAACAGGGTTTCCTAGATAGCTGCTAGCTAGCACAGCTGATGGTATGTGAAGTTCCTGAGCCAGGTGGAGTCGTTTTGACACTGGAAGAGCTGTGCTGCTGCTTCGGGCAGTTGCCATTCACCACCTCACTGAGTTCCCTAGGTGTCATAGCCACTTTCAGACATATGTGCTGCCAGAGCACTTGGTTTCCATGGCAGCGGGAATTGGCTTTGGCGCTGAACTTGTGTTTGGCTGTGGAGTTTTGAGCGCCTTGAGTGAGGAGCTCCATGTTAGTTTAATGTGGGTGCTCAAGCTGCTTGATTCCATCACACTGGGCTCAATGGGCATTGGACCGGAAGTGACCAAACAGGGTTTCCTAGATAGCTGCTAGCTAGCACAGCTGATGGTATGTGAAGTTCCTGAGCCAGGTGGAGTCGTTTTGGCACTGGAAGAGCTGTGCTGCTGCTTCGGGCAGTTGCCATTCACCAGCGGACTGAGGGCCCTAGGTGTCATAGCCACTTTCAGACATATGTGCTGCCAGAGCACTTGGTTTCCATGGCAGCGGGAAATGGCTTGGGCGCTGAACTTGTGTTTGGCTGTGGAGTTTTGAGCGCCTTGAGTGAGGAGCTCCATGTTAGTTTAGTGTGGGTGCTCAAGCTGCTTGATTCCATCACACTGGGCTCAATGGGCATTGGACCGGAAGTGACCAAGCAGGGTTTCCTAGATAGCTGCTAGCTAGCACAGCTGATGGTATGTGAAGTTCCTGAGCCAGGTGGAGTCGTTTTGACACTGGAAGAGCTGTGCTGCTGCTTCGGGCAGTTGCTAATCACGTCCTCACTGAGTTCCCTAGGTGTCATAGCCACTTTCAGACATGTGCTGCCAGAGCACTTGGTTTCCATGGCAGCGGGAAATGGCTTGGGCGCTGAACTTGTGTTTGGCTGTGGAGTTTTGAGCGCCTTGAGTGAGGAGCTCCATGTTAGTTTAGTGTGGGTGCTCAAGCTGCTTGATTCCATCACACTGGGCTCAATGGGCATTGGACCGGAAGTGACCAAACAGGGTTTCCTAGATAGCTGCTAGCTAGCACAGCTGATGGTATGTGAAGTTCCTGAGCCAGGTGGAGTCGTTTTGGCACTGGAAGAGCTGTGTTGCTGCTTCGGGCAGTTGCCATTCACCACCTCACTGAGTTCCCTACGTGTCATAGCCACTTTCAGACATATGTGCTGCCAGAGCACTTGGTTTCCATGGCAGCGGGAAATGGCTTGGGCGCTGAACTTGTGTTTGGCTGTGGAGTTTTGAGCGCCTTGAGTGAGGAGCTCCATGTTAGTTTAGTGTGGGTGCTCAAGCTGCTTGATTCCATCACACTGGGCTCAATGGGCATTGGACCGGAAGTGATCAAACAGGGTTTCCTAGATAGCTGCTAGCTAGCACAGCTGATGGTATGTGAAGTTCCTGAGCCAGGTGGAGTTGTTTTGGCACTGGAAGAGCTGTGCTGCTGCTTCGGGCAGTTGCCATTCACCACCTCACTGAGTTCCCTAGGTGTCATAGCCACTTTCAGAAATATGTGCTGCCAGAGCACTTGGTTTCCATGGCAGCGGGAAATGGCTTGGGCACTGAACTTGTGTTTGGCTGTGGAGTTTTGAGCGCCTTGAGTGAGGAGCTCCATGTTAGTTTAGTGTGGGTGCTCAAGCTGCTTGATTCCATCACACTGGGCTCAATGGGCATTGGACCGGAAGTGACCAAACAGGGTTTCCTAGATAGCTGCTAGCTAGCACAGCTGATGGTATGTGAAGTTCCTGAGCCAGGTGGAGTCGTTTTGGCACTGGAAGAGCTGTGCTGCTGCTTCGGGCAGTTGCCATTCACCACCTCACTGAGTTCCCTAGGTGTCATAGCCACTTTCAGACATCTGTGCTGCCAGAGCACTTGGTTTCCATGGCAGCGGGAAATGGCTTGGGCGCTGAACTTGTGTTTGGCTGTGGCGTTTTGAGCGCCTTGAGTGAGGAGCTCCATGTTAGTTTAGTGTGGGTGCTCAAGCTGCTTGATTCCATCACACTGGGCTCAATGGGCATTGGACCGGAAGTGACCAAACAGGGTTTCCTAGATAGCTGCTAGCTAGCACAGCTGATGGTATGTGAAGTTCCTGAGCCAGGTGGAGTCGTTTTGGCACTGGAAGAGCTGTGCTGCTGCTTCGGGCAGTTGCCATTCACCAGCGGACTGAGGCCCCTAGGTGTCATAGCCACTTTCAGACATATGTGCTGCCAGAGCACTTGGTTTCCATGGCAGCGGGAAATGGCTTGGGCGCTGAACTTGTGTTTGGCTGTGGCGTTTTGAGCGCCTTGAGTGAGGAGCTCCATGTTAGTTTAGTGTGGGTGCTCAAGCTGCTTGATTCCATCACACTGGGCTCAATGGGCATTGGACCGGAAGTGACCAAACAGGGTTTCCTAGATAGCTGCAGGCGAGCACAGCTGATGGTATGTGAAGTTCCTGAGCCAGGTGGAGTCGTTTTGGCACTGGAAGAGCTGTGCTGCTCCTTCAGGCAGTTGCCATTCACCACCTCACTGAGTTCCCTAGGTGTCATAGCCACTTTCAGACATATGTGGTGCCAGAGCACTTGGTTTCCATGGCAGCGGGAAATGGCTTGGGCGCTGAACTTGTGTTTGGCTGTGGAGTTTTGAGCGCCTTGAGTGAGGAGCTCCATGTCAGTTTAGTGTGGGTGCTCAAGCTGCTTGATTCCATCACACTGGGCTCAATGGGCATTGGACCGGAAGTGACCAAACAGGGTTTCCTAGATAGCTGCTAGCTAGCACAGCTGATGGTATGTGAAGTTCCTGAGCCAGGTGGAGTCGTTTTGGCACTGGAAGAGCTGTGCTGCTGCTTCAGGCAGTTGCCATTCACCACCTCACTGAGTTCCCTAGGTGTCATAGCCACTTTCAGACATATGTGCTGCCAGAGCACTTGGTTTCCATGGAGGCGGGAATTGGCTTGGGCGCTGAACTTGTGTTTGGCTGTGGAGTTTTGAGCGCCTTGAGTGAGGAGCTCCATGTTAGTTTAGTGTGGGTGCTCAAGCTGCTTGATTCCATCACACTGGGCTCAATGGGCATTGGACCGGAAGTGACCAAACAGGGTTTCCTAGATAGCTGCTAGCTAGCACAGCTGATGGTATGTGAAGTTCCTGAGCCAGGTGGAGTCGTTTTGGCACTGGAAGAGCTGTGCTGCTGCTTCGGGCAGTTGCCATTCACCACCTCACTGAGTTCCCTAGGTGTCATAGCCACTTTCAGACATCTGTGCTGCCAGAGCACTTGGTTTCCATGGCAGCGGGAAATGGCTTGGGCGCTGAACTTGTGTTTGGCTGTGGCGTTTTGAGCGCCTTGAGTGAGGAGCTCCATGTTAGTTTAGTGTGGGTGCTCAAGCTGCTTGATTCCATCACACTGGGCTCAATGGGCATTGGACCGGAAGTGACCAAACAGGGTTTCCTAGATAGCTGCTAGCTAGCACAGCTGATGGTATGTGAAGTTCCTGAGCCAGGTGGAGTCGTTTTGGCACTGGAAGAGCTGTGCTGCTGCTTCGGGCAGTTGCCATTCACCTGCGGACTGAGGCCCCTAGGTGTCATAGCCACTTTCAGACATATGTGCTGCCAGAGCACTTGGTTTCCATGGCAGCGGGAAATGGCTTGGGCGCTGAACTTGTGTTTGGCTGTGGCGTTTTGAGCGCCTTGAGTGAGGAGCTCCATGTTAGTTTAGTGTGGGTGCTCAAGCTGCTTGATTCCATCACACTGGGCTCAATGGGCATTGGACCGGAAGTGACCAAACAGGGTTTCCTAGATAGCTGCTAGCGAGCACAGCTGATGGTATGTGAAGTTCCTGAGCCAGGTGGAGTCGTTTTGGCACTGGAAGAGCTGTGCTGCTGCTTCGGGCAGTTGCCATTCACCACCTCACTGAGTTCCCTAGGTGTCATAGCCACTTTCAGACATATGTGCTGCCAGAGCACTTGGTTTCCATGGCAGCGGGAAATGGCTTGGGCGCTGAACTTGTGTTTGGCTGTGGAGTTTTGAGCGCCTTGAGTGAGGAGCTCCATGTTAGTTTAGTGTGGGTGCTCAAGCTGCTTGATTCCATCACACTGGGCTCAATGGGCATTGGACCGGAAGTGACCAAACAGGGTTTCCTAGATAGCTGCTAGCTAGCACAGCTGATGGTATGTGAAGTGCCTGAGCCAGGTGGAGTCGTTTTGGCACTGGAAGAGCTGTGCTGCTGCTTCGGGCAGTTGCCATTCACCACCTCACTGAGTTCCCTAGGTGTCATAGCCACTTTCAGACATATGTGCTGCCAGAGCACTTGGTTTCCATGGCAGCGGGAAATGGCTTGGGCGCTGAACTTGTGTTTGGCTGTGGAGTTTTGAGCGCCTTGAGTGAGGAGCTCCATGTTAGCTTAGTGTGGGTGCTCAAGCTGCTTGATTCCATCACACTGGGCTCAATGGGCATTGGACCGGAAGTGACCAAACAGGGTTTCCTAGATAGCTGCTAGCTAGCACAGCTGATGGTATGTGAAGTTCCTGAGCCAGGTGGAGTCGTTTTTTCACTGGAAGAGCTGTGCTGCTGCTTCGGGCAGTTGCCATTCACCACCTCACTGAGTTCCCTAGGTGTCATAGCCACTTTCAGACATATGTGCTGCCAGAGCACTTGGTTTCCATGGCAGCGGGAATTGGCTTGGGCGCTGAACTTGTGTTTGGCTGTGGAGTTTTGAGCGCCTTGAGTGAGGAGCTCCATGTTAGTTTAATGTGGGTGCTCAAGCTGCTTGATTCCATCACACTGGGCTCAATGGGCATTGGACCGGAAGTGACCAAACAGGGTTTCCTAGATAGCTGCTAGCTAGCACAGCTGATGGTATGTGAAGTTCCTGAGCCAGGTGGAGTTGTTTTGGCACTGGAAGAGCTGTGCTGCTGCTTCGGGCAGTTGCCATTCACCACCTCACTGAGTTCCCTAGGTGTCATAGCCACTTTCAGACATATGTGCTGCCAGAGCACTTGGTTTCCATGGCAGCGGGAATTGGCTTTGGCGCTGAACTGGTGTTTGGCTGTGGAGTTTTGAGCGCCTTGAGTGAGGAGCTCCATGTTAGTTTAATGTGGGTGCTCAAGCTGCTTGATTCCATCACACTGGGCTCAATGGGCATTGGACCGGAAGTGACCAAACAGGGTTTCCTAGATAGCTGCTAGCTAGCACAGCTGATGGTATGTGAAGTTCCTGAGCCAGGTGGAGTTGTTTTGGCACTGGAAGAGCTGTGCTACTGCTTCGGGCAGTTGCCATTCACCACCTCACTGAGTTCCCTACGTGTCATAGCCACTTTCAGACATATGCGCTGCCAGAGCACTTGGTTTCCATGGCTGCGGGAAATGGCTTGGGCGCTGAACTTGTGTTTGGCTGTGGAGTTTTGAGTGCCTTGAGTGAGGAGCTCCATGTCAGTTTAGTGTGGGTGCTCAAGCTGCTTGATTCCATCACACTGGGCTCAATGGGCATTGGACCGGAAGTGACCAAACAGGGTTTCCTAGATAGCTGCTAGCTAGCACAGCTGATGGTATGTGAAGTTCCTGAGCCAGGTGGAGTTGTTTTGGCACTGGGAGAGTTGTGCTGCTGCTTCGGGCAGTTGCCATTCACCACCTCACTGAGTTCCCTAGGTGTCATGGCCACTTTCAGACATATGTGCTGCCAGAGCACTTGGTTTCCATGGCAGCGGGAAATGGCTTGGGCGCTGAACTTGTGTTTGGCTGTGGAGTTTTGAGCGCCTTGAGTGAGGATCTCCATGTTAGTTTAATGTGGGTTTTCAAGCTGCTTGATTCCATCACACTGGGCTCAATGGGCATTGGACCGGAAGTGACCAAACAGGGTTTCCTAGATAGCTGCTAGCTAGCACAGCTGATGGTATGTGAAGTTCCTGAGCCAGGTGGAGTCGTTTTGGCACTGGAAGAGCTGTGCTGCTGCTTCGGGCAGTTGCCATTCACCACCTCACTGAGTTCCCTAGGTGTCATAGCCACTTTCAGGCATATGTGCTGCCAGAGCACTTGGTTTCCATGGCAGCGGGAAATGGCTTGGGCGCTGAACTTGTGTTTGGCTGTGGAGTTTTGAGCGCCTTGAGTGAGGAGCTCCATGTTAGTTTAGTGTGGGTGCTCAAGCTGCTTGATTCCATCACACTGAGCTCAATGAGCATTGGACCGGAAGTGACCAAACAGGGTTTCCTAGATAGCTGCTAGCTAGCACAGCTGATGGTATGTGAAGTTCCTGAGCCAGGTGGAGTCATTTTGGCACTGGAAGAGCTGTGCTGCTGCTTCGGGCAGTTGCCATTCACCACCTCACTGAGTTCCCTAGGTGTCATAGCCACTTTCAGACATATGTGCTGCCAGAGCACTTGGTTTCCATGGCAGTGGGAAATGGCTTGGACGCTGAACTGGTGTTTGGCTGTGGCGTTTTGAGCGCCTTGAGTGAGGAGCTCCATGTTAGTTTAGTGTGGGTGCTCAAGCTGCTTGATTCCATCACATTGGGCTCAATGGGCATTGGACCGGAAGTGACCAAACAGGGTTTCCTAGATAGCTGCTAGCTAGCACAGCTGATGGTATGTGAAGTTCCTGAGCCAGGTGGAGTCGTTTTGGCACTGGAAGAGCTGTGCTGCTGCTTCGGGCAGTTGCCATTCACCACCTCACTGAGTTCCCTAGGTGTCATAGCCACTTTCAGACATATGTGCTGCCAGAGCACTTGGTTTCCATGGCAGCGGGAAATGGCTTGGGCGCTGAACTTGTGTTTGGCTGTGGAGTTTTGAGTGCCTTGAGTGAGGAGCTCCATGTTAGTTTAGTGTGGGTGCTCAAGCTGCTTGATTCCATCCCACTGGGCTCAATGGGCATTGGACCGGAAGTGACCAAACAGGGTTTCCTAGATAGCTGCTAGCTAGCACAGCTGATGGTATGTGAAGTTCCTGAGCCAGGTGGAGTCGTTTTGGCACTGGAAGAGCTGTGCTGCTGCTTCGGGCAGTTGCCATTCACCACCTCACTGAGTTCCCTAGGTGTCATAGCCACTTTCAGACATCTGTGCTGCCAGAGCACTTGGTTTCCATGGCAGCGGGAAATGGCTTGGGCGCTGAACTTGTGTTTGGCTGTGGAGTTTTGAGTGCCTTGAGTGAGGAGCTCCATGTTAGTTTAGTGTGGGTGGTCAAGCTGCTTGATTCCATCACACTGGGCTCAATGGGCATTGGACCGGAAGTGACCAAACAGGGTTTCCTAGATAACTGCTAGCTAGCACAGCTGATGGTATGTGAAGTTCCTGAGCCAGGTGGAGTCGTTTTGGCACTGGAAGAGCTGTGCTGCTGCTTCGGGCAGTTGCCATTCACCACCTCACTGAGTTCCCTAGCTGTCATAGCCACTTTCAGACATATGTGCTGCCAGAGCACTTGGTTTCCATGGCAGCGGGAAATGGTTTGGGCGCTGAACTTGTGTTTGGCTATGGAATTTTGAGCGCCTTGAGTGAGGAGCTCCATGTTAGTTTAGTGTGGGTGCTCAAGCTGCTTGATTCCATCACACTGGGCTCAATGGGCATTGGACCGGAAGTGACCAAACAGGGTTTCCTAGATAGCTGCTAGCTAGCACAGCTGATGGTATGTGAAGTTCCTGAGCCAGGTGGAGTCGTTTTGGCACTGGAAGAAGTGTGCTGCTGCTTCGGGCAGTTGCCATTCACCACCTCACTGAGTTCCCTAGGTGTCATAGCCACTTTCAGACATATGTGCTGCCAGAGCACTTGGTTTCCATGGCAGCGGGAAATGGCTTGGGCGCTGAACTTGTGTTTGGCTGTGGAGTTTTGAGCGCCCTGAGTGAGGAGCTCCATGTTAGTTTAGTGTGGGTGCTCAAGCTGCTTGATTCCATCACACTGGGCTCAATGGGCATTGGACCGGAAGTGACCAAACAGGGTTTCCTAGATAGCTGCTAGCTAGCACAGCTGATGGTATGTGAAGTTCCTGAGCCAGGTGGAGTCGTTTTGGCACTGGAAGAGCTGTGCTGCTGCTTCGGGCAGTTGCCATTCACCACCTCACTGAGTTCCCTAGGTGTCATAGCCACTTTCAGACATATGTGCTGCCAGAGCACTTGGTTTCCATGGCAGCGGGAATTGGCTTGGGCGCTGAACTGGTGTTTGGCTGTGGAGTTTTGAGCGCCTTGAGTGAGGAGCTCCATGTTAGTTTAGTGTGGGTGCTCAAGCTGCTTGATTCCATCACACTGGGCTCAATGGGCATTGGACCGGAAGTGACCAAACAGGGTTTCCTAGATAGCTGCTAGCTAGCACAGCTGATGGTATGTGAAGTTCCTGAGCCAGGTGGAGTTGTTTTGGCACTGGAAGAGCTGTGCTGCTGCTTCGGGCAGTTGCCATTCACCACCTCACTGAGTTCCCTAGGTGTCATAGCCACTTTCAGACATATGTGCTGCCAGAGCACTTGGTTTCCATGGCAGCGGGAAATGGCTTGGGCGCTGAACTTGTGTTTGGCTGTGGAGTTTTGAGCGCCCTGAGTGAGGAGCTCCATGTTAGTTTAGTGTGGGTGCTCAAGCTGCTTGATTCCATCACACTGGGCTCAATGGGCATTGGACCGGAAGTGACCAAACAGGGTTTCCTAGATAGCTGCTAGCTAGCACAGCTGATGGTATGTGAAGTTCCTGAGCCAGGTGGAGTCGTTTTGGCACTGGAAGAGCTGTGCTGCTGCTTCGGGCAGTTGCCATTCACCAACGGACTGAGGGCCCTAGGTGTCTTAGCCACTTTCAGACATATGTGCTGCCAGAGCACTTGGTTTCCATGGCAGCGGGAAATGGCTTTGGCGCTGAACTGGTGTTTGGCTGTGGAGTTTTGAGCGCCTTGAGTGAGGAGCTCCATGTTAGTTTAATGTGGGTGCTCAAGCTGCTTGATTCCATCACACTGGGCTCAATGGGCATTGGACCGGAAGTGATCAAACAGGGTTTCCTAGATAGCTGCTAGCTAGCACAGCTGATGGTATGTGAAGTTCCTGAGCCAGGTGGAGTTGTTTTGGCACTGGAAGAGCTGTGCTACTGCTTCGGGCAGTTGCCATTCACCACCTCACTGAGTTCCCTACGTGTCATAGCCACTTTCAGACATATGCGCTGCCAGAGCACTTGGTTTCCATGGCAGCGGGAAATGGCTTGGGCGCTGAACTTGTGTTTGGCTGTGGAGTTTTGAGCGCCTTGAGTGAGGAGCTCCATGTCAGTTTAGTGTGGGTGCTCAAGCTGCTTGATTCCATCACACTGGGCTCAATGGGCATTGGACCGGAAGTGACCAAACAGGGTTTCCTAGATAGCTGCTAGCTAGCACAGCTGATGGTATGTGAAGTTCCTGAGCCAGGTGGAGTTGTTTTGGCACTGGGAGAGTTGTGCTGCTGCTTCGGGCAGTTGCCATTCACCACCTCACTGAGTTCCCTAGGTGTCATGGCCACTTTCAGACATATGTGCTGCCAGAGCACTTGGTTTCCATGGCAGCGGGAAATGGCTTGGGCGCTGAACTTGTGTTTGGCTGTGGAGTTTTGAGCGCCTTGAGTGAGGATCTCCATGTTAGTTTAATGTGGCTTTTCAAGCTGCTTGATTCCATCACACTGGGCTCAATGGGTATTGGACCGGAAGTGACCAAACAGGGTTTCCTAGATAGCTGCTAGCTAGCACAGCTGATGGTATGTGAAGTTCCTGAGCCAGGTGGAGTCGTTTTGGCACTGGAAGAGCTGTGCTGCTGCTTCGGGCAGTTGCCATTCACCACCTCACTGAGTTCCCTAGGTGTCATAGCCACTTTCAGGCATATGTGCTGCCAGAGCACTTGGTTTCCATGGCAGCGGGAAATGGCTTGGGCGCTGAACTTGTGTTTGGCTGTGGAGTTTTGAGCGCCTTGAGTGAGGAGCTCCATGTTAGTTTAGTGTGGGTGCTCAACCTGCTTGATTCCATCACACTGAGCTCAATGAGCATTGGACCGGAAGTGACCAAACAGGGTTTCCTAGATAGCTGCTAGCTAGCACAGCTGATGGTATGTGAAGTTCCTGAGCCAGGTGGAGTCATTTTGGCACTGGAAGAGCTGTGCTGCTGCTTCGGGCAGTTGCCATTCACCACCTCACTGAGTTCCCTAGGTGTCATAGCCACTTTCAGACATATGTGCTGCCAGAGCACTTGGTTTCCATGGCAGCGGGAAATGGCTTGGACGCTGAACTGGTGTTTGGCTGTGGAGTTTTGAGCGCCTTGAGTGAGGAGCTCCATGTTAGTTTAGTGTGGGTGCTCAAGCTGCTTGATTCCATCACACTGGGCTCAATGGGCATTGGACCGGAAGTGACCAAACAGGGTTTCCTAGATAGCTGCTAGCTAGCACAGCTGATGGTATGTGAAGTTCCTGAGCCAGGTGGAGTCGTTTTGGCACTGGAAGAGCTGTGCTGCTGCTTCGGGCAGTTGCCATTCACCACCTCACTGAGTTCCCTAGGTGTCATAGCCACTTTCAGACATATGTGCTGCCAGAGCACTTGGTTTCCATGGCAGCGGGAAATGGCTTGGGCGCTGAACTTGTGTTTGGCTGTGGAGTTTTGAGTGCCTTGAGTGAGGAGCTCCATGTTAGTTTAGTGTGGGTGCTCAAGCTGCTTGATTCCATCACACTGGGCTCAATGGGCATTGGACCGGAAGTGACCAAACAGGGTTTCCTAGATAACTGCTAGCTAGCACAGCTGATGGTATGTGAAGTTCCTGAGCCAGGTGGAGTCGTTTTGGCACTGGAAGAGCTGTGCTGCTGCTTCGGGCAGTTGCCATTCACCAACGGACTGAGATCCCTAGGTGTCTTAGCCACTTTCAGACATATGTGCTGCCAGAGCAGTTGGTTTCCATGGCAGCGGGAAATGGCTTGGGCGCTGAACTTGTGTTTGGCTGTGGAGTTTTGAGCGCCTTGAGTGAGGAGCTCCATGTTAGTTTAGTGCGGGTGCTCAAGCTGCTTGATTCCATCACACTGAGCTCAATGGGCATTGGACCGGAAGTGACCAAACAGGGTTTCCTAGATAGCTGCTAGCTAGCACAGCTGATGGTATGTGAAGTTCCTGAGCCAGGTGGAGTCGTTTTGGCACTGGAAGAGCTGTGCTGCTGCTTCGGGCAGTTGCCATTCACCACCTCACTGAGTTCCCTAGGTGTCATAGCCACTTTCAGACATATGTGCTGCCAGAGCACTTGGTTTCCATGGCAGCGGGAAATGGCTTGGGAGCTGAACTTGTGTTTGGCTATGGAATTTTGAGCGCCTTGAGTGAGGAGCTCCATGTTAGTTTAGTGTGGGTGCTCAAGCTGCTTGATTCCATCACACTGGGCTCAATGGGCATTGGACCGGAAGTGACCAAACAGGGTTTCCTAGATAGCTGCTAGCTAGCACAGCTGATGGTATGTGAAGTTCCTGAGCCAGGTGGAGTCGTTTTGGCACTGGAAGAAGTGTGCTGCTGCTTCGGGCAGTTGCCATTCACCACCTCACTGAGTTCCCTAGGTGTCATAGCCACTTTCAGACATATGTGCTGCCAGAGCACTTGGTTTCCATGGCAGCGGGAAATGGCTTGGGCGCTGAACTTGTGTTTGGCTGTGGAGTTTTGAGCGCCTTGAGTGAGGAGCTCCATGTTAGTTTAGTGTGGGTGCTCAAGCTGCTTGATTCCATCACACTGGGCTCAATGGGCATTGGACCGGAAGTGACCAAACAGGGTTTCCTAGATAGCTGCTAGCTAGCACAGCTGATGGTATGTGAAGTTCCTGAGCCAGGTGGAGTCGTTTTGGCACTGGAAGAGCTGTGCTGCTGCTTCGGGCAGTTGCCATTCACCAACGGACTGAGGGCCCTAGGTGTCTTAGCCACTTTCAGACATATGTGCTGCCAGAGCACTTGGTTTCCATGGCAGCGGGAAATGGCTTGGGCGCTGAACTTGTGTTTGGCTGTGGAGTTTTGAGCGCCTTGAGTGAGGAGCTCCATGTTAGTTTAGTGTGGGTGCTCAAGCTGCTTGATTCCATCACACTGGGCTCAATGGGCATTGGACCGGAAGTGACCAAACAGGGTTTCCTAGATAGCTGCTAGCTAGCACAGCTGATGGTATGTGAAGTTCCTGAGGCAGGTGGAGTCGTTTTGGCACTGGAAGAGCTGTGCTGCTGCTTCGGGCAGTTGCCATTCACCACCTCACTGAGTTCCCTAGGTGTCATAGCCACTTTCAGACATATGTGCTGCCAGAGCACTTGGTTTCCATGGCAGCGGGAAATGGCTTGGGCGCTGAACTTGTGTTTGGCTGTGGAGTTTTGAGTGCCTTGAGTGAGGAGCTCCATGTTAGTTTAGTGTGGGTGCTCAAGCTGCTTGATTCCATCACACTGGGCTCAATGGGCATTGGACCGGAAGTGACCAAACAGGGTTTCCTAGATAACTGCTAGCTAGCACAGCTGATGGTATGTGAAGTTCCTGAGCCAGGTGGAGTCGTTTTGGCACTGGAAGAGCTGTGCTGCTGCTTCGGGCAGTTGCCATTCACCAACGGACTGAGATCCCTAGGTGTCTTAGCCACTTTCAGACATATGTGCTGCCAGAGCACTTGGTTTCCATGGCAGCGGGAAATGGCTTGGGCGCTGAACTTGTGTTTGGCTGTGGAGTTTTGAGCGCCTTGAGTGAGGAGCTCCATGTTAGTTTAGTGCGGGTGCTCAAGCTGCTTGATTCCATCACACTGAGCTCAATGGGCATTGGACCGGAAGTGACCAAACAGGGTTTCCTAGATAGCTGCTAGCTAGCACAGCTGATGGTATGTGAAGTTCCTGAGCCAGGTGGAGTCGTTTTGGCACTGGAAGAGCTGTGCTGCTGCTTCGGGCAGTTGCCATTCACCACCTCACTGAGTTCCCTAGGTGTCATAGCCACTTTCAGACATATGTGCTGCCAGAGCACTTGGTTTCCATGGCAGCGGGAAATGGCTTGGGAGCTGAACTTGTGTTTGGCTATGGAATTTTGAGCGCCTTGAGTGAGGAGCTCCATGTTAGTTTAGTGTGGGTGCTCAAGCTGCTTGATTCCATCACACTGGGCTCAATGGGCATTGGACCGGAAGTGACCAAACAGGGTTTCCTAGATAGCTGCTAGCTAGCACAGCTGATGGTATGTGAAGTTCCTGAGCCAGGTGGAGTCGTTTTGGCACTGGAAGAAGTGTGCTGCTGCTTCGGGCAGTTGCCATTCACCACCTCACTGAGTTCCCTAGGTGTCATAGCCACTTTCAGACATATGTGCTGCCAGAGCACTTGGTTTCCATGGCAGCGGGAAATGGCTTGGGCGCTGAACTTGTGTTTGGCTGTGGAGTTTTGAGCGCCTTGAGTGAGGAGCTCCATGTTAGTTTAGTGTGGGTGCTCAAGCTGCTTGATTCCATCACACTGGGCTCAATGGGCATTGGACCGGAAGTGACCAAACAGGGTTTCCTAGATAGCTGCTAGCTAGCACAGCTGATGGTATGTGAAGTTCCTGAGCCAGGTGGAGTCGTTTTGGCACTGGAAGAGCTGTGCTGCTGCTTCGGGCAGTTGCCATTCACCAACGGACTGAGGGCCCTAGGTGTCTTAGCCACTTTCAGACATATGTGCTGCCAGAGCACTTGGTTTCCATGGCAGCGGGAAATGGCTTGGGCGCTGAACTTGTGTTTGGCTGTGGAGTTTTGAGCGCCTTGAGTGAGGATCTCCATGTTAGTTTAGTGCGGGTGCTCAAGCTGCTTGATTCCATCACACTGGGCTCAATGGGCATTGGACCGGAAGTGACCAAACAGGGTTTCCTAGATAGCTGCTAGCTAGCACAGCTGATGGTATGTGAAGTTCCTGAGCCAGGTGGAGTCGTTTTGGCACTGGAAGAAGTGTGCTGCTGCTTCGGGCAGTTGCCATTCACCACCTCACTGAGTTCCCTAGGTGTCATAGCCACTTTCAGACATATGTGCTGCCAGAGCACTTGGTTTCCATGGCAGCGGGAAATGGCTTGGGCGCTGAACTTGTGTTTGGCTGTGGAGTTTTGAGCGCCTTGAGTGAGGAGCTCCATGTTAGTTTAGTGTGGCTGCTCAAGCTGCTTGATTCCATCACACTGAGCTCAATGGGCATTGGACCGGAAGTGACCAAACAGGGTTTCCTAGATAGCTGCTAGCTAGCACAGCTGATGGTATGTGAAGTTCCTGAGCCAGGTGGAGTTGTTTTGGCACTGGAAGAGCTGTGCTGCTGCTTCAGGATATTGCCATTCACCACCTCACTGAGTTCCCTACGTGTCATATCCACTTTCAGACATATGTGCTGCCAGAGCACTTGGTTTCCATGGCAGCGGGAAATGGCTTGGGCGCTGAACTTGTGTTTGGCTGTGG
Organism: Ochotona princeps; assembly: GCF_030435755.1. Lineage (NCBI taxonomy): Eukaryota > Metazoa > Chordata > Mammalia > Lagomorpha > Ochotonidae > Ochotona > Ochotona princeps. Next base: position 14,612,306 of record NC_080863.1, on the reverse strand, counting down.
AGTTTTGAGCGCCTTGAGTGAGGAGCTCCATGTTAGTTTAGTGTGGGTGCTCAAGCTGCTTGATTCCATCACACTGAGCTCAATAGGCATTGGACCGGAAGTGACCAAACAGGGTTTCCTAGATAGCTGCTAGCTAGCACAGCTGATGGTATGTGAAGTTCCTGAGCCAGGTGGAGTTGTTTTGGCACTGGAAGAGCTGTGCTGCTGCTTCGGGCAGTTGCCATTCACCACCTCACTGAGTTCCCTAGGTGTCATAGCCACTTTCATGCATATGTGCTGCCAGAGCACTTGGTTTCCACGGCAGCGGGAAATGGCTTGGGCGCTGAACTTGTGTTTGGCTGTGGAGTTTTGAGCGCCTTGAGTGAGGAGCTCCATGTTAGTTTAGTGTGGGTGCTCAAGCTGCTTGATTCCATCACACTGGGCTCAATGGGCATTGGACCGGAAGTGACCAAACAGGGTTTCCTAGATAGCTGCTAGCTAGCACAGCTGATGGTATGTGAAGTTCCTGAGCCAGGTGGAGTTGTTTTGGCACTGGAAGAGCTGTGCTGCTGCTTCGGGCAGTTGGTAATCACGTCCTCACTGAGTTCCCTAGGTGTCATAGCCACTTTCAGACATATGTGCTGCCACAGCACTTGGTTTCCATGGCAGCGGGAAATGGCTTGGGCGCTGAACTTGTGTTTGGCTATGGAGTTTTGAGCGCCTTGAGTGAGGAGCTCCATGTTAGTTTAGTGTGGGTGCTCAAGCTGCTTGATTCCATCACACTGGGCTCAATGGGCATTGGACCGGAAGTGACCAAACAGGGTTTCCTAGATAGCTGCTAGCTAGCACAGCTGATGGTATGTGAAGTTCCTGAGCCAGGTGGAGTCGTTTTGGCACTGAAAGAGCTGTGCTGCTGCTTCGGGCAGTTGCCATTCACCACCTCACTGAGTTCCCTAGGTGTCATAGCCACTTTCAGACATATGTGCTGCCAGAGCACTTGGTTTCCATGGCAGCGGGAAATGGCTTGGGCGCTGAACTTGTGTTTGGCTGTGGAGTTTTGAGCGGCTTGAGTGAGGAGCTCCATGTTAGTTTAGTGTGGGTGCTCAAGCTGCTTGATTCCATCACACTGGGCTCAATGGGCATTGGACCGGAAGTGACCAAACAGGGTTTCCTAGATAGCTGCTAGCTAGCACAGCTGATGGTATGTGAAGTTCCTGAGCCAGGTGGAGTCGTTTTGGCACTGGAAGAGCTGTGCTGCTGCTTCGGGCAGTTGCATTCACCAGCGGACTGAGGGCCCTAGGTGTTCATATCCACTTTCAGACATATGTGCTGCCAGAGCACTTGGTTTCCATGGCAGCGGGAAATGGCTTGGGCGCTGAACTTGTGTTTGGCTGTGGAGTTTTGAGCGCCTTGAGTGAGGAGCTCCATGTTAGTTTAGTGTGGGTGCTCAAGCTGCTTGATTCCATCACACTGGGCTCAATGGGCATTGGACCGGAAGTGACCAAACAGGGTTTCCTAGATAGCTGCTAGCTAGCACAGCTGATGGTATGTGAAGTTCCTGAGGCCAGGTGGAGTCGTTTTGGCACTGGAAGAGCTGTGCTGCTGCTTCGGGCAGTTGCCATTCACCAACGGACTGAGGGCCCTAGGTGTCTTAGCCACTTTCAGACATATGTGCTGCCAGAGCACTTGGTTTCCATGGCAGCGGGAAATGGCTTGGGCGCTGAACTTGTGTTTGGCTGTGGAGTTTTGAGCGCCTTGAGTGAGGAGCTCCATGTTAGTTTAGTGTGGGTGCTCAAGCTGCTTGATTCCATCACACTGGGCTCAATGGGCATTGGACCGGAAGTGACCAAACAGGGTTTCCTAGATAGCTGCTAGCTAGCACAGCTGCTGGTATGTGAAGTTCCTGAGCCAGGTGGAGTCGTTTTGGCACTGAAGAGCTGTGCTGCTGCTTCGGGCAGTTGCATTCACCAGCGGACTGAGGGACCTAGGTGTCATATCCACTTTCAGACATATGTGCTGCCAGAGCACTTGGTTTCCCATGGCAGCGGGAAATGGCTTGGGCGCTGAACTTGTGTTTGGCTGTGGAGTTTTGAGCGCCTTGAGTGAGGAGCTCCATGTTAGTTTAGTGTGGGTGCTCAAGCTGCTTGATTCCATCACACTGGGCTCAATGGGCATTGGACCGGAAGTGACCAAACAGGGTTTCCTAGATAGCTGCTAGCTAGCACAGCTGATGGTATGTGAAGTTCCTGAGCCAGGTGGAGTCGTTTTGGCACTGGAAGAGCTGTGCTGCTGCTTCGGGCAGTTGCCATTCACCACCTCACTGAGTTCCCTAGGTGTCATAGCCACTTTCAGACATATGTGCTGCCAGAGCACTTGGTTTCCATGGCAGCGGGAAATGGCTTGGGCGCTGAACTTGTGTTTGGCTGTGGAGTTTTGAGCGCCTTGAGTGAGGAGCTCCATGTTAGTTTAGTGTGGGTGCTCAAGCTGCTTGATTCCATCACACTGGGCTCAATGGGCATTGGACCGGAAGTGACCAAACAGGGTTTCCTAGATAGCTAGCTGCTAGCTAGCACAGCTGATGGTATGTGAAGTTCCTGAGCCAGGTGGAGTCGTTTTGGCACTGGAAGAGCTGTGCTGCTGCTTCGGGCAGTTGCCATTCACCACCTCACTGAGTTCCCTAGCTGTCATAGCCACTTTCAGACATATGTGCTGCCAGAGCACTTGGTTTCCATGGCAGCGGGAAATGGCTTGGGCGCTGAACTTGTGTTTGGCTGTGGAGTTTTGAGCGCCTTGAGTGAGGAGCTCCATGTTAGTTTAGTGTGGGTGCTCAAGCTGCTTGATTCCATCCCACTGGGCTCAATGGGCATTGGACCGGAAGTGACCAAACAGGGTTTCCTAGATAGCTGCTAGCTAGCACAGCTGATGGTATGTGAAGTTCCTGAGCCAGGTGGAGTCGTTTTGGCACTGGAAGAGCTGTGCTGCTGCTTCGGGCAGTTGCCATTCACCAACGGACTGAGGGCCCTAGGTGTCTTAGCCACTTTCAGACATATGTGCTGCCAGAGCACTTGGTTTCCATGGCAGCGGGAAATGGCTTGGGCGCTGAACTTGTGTTTGGCTGTGGAGTTTTGAGCGCCTTGAGTGAGGAGCTCCATGTTGGTTTAGTGTGGCTGCTCAAGCTGCTTGATTCCATCACACTGGGCTCAATGGGCATTGGACCGGAAGTGACCAAACAGGGTTTCCTAGATAGCTGCTAGCTAGCACAGCTGATGGTATGTGAAGTTCCTGAGCCAGGTGGAGTCGTTTTGGCACTGGAAGAGCTGTGCTGCTGCTTCGGGCAGTTGCCATTCACCACCTCACTGAGTTCCCTAGGTATCATAGCCACTTTCAGACATATGTGCTGCCAGAGCACTTGGATTCCATGGCAGCGGGAAATGGCTTGGGCGCTGAACTTGTGTTTGGCTGTGGAGTTTTGAGCGCCTTGAGTGAGGAGCTCCATGTTAGTTTAGTGTGGGTGCTCAAGCTGCTTGATTCCATCACATTGGGCTCAATGGGCATTGGACCCGAAGTGACCAAACAGGGTTTCCTAGATAGCTGCTAGCTAGCACAGCTGATGGTATGTGAAGTGCCTGAGCCAGGTGGAGTCGTTTTGGCACTGGAAGAGCTGTGCTGCTGCTTCGGGCAGTTGCCATTCACCACCTCACTGAGTTCCCTAGCTGTCATAACCACTTTCAGACATATGTGCTGCCAGAGCACTTGGTTTCCATGGCAGCGGGAAATGGCTTGGGCGCTGAACTTGTGTTTGGCTGTGGAGTTTTGAGCGGCTTGAGTGAGGAGCTCCATGTTAGTTTAGTGTGGGTGCTCAAGCTGCTTGATTCCATCACACTGGGCTCAATGGGCATTGGACCGGAAGTGACCAAACAGGGTTTCCTAGATAGCTGCTAGCTAGCACAGCTGATGGTATGTGAAGTTCCTGAGCCAGGTGGAGTCGTTTTGGCACTGGAAGAGCTGTGCTGCTGCTTCGGGCAGTTGCCATTCACCAACGGACTGAGGGCCCTAGGTGTCTTAGCCACTTTCAGACATATGTGCTGCCAGAGCACTTGGTTTCCATGGCAGCGGGAAATGGCTTGGGCGCTGAACTTGTGTTTGGCTGTGGAGTTTTGAGCGCCTTGAGTGAGGAGCTCCATGTTAGTTTAGTGTGGGTGCTCAAGCTGCTTGATTCCATCACACTGGGCTCAATGGGCATTGGACCGGAAGTGACCAAACAGGGTTTCCTAGATAGCTGCTAGCTAGCACAGCTGATGGTATGTGAAGTTCCTGAGCCAGGTGGAGTCGTTTTGGCACTGGAAGAGCTGTGCTGCTGCTTCGGGCAGTTGCCATTCACCAACGGACTGAGGGCCCTAGGTGTCTTAGCCACTTTCAGACATATGTGCTGCCAGAGCACTTGGTTTCCATGGCAGCGGGAAATGGCTTGGGCGCTGAACTTGTGTTTGGCTGTGGAGTTTTGAGCGGCTTGAGTGAGGAGCTCCATGTTGGTTTAGTGTGGCTGCTCAAGCTGCTTGATTCCATCACACTGGGCTCAATGGGCATTGGACCGGAAGTGACCAAACAGGGTTTCCTAGATAGCTGCTAGCTAGCACAGCTGATGGTATGTGAAGTTCCTGAGCCAGGTGGAGTCGTTTTGGCACTGGAAGAGCTGTGCTGCTGCTTCGGGCAGTTGCCATTCACCACCTCACTGAGTTCCCTAGGTATCATAGCCACTTTCAGACATATGTGCTGCCAGAGCACTTGGATTCCATGGCAGCGGGAAATGGCTTGGGCACTGAACTTGTGTTTGGCTGTGGAGTTTTGAGCGCCTTGAGTGAGGAGCTCCATGTTAGTTTAGTGTGGGTGCTCAAGCTGCTTGATTCCATCACACTGGGCTCAATGGGCATTGGACCGGAAGTGACCAAACAGGGTTTCCTAGATAGCTGCTAGCTAGCACAGCTGATGGTATGTGAAGTTCCTGAGCCAGGTGGAGTCGTTTTGGCACTGGAAGAGCTGTGCTGCTGCTTCGGGCAGTTGCCATTCACCACCTCACTGAGTTCCCTAGGTGTCATAGCCACTTTCAGACATATGTGCTGCCAGAGCACTTGGTTTCCATGGCAGCGGGAAATGGCTTGGGCGCTGAACTTGTGTTTGGCTGTGGAGTTTTGAGCGCCTTGAGTGAGGAGCTCCATGTTAGTTTAGTGTGGGTGCTCAAGCTCCTTGATTCCATCACATTGGGCTCAATGGGCATTGGACCGGAAGTGACCAAACAGGGTTTCCTAGATAGCTGCTAGCTAGCACAGCTGATGGTATGTGAAGTTCCTGAGCCAGGTGGAGTCGTTTTGGCACTGGAAGAGCTGTGCTGCTGCTTCGGGCAGTTGCCATTCACCACCTCACTGAGTTCCCTACGTGTCATAGCCACTTTCAGACATATGTGCTGCCAGAGCACTTGGTTTCCATGGCAGCGGGAAATGGCTTGGGCGCTGAACTTGTGTTTGGCTGTGGAGTTTTGAGCGCCTTGAGTGAGGAGCTCCATGTTAGTTTAGTGTGGCTGCTCAAGCTGCTTGATTCCATCACACTGGGCTCAATGGGCATTGGACCGGAAGTGACCAAACAGGGTTTCCTAGATAGCTGCTAGCTAGCACAGCTGATGGTATGTGAAGTGCCTGAGCCAGGTGGAGTCGTTTTGGCACTGGAAGAGCTGTGCTGCTGCTTCGGGCAGTTGCCATTCACCACCTCACTGAGTTCCCTAGGTGTCATAGCCACTTTCAGACATATGTGCTGCCAGAGCACTTGGTTTCCATGGCAGCGGGAAATGGCTTGGGCGCTGAACTTGTGTTTGGCTGTGGAGTTTTGAGCGCCTTGAGTGAGGAGCTCCATGTCAGTTTAGTGTGGCTGCTCAAGCTGCTTGATTCCATCACACTGGGCTCAATGGGCATTGGACCGGAAGTGACCAAACAGGGTTTCCTAGATAGCTGCTAGCTAGCACAGCTGATGGTATGTGAAGTTCCTGAGCCAGGTGGAGTCGTTTTGGCACTGGAAGAGCTGTGCTGCTGCTTCGGGCAGTTGCCATTCACCAACGGACTGAGGGCCCTAGGTGTCTTAGCCACTTTCAGACATATGTGCTGCCAGAGCACTTGGTTTCCATGGCAGCGGGAAATGGCTTGGGCGCTGAACTTGTGTTTGGCTGTGGAGTTTTGAGCGCCTTGAGTGAGGAGCTCCATGTTAGTTTACTGTCGCTGCTCAAGCTGCTTGATTCCATCACACTGGGCTCAATGGGCATTGGACCGGAAGTGACCAAACAGGGTTTCCTAGATAGCTGCTAGCTAGCACAGCTGATGGTATGTGAAGTTCCTGAGCCAGGTGGAGTCGTTTTGGCACTGGAAGAGCTGTGCTGCTGCTTCGGGCAGTTGCCATTCACCACCTCACTGAGTTCCCTAGGTGTCATAGCCACTTTCAGACATATGTGCTGCCAGAGCACTTGGTTTCCATGGCAGCGGGAAATGGCTTGGGCGCTGAACTTGTGTTTGGCTGTGGAGTTTTGAGCGCCTTGAGTGAGGAGCTCCATGTCAGTTTAGTGTGGCTGCTCAAGCTGCTTGATTCCATCACACTGGGCTCAATGGGCATTGGACCGGAAGTGACCAAACAGGGTTTCCTAGATAGCTGCTAGCTAGCACAGCTGATGGTATGTGAAGTTCCTGAGCCAGATGGAGTCGTTTTGGCACTGGAAGAGCTGTGCTGCTGCTTCGGGCAGTTGCCATTCACCACCTCACTGAGTTCCCTAGGTGTCATAGCCACTTTCAGACATATGTGCTGCCAGAGCACTTGGTTTCCATGGCAGCGGGAAATGGCTTGGGCGCTGAACTTGTGTTTGGCTGTGGAGTTTTGAGCGCCTTGAGTGAGGAGCTCCATGTTAGTTTAGTGTGGGTGCTCAAGCTGCTTGATTCCATCACACTGGGCTCAATGGGCATTGGACCGGAAGTGACCAAACAGGGTTTCCTAGATAGCTGCTAGCTAGCACAGCTGATGGTATGTGAAGTTCCTGAGCCAGGTGGAGTCGTTTTGGCACTGGAAGAGCTGTGCTGCTGCTTCGGGCAGTTGCCATTCACCACCTCACTGAGTTCCCTAGGTGTCATAGCCACTTTCAGACATATGTGCTGCCAGAGCACTTGGTTTCCATGGCAGCGGGAAATGGCTTGGGCGCTGAACTTGTGTTTGGCTGTGGAGTTTTGAGCGCCTTGAGTGAGGATCTCCATGTTAGTTTAGTGTCGCTGCTCAAGCTGCTTGATTCCATCACACTGGGCTCAATGGGCATTGGACCGGAAGTGACCAAACAGGGTTTCCTAGATAGCTGCTAGCTAGCACAGCTGATGGTATGTGAAGTTCCTGAGCCAAGTGGAGTCGTTTTGGCACTGGAAGAGCTGTGCTGCTGCTTCGGGCAGTTGCCATTCACCACCTCACTGAGTTCCCTAGCTGTCATAGCCACTTTCAGACATATGTGCTGCCAGAGCACTTGGTTTCCATGGCAGCGGGAAATGGCTTGGGCGCTGAACTTGTGTTTGGCTGTGGAGTTTTGAGCGCCTTGAGTGAGGAGCTCCATGTTAGTTTAGTGTGGGTGCTCAAGCTGCTTGATTCCATCACACTGGGCTCAATGGGCATTGGACCGGAAGTGACCAAACAGGGTTTCCTAGATAGCTGGTAGCTAGCACAGCTGATGGTATGTGAAGTTCCTGAGCCACGTGGAGTCGTTTTGGCACTGGAAGAGCTGTGCTGCTGCTTCGGGCAGTTGCCATTCACCACCTCACTGAGTTCCCTAGCTGTCATAGCCACTTTCAGACATATGTGCTGCCAGAGCACTTGGTTTCCATGGCAGCGGGAAATGGCTTGGGCGCTGAACTTGTGTTTGGCTGTGGAGTTTTGAGCGCCTTGAGTGAGGAGCTCCATGTTAGTTTAGTGTGGGTGCTCAAGCTGCTTGATTCCATCACACTGGGCTCAATGGGCATTGGACCGGAAGTGACCAAACAGGGTTTCCTAGATAGCTGCTAGCTAGCACAGCTGATGGTATGTGAAGTTCCTGAGCCAGGTGGAGTCGTTTTGGCACTGGAAGAGCTGTGCTGCTGCTTCGGGCAGTTGCCATTCACCACCTCACTGAGTTCCCTAGGTGTCATAGCCACTTTCAGACATATGTGCTGCCAGAGCACTTGGTTTCCATGGCAGCGGGAAATGGCTTGGGCGCTGAACTTGTGTTTGGCTGTGGAGTTTTGAGCGCCTTGAGTGAGGAGCTCCATGTTAGTTTAGTGTGGGTGCTCAAGCTGCTTGATTCCATCACACTGGGCTCAATGGGCATTGGACCGGAAGTGACCAAACAGGGTTTCCTAGATAGCTGCTAGCTAGCACAGCTGATGGTATGTGAAGTTCCTGAGCCAGGTGGAGTCGTTTTGGCACTGGAAGAGCTGTGCTGCTGCTTCGGGCAGTTGCCATTCACCACCTCACTGAGTTCCCTAGGTGTCATAGCCACTTTCAGACATATGTGCTGCCAGAGCACTTGGTTTCCATGGCAGCGGGAAATGGCTTGGGCGCTGAACTTGTGTTTGGCTGTGGAGTTTTGAGCGCCTTGAGTGAGGAGCTCCATGTTAGTGTTTAGTGTGGGTGCTCAAGCTGCTTGATTCCATCACACTGGGCTCAATGGGCATTGGACCGGAAGTGACCAAACAGGGTTTCCTAGATAGCTGCTAGCTAGCACAGCTGATGGTATGTGAAGTTCCTGAGCCAGGTGGAGTCGTTTTGGCACTGGAAGAGCTGTGCTGCTGCTTCGGGCAGTAGCCATTCACCACCTCACTGAGTTCCCTAGGTGTCATAGCCACTTTCAGACATATGTGCTGCCAGAGCACTTGGTTTCCATGGCAGCGGGAAATGGCTTGGGCGCTGAACTTGTGTTTGGCTGTGGAGTTTTGAGCGCCTTGAGTGAGGAGCTCCATGTTAGTTTAGTGTGGGTGCTCAAGCTGCTTGATTCCATCACACTGGGCTCAATGGGCATTGGACCGGAAGTGACCAAACAGGGTTTCCTAGATAGCTGCTAGCTAGCACAGCTGATGGTATGTGAAGTTCCTGAGCCAGGTGGAGTCGTTTTGGCACTGGAAGAGCTGTGCTGCTGCTTCGGGCAGTTGCCATTCACCACCTCACTGAGTTCCCTAGCTGTCATAGCCACTTTCAGACATATGTGCTGCCAGAGCACTTGGTTTCCATGGCAGCGGGAAATGGCTTGGGCGCTGAACTTGTGTTTGGCTGTGGAGTTTTGAGCGCCTTGAGTGAGGAGCTCCATGTTAGTTTAGTGTGGGTGCTCAAGCTGCTTGATTCCATCACACTGGGCTCAATGGGCATTGGACCGGAAGTGACCAAACAGGGTTTCCTAGATAGCTGGTAGCTAGCACAGCTGATGGTATGTGAAGTGCCTGAGCCAGGTGGAGTCGTTTTGGCACTGGAAGAGCTGTGCTGCTGCTTCGGGCAGTTGCCATTCACCACCTCACTGAGTTCCCTAGCTGTCATAGCCACTTTCAGACATATGTGCTGCCAGAGCACTTGGTTTCCATGGCAGCGGGAAATGGCTTGGGCGCTGAACTTGTGTTTGGCTGTGGAGTTTTGAGCGCCTTGAGTGAGGAGCTCCATGTTAGTTTAGTGTGGGTGCTCAAGCTGCTTGATTCCATCACACTGGGCTCAATGGGCATTGGACCGGAAGTGACCAAACAGGGTTTCCTAGATAGCTGCTAGCTAGCACAGCTGATGGTATGTGAAGTTCCTGAGGCAGGTGGAGTCGTTTTGGCACTGGAAGAGCTGTGCTGCTGCTTCGGGCAGTTGCCATTCACCACCTCACTGAGTTCCCTAGCTGTCATAGCCACTTTCAGGCATATGTGCTGCCAGAGCACTTGGTTTCCATGGCAGCGGGAAATGGCTTGGGCGCTGAACTTGTGTTTGGCTGTGGAGTTTTGAGCGCCTTGAGTGAGGATCTCCATGTTAGTTTAGTGTGGGTGCTCAAGCTGCTTGATTCCATCACGTTGGGCTCAATGGGCATTGGACCGGAAGTGACCAAACAGGGTTTCCTAGATAGCTGCTAGCTAGCACAGCTGATGGTATGTGAAGTTCCTGAGCCAGGTGGAGTCGTTTTGGCACTGGAAGAGCTGTGCTGCTGCTTCGGGCAGTTGCCATTCACCACCTCACTGAGTTCCCTAGCTGTCATAGCCACTTTCAGACATATGTGCTGCCAGAGCACTTGGTTTCCATGGCAGCGGGAAATGGCTTGGGCGCTGAACTTGTGTTTGGCTGTGGAGTTTTGAGCGCCTTGAGTGAGGAGCTCCATGTTACTTTAGTGTGGGTGCTCAAGCTGCTTGATTCCATCACACTGGGCTCAATGGGCATTGGACCGGAAGTGACCAAACAGGGTTTCCTAGATAGCTGCTAGCTAGCACAGCTGATGGTATGTGAAGTTCCTGAGCCAGGTGGAGTCGTTTTGGCACTGGAAGAGCTGTGCTGCTGCTTTGGGCAGTTGCCATTCACCACCTCACTGAGTTCCCTAGGTGTCATAGCCACTTTCAGGCATATGTGCTGCCAGAGCACTTGGTTTCCATGGCAGCGGGAAATGGCTTGGGCGCTGAACTTGTGTTTGGCTGTGGAGTTTTGAGCGCCTTGAGTGAGGAGCTCCATGTTAGTTTAGTGTGGGTGCTCAAGCTGCTTGATTCCATCACACTGGGCTCAATGGGCATTGGACCGGAAGTGACCAAACAGGGTTTCCTAGATAGCTGCTAGCTAGCACAGCTGATGGTATGTGAAGTTCCTGAGCCAGGTGGAGTCGTTTTGGCACTGGAAGAGCTGTGCTGCTGCTTCGGGCAGTTGCCATTCACCACCTCACTGAGTTCCCTAGGTGTCATAGCCACTTTCAGACATATGTGCTGCCAGAGCACTTGGTTTCCATGGCAGCGGGAAATGGCTTGGGCGCTGAACTTGTGTTTGGCTGTGGAGTTTTGAGCGCCTTGAGTGAGGAGCTCCATGTTAGTTTACTGTGGCTGCTCAAGCTGCTTGATTCCATCACACTGAGCTCAATGGGCATTGGACCGGAAGTGACCAAACAGGGTTTCCTAGATAGCTGCTAGCTAGCACAGCTGATGGTATGTGAAGTTCCTGAGCCAGGTGGAGTTGTTTTGGCACTGAAAGAGCTGTGCTGCTGCTTCGCGCAGTTGCCATTCACCACCTCACTGAGTTCCCTAGCTGTCATAGCCACTTCCAGACATATGTGCTGCCAGAGCACTTGGTTTCCATGGCAGCGGGAAATGGCTTGGGCGCTGAACTTGTGTTTGGCTGTGGAGTTTTGAGCGCCTTGAGTGAGGAGCTCGATGTCAGTTTAGTGTGGGTGCTCAAGCTGCTTGATTCCATCACACTGGGCTCAATGGGCATTGGACCCGAAGTGACCAAACAGGGTTTCCTAGATAGCTGCTAGCTAGCACAGCTGATGGTATGTGAAGTTCCTGAGCCAGGTGGAGTCGTTTTGGCACTGGAAGAGCTGTGCTGCTGCTTCGGGCAGTTGCCATTCACCACCTCACTGAGTTCCCTAGCTGTCATAGCCACTTTCAGACATATGTGCTGCCAGAGCACTTGGTTTCCATGGCAGCGGGAAATGGCTTGGGCGCTGAACTTGTGTTTGGCTGTGGAGTTTTGAGCGCCTTGAGTGAGGAGCTCCATGTTAGTTTAGTGTGGGTGCTCAAGCTGCTTGATTCCATCACACTGGGCTCAATGGGCATTGGACCAGAAGTGACCAAACAGGGTTTCCTAGATAGCTGGTAGCTAGCACAGCTGATGGTATGTGAAGTGCCTGAGCCAGGTGGAGTCGTTTTGGCACTGGAAGAGCTGTGCTGCTGCTTCGGGCAGTTGCCATTCACCACCTCACTGAGTTCCCTAGCTGTCATAGCCACTTTCAGACATATGTGCTGCCAGAGCACTTGGTTTCCATGGCAGCGGGAAATGGCTTGGGCGCTGAACTTGTGTTTGGCTGTGGAGTTTTGAGCGCCTTGAGTGAGGAGCTCCATGTTAGTTTAGTGTGGGTGCTCAAGCTGCTTGATTCCATCACACTGGGCTCAATGGGCATTGGACCGGAAGTGACCAAACAGGGTTTCCTAGATAGCTGCTAGCTAGCACAGCTGATGGTATGTGAAGTTCCTGAGGCAGGTGGAGTCGTTTTGGCACTGGAAGAGCTGTGCTGCTGCTTCGGGCAGTTGCCATTCACCACCTCACTGAGTTCCCTAGCTGTCATAGCCACTTTCAGGCATATGTGCTGCCAGAGCACTTGGTTTCCATGGCAGCGGGAAATGGCTTGGGCGCTGAACTTGTGTTTGGCTGTGGAGTTTTGAGCGCCTTGAGTGAGGATCTCCATGTTAGTTTAGTGTGGGTGCTCAAGCTGCTTGATTCCATCACGTTGGGCTCAATGGGCATTGGACCGGAAGTGACCAAACAGGGTTTCCTAGATAGCTGCTAGCTAGCACAGCTGATGGTATGTGAAGTTCCTGAGCCAGGTGGAGTCGTTTTGGCACTGGAAGAGCTGTGCTGCTGCTTCGGGCAGTTGCCATTCACCACCTCACTGAGTTCCCTAGCTGTCATAGCCACTTTCAGACATATGTGCTGCCAGAGCACTTGGTTTCCATGGCAGCGGGAAATGGCTTGGGCGCTGAACTTGTGTTTGGCTGTGGAGTTTTGAGCGCCTTGAGTGAGGAGCTCCATGTTACTTTAGTGTGGGTGCTCAAGCTGCTTGATTCCATCACACTGGGCTCAATGGGCATTGGACCGGAAGTGACCAAACAGGGTTTCCTAGATAGCTGCTAGCTAGCACAGCTGATGGTATGTGAAGTTCCTGAGCCAGGTGGAGTCGTTTTGGCACTGGAAGAGCTGTGCTGCTGCTTTGGGCAGTTGCCATTCACCACCTCACTGAGTTCCCTAGGTGTCATAGCCACTTTCAGGCATATGTGCTGCCAGAGCACTTGGTTTCCATGGCAGCGGGAAATGGCTTGGGCGCTGAACTTGTGTTTGGCTGTGGAGTTTTGAGCGCCTTGAGTGAGGAGCTCCATGTTAGTTTAGTGTGGGTGCTCAAGCTGCTTGATTCCATCACACTGGGCTCAATGGGCATTGGACCGGAAGTGACCAAACAGGGTTTCCTAGATAGCTGCTAGCTAGCACAGCTGATGGTATGTGAAGTTCCTGAGCCAGGTGGAGTCGTTTTGGCACTGGAAGAGCTGTGCTGCTGCTTCGGGCAGTTGCCATTCACCACCTCACTGAGTTCCCTAGGTGTCATAGCCACTTTCAGACATATGTGCTGCCAGAGCACTTGGTTTCCATGGCAGCGGGAAATGGCTTGGGCGCTGAACTTGTGTTTGGCTGTGGAGTTTTGAGCGCCTTGAGTGAGGAGCTCCATGTTAGTTTACTGTGGCTGCTCAAGCTGCTTGATTCCATCACACTGAGCTCAATGGGCATTGGACCGGAAGTGACCAAACAGGGTTTCCTAGATAGCTGCTAGCTAGCACAGCTGATGGTATGTGAAGTTCCTGAGCCAGGTGGAGTTGTTTTGGCACTGAAAGAGCTGTGCTGCTGCTTCGCGCAGTTGCCATTCACCACCTCACTGAGTTCCCTAGCTGTCATAGCCACTTCCAGACATATGTGCTGCCAGAGCACTTGGTTTCCATGGCAGCGGGAAATGGCTTGGGCGCTGAACTTGTGTTTGGCTGTGGAGTTTTGAGCGCCTTGAGTGAGGAGCTCGATGTCAGTTTAGTGTGGGTGCTCAAGCTGCTTGATTCCATCACACTGGGCTCAATGGGCATTGGACCCGAAGTGACCAAACAGGGTTTCCTAGATAGCTGCTAGCTAGCACAGCTGATGGTATGTGAAGTTCCTGAGCCAGGTGGAGTCGTTTTGGCACTGGAAGAGCTGTGCTGCTGCTTCGGGCAGTTGCCATTCACCACCTCACTGAGTTCCCTAGCTGTCATAGCCACTTTCAGACATATGTGCTGCCAGAGCACTTGGTTTCCATGGCAGCGGGAAATGGCTTGGGCGCTGAACTTGTGTTTGGCTGTGGAGTTTTGAGCGCCTTGAGTGAGGAGCTCCATGTTAGTTTAGTGTGGGTGCTCAAGCTGCTTGATTCTATCACGTTGGGCTCAATGGGCATTGGACCGGAAGTGACCAAACAGGGTTTCCTAGATAGCTGCTAGCTAGCACAGCTGATGGTATGTGAAGTTCCTGAGCCAGGTGGAGTCGTTTTGGCACTGGAAGAGCTGTGCTGCTGCTTCGGGCAGTTGCCATTCACCACCTCACTGAGTTCCCTAGCTGTCATAGCCACTTTCAGACATATGTGCTGCCAGAGCACTTGGTTTCCATGGCAGCGGGAAATGGCTTGGGCGCTGAACTTGTGTTTGGCTGTGGAGTTTTGAGCGCCTTGAGTGAGGATCTCCATGTTAGTTTAGTGTCGCTGCTCAAGCTGCTTGATTCCATCACACTGGGCTCAATGGGCATTGGACCGGAAGTGACCAAACAGGGTTTCCTAGATAGCTGCTAGCTAGCACAGCTGATGGTATGTGAAGTTCCTGAGCCAGGTGGAGTCGTTTTGGCACTGGAAGAGCTGTGCTGCTGCTTCGGGCAGTTGCCATTCACCACCTCACTGAGTTCCCTAGCTGTCATAGCCACTTTCAGACATATGTGCTGCCAGAGCACTTGGTTTCCATGGCAGCGGGAAATGGCTTGGGCGCTGAACTTGTGTTTGGCTGTGGAGTTTTGAGCGCCTTGAGTGAGGAGCTCCATGTTAGTTTACTGTGGCTGCTCAAGCTGCTTGATTCCATCACACTGGGCTCAATGGGCATTGGACCGGAAGTGACCAAACAGGGTTTCCTAGATAGCTGCTAGCTAGCACAGCTGATGGTATGTGAAGTTCCTGAGCCAGGTGGAGTCGTTTTGGCACTGGAAGAGCTGTGCTGCTGCTTCGGGCAGTTGCCATTCACCACCTCACTGAGTTCCCTAGGTGTCATAGCCACTTTCAGACATATGTGCTGCCAGAGCACTTGGTTTCCATGGCAGCGGGAAATGGCTTGGGCGCTGAACTTGTGTTTGGCTGTGGAGTTTTGAGCGCCTTGAGTGAGGAGCTCCATGTCAGTTTAGTGTGGGTGCTCAAGCTGCTTGATTCCATCACACTGGGCTCAATGGGCATTGGACCAGAAGTGACCAAACAGGGTTTCCTAGATAGCTGGTAGCTAGCACAGCTGATGGTATGTGAAGTGCCTGAGCCAGGTGGAGTCGTTTTGGCACTGGAAGAGCTGTGCTGCTGCTTCGGGCAGTTGCCATTCACCACCTCACTGAGTTCCCTAGCTGTCATAGCCACTTTCAGACATATGTGCTGCCAGAGCACTTGGTTTCCATGGCAGCGGGAAATGGCTTGGGCGCTGAACTTGTGTTTGGCTGTGGAGTTTTGAGCGCCTTGAGTGAGGAGCTCCATGTTAGTTTAGTGTGGGTGCTCAAGCTGCTTGATTCCATCACACTGGGCTCAATGGGCATTGGACCGGAAGTGACCAAACAGGGTTTCCTAGATAGCTGCTAGCTAGCACAGCTGATGGTATGTGAAGTTCCTGAGCCAGGTGGAGTCGTTTTGGCACTGGAAGAGCTGTGCTGCTGCTTCGGGCAGTTGCCATTCATCACCTCACTGAGTTCCCTAGCTGTCATATCCACTTTCAGACATATGTGCTGCCAGAGCACTTGGTTTCCATGGCAGCGGGAAATGGCTTGGGCGCTGAACTTGTGTTTGGCTGTGGAGTTTTGAGCGCCTTGAGTGAGGAGCTCCATGTTAGTTTAGTGTGGGTGCTCAAGCTGCTTGATTCCATCACACTGGGCTCAATGGGCATTGGACCGGAAGTGACCAAACAGGGTTTCCTAGATAGCTGCTAGCTAGCACAGCTGATGGTATGTGAAGTTCCTGAGCCAGGTGGAGTCGTTTTGGCACTGGAAGAGCTGTGCTGCTGCTTCGGGCAGTTGCCATTCACCACCTCACTGAGTTCCCTAGCTGTCATAGCCACTTTCAGACATATGTGCTGCCAGAGCACTTGGTTTCCATGGCAGCGGGAAATGGCTTGGGCGCTGAACTTGTGTTTGGCTGTGGAGTTTTGAGCGCCTTGAGTGAGGAGCTCCATGTTAGTTTACTGTGGCTGCTCAAGCTGCTTGATTCCATCACACTGGGCTCAATGGGCATTGGACCGGAAGTGACCAAACAGGGTTTCCTAGATAGCTGCTAGCTAGCACAGCTGATGGTATGTGAAGTTCCTGAGCCAGGTGGAGTCGTTTTGGCACTGGAAGAGCTGTGCTGCTGCTTCGGGCAGTTGCCATTCACCACCTCACTGAGTTCCCTAGGTGTCATAGCCACTTTCAGACATATGTGCTGCCAGAGCACTTGGTTTCCATGGCAGCGGGAAATGGCTTGGGCGCTGAACTTGTGTTTGGCTGTGGAGTTTTGAGCGCCTTGAGTGAGGAGCTCCATGTCAGTTTAGTGTGGGTGCTCAAGCTGCTTGATTCCATCACACTGGGCTCAATGGGCATTGGACCAGAAGTGACCAAACAGGGTTTCCTAGACAGCTGGTAGCTAGCACAGCTGATGGTATGTGAAGTGCCTGAGCCAGGTGGAGTCGTTTTGGCACTGGAAGAGCTGTGCTGCTGCTTCGGGCAGTTGCCATTCACCACCTCACTGAGTTCCCTAGGTGTCATAGCCACTTTCAGACATATGTGCTGCCAGAGCACTTGGTTTCCATGGCAGCGGGAAATGGCTTGGGCGCTGAACTTGTGTTTGGCTGTGGAGTTTTGAGCGGCTTGAGTGAGGAGCTCCATGTTAGTTTAGTGTGGGTGCTCAAGCTGCTTGATTCCATCACACTGGGCTCAATGGGCATTGGACCGGAAGTGACCAAACAGGGTTTCCTAGATAGCTGCTAGCTAGCACAGCTGATGGTATGTGAAGTTCCTGAGCCAGGTGGAGTCGTTTTGGCACTGGAAGAGCTGTGCTGCTGCTTCGGGCAGTTGCCATTCACCACCTCACTGAGTTCCCTAGCTGTCATATCCACTTTCAGACATATGTGCTGCCAGAGCACTTGGTTTCCATGGCAGCGGGAAATGGCTTGGGCGCTGAACTTGTGTTTGGCTGTGGAGTTTTGAGCGCCTTGAGTGAGGATCTCCATGTTAGTTTAGTGTGGGTGCTCAAGCTGCTTGATTCCATCACGTTGGGCTCAATGGGCATTGGACCGGAAGTGACCAAACAGGGTTTCCTAGATAGCTGCTAGCTAGCACAGCTGATGGTATGTGAAGTTCCTGAGCCAGGTGGAGTCGTTTTGGCACTGGAAGAGCTGTGCTGCTGCTTCGGGCAGTTGCCATTCACCACCTCACTGAGTTCCCTAGCTGTCATATCCATTTTCAGACATATGTGCTGCCAGAGCACTTGGTTTCCATGGCAGCGGGAAATGGCTTGGGCGCTGAACTTGTGTTTGGCTGTGGAGTTTTGAGCGCCTTGAGTGAGGAGCTCCATGTTAGTTTAGTGTGGGTGCTCAAGCTGCTTGATTCCATCACACTGGGCTCAATGGGCATTGGACCGGAAGTGACCAAACAGGGTTTCCTAGATAGCTGCTAGCTAGCACAGCTGATGGTATGTGAAGTTCCTGAGCCAGGTGGAGTCGTTTTGGCACTGGAAGAGCTGTGCTGCTGCTTCGGGCAGTTGCCATTCACCACCTCACTGAGTTCCCTAGGTGTCATAGCCACTTTCAGACATATGTGCTGCCAGAGCACTTGGTTTCCATGGCAGCGGGAAATGGCTTGGGCGCTGAACTTGTGTTTGGCTGTGGAGTTTTGAGCGCCTTGAGTGAGGAGCTCCATGTCAGTTTAGTGTGGGTGCTCAAGCTGCTTGATTCCATCACACTGGGCTCAATGGGCATTGGACCAGAAGTGACCAAACAGGGTTTCCTAGACAGCTGGTAGCTAGCACAGCTGATGGTATGTGAAGTGCCTGAGCCAGGTGGAGTCGTTTTTTCACTGGAAGAGCTGTGCTGCTGCTTCGGGCAGTTGCCATTCACCACCTCACTGAGTTCCCTAGCTGTCATAGCCACTTTCAGACATATGTGCTGCCAGAGCACTTGGTTTCCATGGCAGCGGGAAATGGCTTGGGCGCTGAACTTGTGTTTGGCTGTGGAGTTTTGAGCGGCTTGAGTGAGGAGCTCCATGTTAGTTTAGTGTGGGTGCTCAAGCTGCTTGATTCCATCACACTGGGCTCAATGGGCATTGGACCGGAAGTGACCAAACAGGGTTTCCTAGATAGCTGCTAGCTAGCACAGCTGATGGTATGTGAAGTTCCTGAGCCAGGTGGAGTCGTTTTGGCACTGGAAGAGCTGTGCTGCTGCTTCGGGCAGTTGCCATTCACCACCTCACTGAGTTCCCTAGCTGTCATATCCACTTTCAGACATATGTGCTGCCAGAGCACTTGGTTTCCATGGCAGCGGGAAATGGCTTGGGCGCTGAACTTGTGTTTGGCTGTGGAGTTTTGAGCGCCTTGAGTGAGGATCTCCATGTTAGTTTAGTGTGGGTGCTCAAGCTGCTTGATTCCATCACGTTGGGCTCAATGGGCATTGGACCGGAAGTGACCAAACAGGGTTTCCTAGATAGCTGCTAGCTAGCACAGCTGATGGTATGTGAAGTGCCTGAGCCAGGTGGAGTCGTTTTTTCACTGGAAGAGCTGTGCTGCTGCTTCGGGCAGTTGCCATTCACCACCTCACTGAGTTCCCTAGCTGTCATAGCCACTTTCAGACATATGTGCTGCCAGAGCACTTGGTTTCCATGGCAGCGGGAAATGGCTTGGGCGCTGAACTTGTGTTTGGCTGTGGAGTTTTGAGCGGCTTGAGTGAGGAGCTCCATGTTAGTTTAGTGTGGGTGCTCAAGCTGCTTGATTCCATCACACTGGGCTCAATGGGCATTGGACCGGAAGTGACCAAACAGGGTTTCCTAGATAGCTGCTAGCTAGCACAGCTGATGGTATGTGAAGTTCCTGAGCCAGGTGGAGTCGTTTTGGCACTGGAAGAGCTGTGCTGCTGCTTCGGGCAGTTGCCATTCACCACCTCACTGAGTTCCCTAGGTGTCATAGCCACTTTCAGACATATGTGCTGCCAGAGCACTTGGTTTCCATGGCAGCGGGAAATGGCTTGGGCGCTGAACTTGTGTTTGGCTGTGGAGTTTTGAGCGCCTTGAGTGAGGAGCTCCATGTTAGCTTAGTGTGGGTGCTCAAGCTGCTTGATTCCATCACACTGGGCTCAATGGGCATTGGACCGGAAGTGACCAAACAGGGTTTCCTAGACAGCTGGTAGCTAGCACAGCTGATGGTATGTGAAGTGCCTGAGCCAGGTGGAGTCGTTTTGGCACTGGAAGAGCTGTGCTGCTGCTTCGGGCAGTTGCCATTCACCACCTCACTGAGTTCCCTAGCTGTCATAGCCACTTTCAGACATATGTGCTGCCAGAGCACTTGGTTTCCATGGCAGCGGGAAATGGCTTGGGCGCTGAACTTGTGTTTGGCTGTGGAGTTTTGAGCGGCTTGAGTGAGGAGCTCCATGTTAGTTTAGTGTGGGTGCTCAAGCTGCTTGATTCCATCACACTGGGCTCAATGGGCATTGGACCGGAAGTGACCAAACAGGGTTTCCTAGATAGCTGCTAGCTAGCACAGCTGATGGTATGTGAAGTTCCTGAGCCAGGTGGAGTCGTTTTGGCACTGGAAGAGCTGTGCTGCTGCTTCGGGCAGTTGCCATTCACCACCTCACTGAGTTCCCTAGCTGTCATATCCACTTTCAGACATATGTGCTGCCAGAGCACTTGGTTTCCATGGCAGCGGGAAATGGCTTGGGCGCTGAACTTGTGTTTGGCTGTGGAGTTTTGAGCGCCTTGAGTGAGGAGCTCCATGTCAGTTTAGTGTGGGTGCTCAAGCTGCTTGATTCCATCACACTGGGCTCAATGGGCATTGGACCAGAAGTGACCAAACACGGTTTCCTAGACAGCTGGTAGCTAGCACAGCTGATGGTATGTGAAGTGCCTGAGCCAGGTGGAGTCGTTTTTGCACTGGAAGAGCTGTGCTGCTGCTTCGGGCAGTTGCCATTCACCACCTCACTGAGTTCCCTAGCTGTCATAGCCACTTTCAGACATATGTGCTGCCAGAGCACTTGGTTTCCATGGCAGCGGGAAATGGCTTGGGCGCTGAACTTGTGTTTGGCTGTGGAGTTTTGAGCGGCTTGAGTGAGGAGCTCCATGTTAGTTTAGTGTGGGTGCTCAAGCTGCTTGATTCCATCACACTGGGCTCAATGGGCATTGGACCGGAAGTGACCAAACAGGGTTTCCTAGATAGCTGCTAGCTAGCACAGCTGATGGTATGTGAAGTTCCTGAGCCAGGTGGAGTCGTTTTGGCACTGGAAGAGCTGTGCTGCTGCTTCGGGCAGTTGCCATTCACCACCTCACTGAGTTCCCTAGCTGTCATATCCACTTTCAGACATATGTGCTGCCAGAGCACTTGGTTTCCATGGCAGCGGGAAATGGCTTGGGCGCTGAACTTGTGTTTGGCTGTGGAGTTTTGAGCGCCTTGAGTGAGGATCTCCATGTTAGTTTAGTGTGGGTGCTCAAGCTGCTTGATTCCATCACGTTGGGCTCAATGGGCATTGGACCGGAAGTGACCAAACAGGGTTTCCTAGATAGCTGCTAGCTAGCACAGCTGATGGTATGTGAAGTGCCTGAGCCAGGTGGAGTCGTTTTTTCACTGGAAGAGCTGTGCTGCTGCTTCGGGCAGTTGCCATTCACCACCTCACTGAGTTCCCTAGCTGTCATAGCCACTTTCAGACATATGTGCTGCCAGAGCACTTGGTTTCCATGGCAGCGGGAAATGGCTTGGGCGCTGAACTTGTGTTTGGCTGTGGAGTTTTGAGCGGCTTGAGTGAGGAGCTCCATGTTAGTTTAGTGTGGGTGCTCAAGCTGCTTGATTCCATCACACTGGGCTCAATGGGCATTGGACCGGAAGTGACCAAACAGGGTTTCCTAGATAGCTGCTAGCTAGCACAGCTGATGGTATGTGAAGTTCCTGAGCCAGGTGGAGTCGTTTTGGCACTGGAAGAGCTGTGCTGCTGCTTCGGGCAGTTGCCATTCACCACCTCACTGAGTTCCCTAGGTGTCATAGCCACTTTCAGACATATGTGCTGCCAGAGCACTTGGTTTCCATGGCAGCGGGAAATGGCTTGGGCGCTGAACTTGTGTTTGGCTGTGGAGTTTTGAGCGCCTTGAGTGAGGAGCTCCATGTTAGCTTAGTGTGGGTGCTCAAGCTGCTTGATTCCATCACACTGGGCTCAATGGGCATTGGACCGGAAGTGACCAAACAGGGTTTCCTAGATAGCTGCTAGCTAGCACAGCTGATGGTATGTGAAGTTCCTGAGCCAGGTGGAGTCGTTTTGGCACTGGAAGAGCTGTGCTGCTGCTTCGGGCAGTTGCCATTCACCACCTCACTGAGTTCCCTAGCTGTCATAGCCACTTTCAGACATATGTGCTGCCAGAGCACTTGGTTTCCATGGCAGCGGGAAATGGCTTGGGCGCTGAACTTGTGTTTGGCTGTGGAGTTTTGAGCGCCTTGAGTGAGGAGCTCCATGTCAGTTTAGTGTGGGTGCTCAAGCTGCTTGATTCCATCACACTGGGCTCAATGGGCATTGGACCGGAAGTGACCAAACAGGGTTTCCTAGATAGCTGCTAGCTAGCACAGCTGATGGTATGTGAAGTTCCTGAGCCAGGTGGAGTCGTTTTGGCACTGGAAGAGCTGTGCTGCTGCTTCGGGCAGTTGCCATTCACCAACGGACTGAGGGCCCTAGGTGTCTTAGCCACTTTCAGACATATGTGCTGCCAGAGCACTTGGTTTCCATGGCAGCGGGAAATGGCTTGTTCGCTGAACTTGTGTTTGGCTGTGGAGTTTTGAGCGCCTTGAGTGAGGAGCTCCATGTTAGTTTAGTGTGGGTGCTCAAGCTGCTTGATTCCATCACACTGGGCTCAATGGGCATTGGACCGGAAGTGACCAAACAGGGTTTCCTAGATAGCTGCTAGCTAGCACAGCTGATGGTATGTGAAGTTCCTGAGCCAGATGGAGTCGTTTTGGCACTGGAAGAGCTGTGCTGCTGCTTCGGGCAGTTGCCATTCACCACCTCACTGAGTTCCCTAGGTGTCATAGCCACTTTCAGACATATGTGCTGCCAGAGCACTTGGTTTCCATGGCAGCGGGAAATGGCTTGGGCGCTGAACTTGTGTTTGGCTGTGGAGTTTTGAGCGCCTTGAGTGAGGAGCTCCATGTTAGTTTAGTGTGGGTGCTCAAGCTGCTTGATTCCATCACACTGGGCTCAATGGGCATTGGACCGGAAGTGACCAAACAGGGTTTCCTAGATAGCTGCTAGCTAGCACAGCTGATGGTATGTGAAGTTCCTGAGCCAGGTGGAGTCGTTTTGGCACTGGAAGAGCTGTCCTGCTGCTTCGGGCAGTTGCCATTCACCACCTCACTGAGTTCCCTAGGTGTCATAGCCACTTTCAGACATATGTGCTGCCAGAGCACTTGGTTTCCATGGCAGCGGGAAATGGCTTGGGCGCTGAACTTGTGTTTGGCTGTGGAGTTTTGAGCGCCTTGAGTGAGGAGCTCCATGTTAGTTTACTGTCGCTGCTCAAGCTGCTTGATTCCATCACACTGGGCTCAATGGGCATTGGACCGGAAGTGACCAAACAGGGTTTCCTAGATAGCTGCTAGCTAGCACAGCTGATGGTATGTGAAGTTCCTGAGCCAGGTGGAGTCGTTTTGGCACTGGAAGAGCTGTGCTGCTGCTTCGGGCAGTTGCCATTCACCACCTCACTGAGTTCCCTAGGTGTCATAGCCACTTTCAGACATATGTGCTGCCAGAGCACTTGGTTTCCATGGCAGCGGGAAATGGCTTGGGCGCTGAACTTGTGTTTGGCTGTGGAGTTTTGAGCGCCTTGAGTGAGGAGCTCCATGTTAGTTTACTGTCGCTGCTCAAGCTGCTTGATTCCATCACACTGGGCTCAATGGGCATTGGACCGGAAGTGACCAAACAGGGTTTCCTAGATAGCTGCTAGCTAGCACAGCTGATGGTATGTGAAGTTCCTGAGCCAGGTGGAGTCGTTTTGGCACTGGAAGAGCTGTGCTGCTGCTTCGGGCAGTTGCCATTCACCACCTCACTGAGTTCCCTAGGTGTCATAGCCACTTTCAGACATATGTGCTGCCAGAGCACTTGGTTTCCATGGCAGCGGGAAATGGCTTGGGCGCTGAACTTGTGTTTGGCTGTGGAGTTTTGAGCGCCTTGAGTGAGGAGCTCCATGTCAGTTTAGTGTGGGTGCTCAAGCTGCTTGATTCCATCACACTGGGCTCAATGGGCATTGGACCAGAAGTGACCAAACAGGGTTTCCTAGACAGCTGGTAGCTAGCACAGCTGATGGTATGTGAAGTGCCTGAGCCAGGTGGAGTCGTTTTTGCACTGGAAGAGCTGTGCTGCTGCTTCGGGCAGTTGCCATTCACCACCTCACTGAGTTCCCTAGCTGTCATAGCCACTTTCAGACATATGTGCTGCCAGAGCACTTGGTTTCCATGGCAGCGGGAAATGGCTTGGGCGCTGAACTTGTGTTTGGCTGTGGAGTTTTGAGCGGCTTGAGTGAGGAGCTCCATGTTAGTTTAGTGTGGGTGCTCAAGCTGCTTGATTCCATCACACTGGGCTCAATGGGCATTGGACCGGAAGTGACCAAACAGGGTTTCCTAGATAGCTGCTAGCTAGCACAGCTGATGGTATGTGAAGTTCCTGAGCCAGGTGGAGTCGTTTTGGCACTGGAAGAGCTGTGCTGCTGCTTCGGGCAGTTGCCATTCACCACCTCACTGAGTTCCCTAGCTGTCATATCCACTTTCAGACATATGTGCTGCCAGAGCACTTGGTTTCCATGGCAGCGGGAAATGGCTTGGGCGCTGAACTTGTGTTTGGCTGTGGAGTTTTGAGCGCCTTGAGTGAGGATCTCCATGTTAGTTTAGTGTGGGTGCTCAAGCTGCTTGATTCCATCACGTTGGGCTCAATGGGCATTGGACCGGAAGTGACCAAACAGGGTTTCCTAGATAGCTGCTAGCTAGCACAGCTGATGGTATGTGAAGTGCCTGAGCCAGGTGGAGTCGTTTTGGCACTGGAAGAGCTGTGCTGCTGCTTCGGGCAGTTGCCATTCACCACCTCACTGAGTTCCCTAGCTGTCATAGCCACTTTCAGACATATGTGCTGCCAGAGCACTTGGTTTCCATGGCAGCGGGAAATGGCTTGGGCGCTGAACTTGTGTTTGGCTGTGGAGTTTTGAGCGGCTTGAGTGAGGAGCTCCATGTTAGTTTAGTGTGGGTGCTCAAGCTGCTTGATTCCATCACACTGGGCTCAATGGGCATTGGACCGGAAGTGACCAAACAGGGTTTCCTAGATAGCTGCTAGCTAGCACAGCTGATGGTATGTGAAGTTCCTGAGCCAGGTGGAGTCGTTTTGGCACTGGAAGAGCTGTGCTGCTGCTTCGGGCAGTTGCCATTCACCACCTCACTGAGTTCCCTAGGTGTCATAGCCACTTTCAGACATATGTGCTGCCAGAGCACTTGGTTTCCATGGCAGCGGGAAATGGCTTGGGCGCTGAACTTGTGTTTGGCTGTGGAGTTTTGAGCGCCTTGAGTGAGGAGCTCCATGTTAGCTTAGTGTGGGTGCTCAAGCTGCTTGATTCCATCACACTGGGCTCAATGGGCATTGGACCGGAAGTGACCAAACAGGGTTTCCTAGATAGCTGCTAGCTAGCACAGCTGATGGTATGTGAAGTTCCTGAGCCAGGTGGAGTCGTTTTGGCACTGGAAGAGCTGTGCTGCTGCTTCGGGCAGTTGCCATTCACCACCTCACTGAGTTCCCTAGCTGTCATAGCCACTTTCAGACATATGTGCTGCCAGAGCACTTGGTTTCCATGGCAGCGGGAAATGGCTTGGGCGCTGAACTTGTGTTTGGCTGTGGAGTTTTGAGCGCCTTGAGTGAGGAGCTCCATGTCAGTTTAGTGTGGGTGCTCAAGCTGCTTGATTCCATCACACTGGGCTCAATGGGCATTGGACCGGAAGTGACCAAACAGGGTTTCCTAGATAGCTGCTAGCTAGCACAGCTGATGGTATGTGAAGTTCCTGAGCCAGGTGGAGTCGTTTTGGCACTGGAAGAGCTGTGCTGCTGCTTCGGGCAGTTGCCATTCACCAACGGACTGAGGGCCCTAGGTGTCTTAGCCACTTTCAGACATATGTGCTGCCAGAGCACTTGGTTTCCATGGCAGCGGGAAATGGCTTGTTCGCTGAACTTGTGTTTGGCTGTGGAGTTTTGAGCGCCTTGAGTGAGGAGCTCCATGTTAGTTTAGTGTGGGTGCTCAAGCTGCTTGATTCCATCACACTGGGCTCAATGGGCATTGGACCGGAAGTGACCAAACAGGGTTTCCTAGATAGCTGCTAGCTAGCACAGCTGATGGTATGTGAAGTTCCTGAGCCAGGTGGAGTCGTTTTGGCACTGGAAGAGCTGTCCTGCTGCTTCGGGCAGTTGCCATTCACCACCTCACTGAGTTCCCTAGGTGTCATAGCCACTTTCAGACATATGTGCTGCCAGAGCACTTGGTTTCCATGGCAGCGGGAAATGGCTTGGGCGCTGAACTTGTGTTTGGCTGTGGAGTTTTGAGCGCCTTGAGTGAGGAGCTCCATGTTAGTTTAGTGTGGGTGCTCAAGCTGCTTGATTCCATCACACTGGGCTCAATGGGCATTGGACCGGAAGTGACCAAACAGGGTTTCCTAGATAGCTGCTAGCTAGCACAGCTGATGGTATGTGAAGTTCCTGAGCCAGGTGGAGTCGTTTTGGCACTGGAAGAGCTGTGCTGCTGCTTCGGGCAGTTGCCATTCACCACCTCACTGAGTTCCCTAGGTGTCATAGCCACTTTCAGACATATGTGCTGCCAGAGCACTTGGTTTCCATGGCAGCGGGAAATGGCTTGGGCGCTGAACTTGTGTTTGGCTGTGGAGTTTTGAGCGCCTTGAGTGAGGAGCTCCATGTTAGTTTAATGTCGCTGCTCAAGCTGCTTGATTCCATCACACTGGGCTCAATGGGCATTGGACCGGAAGTGACCAAACAGGGTTTCCTAGATAGCTGCTAGCTAGCACAGCTGATGGTATGTGAAGTTCCTGAGCCAGGTGGAGTCGTTTTGGCACTGGAAGAGCTGTGCTGCTGCTTCGGGCAGTTGCCATTCACCACCTCACTGAGTTCCCTAGGTGTCATAGCCACTTTCAGACATATGTGCTGCCAGAGCACTTGGTTTCCATGGCAGCGGGAAATGGCTTGGGCGCTGAACTTGTGTTTGGCTGTGGAGTTTTGAGCGCCTTGAGTGAGGAGCTCCATGTTAGTTTAGTGTGGCTGCTCAAGCTGCTTGATTCCATCACACTGGGCTCAATGGGCATTGGACCGGAAGTGACCAAACAGGGTTTCCTAGATAGCTGCTAGCTAGCACAGCTGATGGTATGTGAAGTTCCTGAGCCAGGTGGAGTCGTTTTGGCACTGGAAGAGCTGTGCTGCTGCTTCGGGCAGTTGCCATTCACCACCTCACTGAGTTCCCTAGCTGTCATAGCCACTTTCAGACATATGTGCTGCCAGAGCACTTGGTTTCCATGGCAGCGGGAAATGGCTTGGGCGCTGAACTTGTGTTTGGCTGTGGAGTTTTGAGCGCCTTGAGTGAGGAGCTCCATGTTAGTTTACTGTCGCTGCTCAAGCTGCTTGATTCCATCACACTGGGCTCAATGGGCATTGGACCGGAAGTGACCAAACAGGGTTTCCTAGATAGCTGCTAGCTAGCACAGCTGATGGTATGTGAAGTTCCTGAGCCAGGTGGAGTCGTTTTGGCACTGGAAGAGCTGTGCTGCTGCTTCGGGCAGTTGCCATTCAACACCTCACTGAGTTCCCTAGCTGTCATAGCCACTTTCAGACATATGTGCTGCCAGAGCACTTGGTTTCCATGGCAGCGGGAAATGGCTTGGGCGCTGAACTTGTGTTTGGCTGTGGAGTTTTGAGCGCCTTGAGTGAGGAGCTCCATGTTAGTTTAGTGTGGGTGCTCAAGCTGCTTGATTCCATCACACTGGGCTCAATGGGCATTGGACCGGAAGTGACCAAACAGGGTTTCCTAGATAGCTGCTAGCTAGCACAGCTGATGGTATGTGAAGTTCCTGAGCCAGGTGGAGTCGTTTTGGCACTGGAAGAGCTGTGCTGCTGCTTCGGGCAGTTGCCATTCACCACCTCACTGAGTTCCCTAGCTGTCATAGCCACTTTCAGACATATGTGCTGCCAGAGCACTTGGTTTCCATGGCAGCGGGAAATGGCTTGGGCGCTGAACTTGTGTTTGGCTGTGGAGTTTTGAGCGCCTTGAGTGAGGAGCTCCATGTCAGTTTAGTGTGGGTGCTCAAGCTGCTTGATTCCATCACACTGGGCTCAATGGGCATTGGACCGGAAGTGACCAAACAGGGTTTCCTAGATAGCTGCTAGCTAGCACAGCTGATGGTATGTGAAGTTCCTGAGCCAGGTGGAGTCGTTTTGGCACTGGAAGAGC
The DNA here is from genome assembly GCF_030435755.1 of Ochotona princeps. NCBI lineage: Eukaryota > Metazoa > Chordata > Mammalia > Lagomorpha > Ochotonidae > Ochotona > Ochotona princeps. Next base: position 14,584,583 of record NC_080863.1, on the reverse strand, counting down.
TGTGCTGCTGCTTCGGGCAGTTGCCATTCACCAACGGACTGAGGGCCCTAGGTGTCTTAGCCACTTTCAGACATATGTGCTGCCAGAGCACTTGGTTTCCATGGCAGCGGGAAATGGCTTGTTCGCTGAACTTGTGTTTGGCTGTGGAGTTTTGAGCGCCTTGAGTGAGGAGCTCCATGTTAGTTTAGTGTGGGTGCTCAAGCTGCTTGATTCCATCACACTGGGCTCAATGGGCATTGGACCGGAAGTGACCAAACAGGGTTTCCTAGATAGCTGCTAGCTAGCACAGCTGATGGTATGTGAAGTTCCTGAGCCAGGTGGAGTCGTTTTGGCACTGGAAGAGCTGTCCTGCTGCTTCGGGCAGTTGCCATTCACCACCTCACTGAGTTCCCTAGGTGTCATAGCCACTTTCAGACATATGTGCTGCCAGAGCACTTGGTTTCCATGGCAGCGGGAAATGGCTTGGGCGCTGAACTTGTGTTTGGCTGTGGAGTTTTGAGCGCCTTGAGTGAGGAGCTCCATGTTAGTTTACTGTCGCTGCTCAAGCTGCTTGATTCCATCACACTGGGCTCAATGGGCATTGGACCGGAAGTGACCAAACAGGGTTTCCTAGATAGCTGCTAGCTAGCACAGCTGATGGTATGTGAAGTTCCTGAGCCAGGTGGAGTCGTTTTGGCACTGGAAGAGCTGTGCTGCTGCTTCGGGCAGTTGCCATTCACCACCTCACTGAGTTCCCTAGGTGTCATAGCCACTTTCAGACATATGTGCTGCCAGAGCACTTGGTTTCCATGGCAGCGGGAAATGGCTTGGGCGCTGAACTTGTGTTTGGCTGTGGAGTTTTGAGCGCCTTGAGTGAGGAGCTCCATGTTAGTTTACTGTCGCTGCTCAAGCTGCTTGATTCCATCACACTGGGCTCAATGGGCATTGGACCGGAAGTGACCAAACAGGGTTTCCTAGATAGCTGCTAGCTAGCACAGCTGATGGTATGTGAAGTTCCTGAGCCAGGTGGAGTCGTTTTGGCACTGGAAGAGCTGTGCTGCTGCTTCGGGCAGTTGCCATTCACCACCTCACTGAGTTCCCTAGGTGTCATAGCCACTTTCAGACATATGTGCTGCCAGAGCACTTGGTTTCCATGGCAGCGGGAAATGGCTTGGGCGCTGAACTTGTGTTTGGCTGTGGAGTTTTGAGCGCCTTGAGTGAGGAGCTCCATGTTAGTTTAGTGTGGCTGCTCAAGCTGCTTGATTCCATCACACTGGGCTCAATGGGCATTGGACCGGAAGTGACCAAACAGGGTTTCCTAGATAGCTGCTAGCTAGCACAGCTGATGGTATGTGAAGTTCCTGAGCCAGGTGGAGTCGTTTTGGCACTGGAAGAGCTGTGCTGCTGCTTCGGGCAGTTGCCATTCACCACCTCACTGAGTTCCCTAGCTGTCATAGCCACTTTCAGACATATGTGCTGCCAGAGCACTTGGTTTCCATGGCAGCGGGAAATGGCTTGGGCGCTGAACTTGTGTTTGGCTGTGGAGTTTTGAGCGCCTTGAGTGAGGAGCTCCATGTTAGTTTACTGTCGCTGCTCAAGCTGCTTGATTCCATCACACTGGGCTCAATGGGCATTGGACCGGAAGTGACCAAACAGGGTTTCCTAGATAGCTGCTAGCTAGCACAGCTGATGGTATGTGAAGTTCCTGAGCCAGGTGGAGTCGTTTTGGCACTGGAAGAGCTGTGCTGCTGCTTCGGGCAGTTGCCATTCAACACCTCACTGAGTTCCCTAGCTGTCATAGCCACTTTCAGACATATGTGCTGCCAGAGCACTTGGTTTCCATGGCAGCGGGAAATGGCTTGGGCGCTGAACTTGTGTTTGGCTGTGGAGTTTTGAGCGCCTTGAGTGAGGAGCTCCATGTTAGTTTAGTGTGGGTGCTCAAGCTGCTTGATTCCATCACACTGGGCTCAATGGGCATTGGACCGGAAGTGACCAAACAGGGTTTCCTAGATAGCTGCTAGCTAGCACAGCTGATGGTATGTGAAGTTCCTGAGCCAGGTGGAGTCGTTTTGGCACTGGAAGAGCTGTGCTGCTGCTTCGGGCAGTTGCCATTCACCACCTCACTGAGTTCCCTAGCTGTCATAGCCACTTTCAGACATATGTGCTGCCAGAGCACTTGGTTTCCATGGCAGCGGGAAATGGCTTGGGCGCTGAACTTGTGTTTGGCTGTGGAGTTTTGAGCGCCTTGAGTGAGGAGCTCCATGTTAGTTTACTGTCGCTGCTCAAGCTGCTTGATTCCATCACACTGAGCTCAATGGGCATTGGACCGGAAGTGACCAAACAGGGTTTCCTAGATAGCTGCTAGCTAGCACAGCTGATGGTATGTGAAGTTCCTGAGCCAGGTGGAGTTGTTTTGGCACTGAAAGAGCTGTGCTGCTGCTTCGCGCAGATGCCATTCACCACCTCACTGAGTTCCCTAGCTGTCATAGCCACTTCCAGACATATGTGCTGCCAGAGCACTTGGTTTCCATGGCAGCGGGAAATGGCTTGGGCGCTGAACTTGTGTTTGGCTGTGGAGTTTTGAGCGCCTTGAGTGAGGAGCTCCATGTTAGTTTAGTGTGGGTGCTCAAGCTGCTTGATTCCATCACGTTGGGCTCAATGGGCATTGGACCGGAAGTGACCAAACAGGGTTTCCTAGATAGCTGCTAGCTAGCACAGCTGATGGTATGTGAAGTTCCTGAGCCAGGTGGAGTCGTTTTGGCACTGGAAGAGATGTGCTGCTGCTTCGGACAATTGCCATTCACCACCTCACTGAGTTCCCTAGCTGTCATAGCCACTTTCAGACACATGTGCTGCCAGAGCACTTGGTTTCCATGGCAGCGGGAAATGGCTTGGGCGCTGAACTTGTGTTTGGCTGTGGAGTTTTGAGCGCCTTGAGTGAGGAGCTCCATGTCAGTTTAGTGTGGGTGCTCAAGCTGCTTGATTCCATCACACTGGGCTCAATGGGCATTGGATCGGAAGTGACCAAACAGGGTTTCCTAGATAGCTGCTAGCTAGCACAGCTGATGGTATGTGAAGTTCCTGAGCCAGGTGGAGTCGTTTTGGCACTGGAAGAGCTGTGCTGCTGCTTCGGGCAGTTGCCATTCACCACCTCACTGAGTTCCCTAGGTGTCATAGCCACTTTCAGACATATGTGCTGCCAGAGCACTTGGTTTCCATGGCAGCGGGAAATGGCTTGGGCGCTGAACTTGTGTTTGGCTGTGGAGTTTTGAGCGCCTTGAGTGAGGAGCTCCATGTTAGTTTAGTGTGGGTGCTCAAGCTGCTTGATTCCATCACACTGGGCTCAATGGGCATTGGACCGGAAGTGACCAAACAGGGTTTCCTAGATAGCTGCTAGCTAGCACAGCTGATGGTATGTGAAGTTCCTGAGCCAGGTGGAGTCGTTTTGGCACTGGAAGAGCTGTGCTGCTGCTTCGGGCAGTTGCCATTCACCACCTCACTGAGTTCCCTAGCTGTCATAGCCACTTTCAGACATATGTGCTGCCAGAGCACTTGGTTTCCATGGCAGCGGGAAATGGCTTGGGCGCTGAACTTGTGTTTGGCTGTGGAGTTTTGAGCGCCTTGAGTGAGGAGCTCCATGTTAGTTTAGTGTGGCTGCTCAAGCTGCTTGATTCCATCACACTGGGCTCAATGGGCATTGGACCGGAAGTGACCAAACAGGGTTTCCTAGATAGCTGCTAGCTAGCACAGCTGATGGTATGTGAAGTTCCTGAGCCAGGTGGAGTCGTTTTGGCACTGGAAGAGCTGTGCTGCTGCTTCGGGCAGTTGCCATTCACCACCTCACTGAGTTCCCTAGCTGTCATAGCCACTTTCAGACATATATGCTGCCAGAGCACTTGGTTTCCATGGCAGCGGGAAATGGCTTGGGCGCTGAACTTGTGTTTGGCTGTGGAGTTTTGAGCGCCTTGAGTGAGGAGCTCCATGTTAGTTTACTGTCGCTGCTCAAGCTGCTTGATTCCATCACACTGGGCTCAATGGGCATTGGACCGGAAGTGACCAAACAGGGTTTCCTAGATAGCTGCTAGCTAGCACAGCTGATGGTATGTGAAGTTCCTGAGCCAGGTGGAGTCGTTTTGGCACTGGAAGAGCTGTGCTGCTGCTTCGGGCAGTTGCCATTCAACACCTCACTGAGTTCCCTAGCTGTCATAGCCACTTTCAGACATATGTGCTGCCAGAGCACTTGGTTTCCATGGCAGCGGGAAATGGCTTGGGCGCTGAACTTGTGTTTGGCTGTGGAGTTTTGAGCGCCTTGAGTGAGGAGCTCCATGTTAGTTTAGTGTGGGTGCTCAAGCTGCTTGATTCCATCACACTGGGCTCAATGGGCATTGGACCGGAAGTGACCAAACAGGGTTTCCTAGATAGCTGCTAGCTAGCACAGCTGATGGTATGTGAAGTTCCTGAGCCAGGTGGAGTCGTTTTGGCACTGGAAGAGCTGTGCTGCTGCTTCGGGCAGTTGCCATTCACCACCTCACTGAGTTCCCTAGCTGTCATAGCCACTTTCAGACATATGTGGTGCCAGAGCACTTGGTTTCCATGGCAGCGGGAAATGGCTTGGTCGCTGAACTTGTGTTTGGCTGTGGAGTTTTGAGCGCCTTGAGTGAGGAGCTCCATGTTAGTTTACTGTCGCTGCTCAAGCTGCTGGATTCCATCACACTGAGCTCAATGGGCATTGGACCGGAAGTGACCAAACAGGGTTTCCTAGATAGCTGCTAGCTAGCACAGCTGATGGTATGTGAAGTTCCTGAGCCAGGTGGAGTTGTTTTGGCACTGAAAGAGCTGTGCTGCTGCTTCGCGCAGATGCCATTCACCACCTCACTGAGTTCCCTAGCTGTCATAGCCACTTCCAGACATATGTGCTGCCAGAGCACTTGGTTTCCATGGCAGCGGGAAATGGCTTGGGCGCTGAACTTGTGTTTGGCTGTGGAGTTTTGAGCGCCTTGAGTGAGGAGCTCCATGTTAGTTTAGTGTGGGTGCTCAAGCTGCTTGATTCCATCACGTTGGGCTCAATGGGCATTGGACCGGAAGTGACCAAACAGGGTTTCCTAGATAGCTGCTAGCTAGCACAGCTGATGGTATGTGAAGTTCCTGAGCCAGGTGGAGTCGTTTTGGCACTGGAAGAGATGTGCTGCTGCTTCGGGCAATTGCCATTCACCACCTCACTGAGTTCCCTAGCTGTCATAGCCACTTTCAGACATATGTGCTGCCAGAGCACTTGGTTTCCATGGCAGCGGGAAATGGCTTGGGCGCTGAACTTGTGTTTGGCTGTGGAGTTTTGAGCGCCTTGAGTGAGGAGCTCCATGTCAGTTTAGTGTGGGTGCTCAAGCTGCTTGATTCCATCACACTGGGCTCAATGGGCATTGGATCGGAAGTGACCAAACAGGGTTTCCTAGATAGCTGCTAGCTAGCACAGCTGATGGTATGTGAAGTTCCTGAGCCAGGTGGAGTCGTTTTGGCACTGGAAGAGCTGTGCTGCTGCTTCGGGCAGTTGCCATTCACCACCTCACTGAGTTCCCTAGGTGTCATAGCCACTTTCAGACATATGTGCTGCCAGAGCACTTGGTTTCCATGGCAGCGGGAAATGGCTTGGGCGCTGAACTTGTGTTTGGCTGTGGAGTTTTGAGCGCCTTGAGTGAGGAGCTCCATGTTAGTTTAGTGTGGGTGCTCAAGCTGCTTGATTCCATCACACTGGGCTCAATGGGCATTGGACCGGAAGTGACCAAACAGGGTTTCCTAGATAGCTGCTAGCTAGCACAGCTGATGGTATGTGAAGTTCCTGAGCCAGGTGGAGTCGTTTTGGCACTGGAAGAGCTGTGCTGCTGCTTCGGGCAGTTGCCATTCACCACCTCACTGAGTTCCCTAGGTGTCATAGCCACTTTCAGACATATGTGCTGCCAGAGCACTTGGTTTCCATGGCAGCGGGAAATGGCTTGGGCGCTGAACTTGTGTTTGGCTGTGGAGTTTTGAGCGCCTTGAGTGAGGAGCTCCATGTTAGTTTAGTGTGGGTGCTCAAGCTGCTTGATTCCATCACACTGGGCTCAATGGGCATTGGACCGGAAGTGACCAAACAGGGTTTCCTAGATAGCTGCTAGCTAGCACAGCTGATGGTATGTGAAGTTCCTGAGCCAGGTGGAGTCGTTTTGGCACTGGAAGAGCTGTCCTGCTGCTTCGGGCAGTTGCCATTCACCACCTCACTGAGTTCCCTAGCTGTCATATCCACTTTCAGACATATGTGCTGCCAGAGCACTTGGTTTCCATGGCAGCGGGAAATGGCTTGGGCGCTGAACTTGTGTTTGGCTGTGGAGTTTTGAGCGCCTTGAGTGAGGAGCTCCATGTTAGTTTACTGTGGGTGCTCAAGCTGCTTGATTCCATCACACTGGGCTCAATGGGCATTGGACCGGAAGTGACCAAACAGGGTTTCCTAGATAGCTGCTAGCTAGCACAGCTGATGGTATGTGAAGTTCCTGAGCCAGGTGGAGTCGTTTTGGCACTGGAAGAGCTGTGCTGCTGCTTCGGGCAGTTGCCATTCACCACCTCACTGAGTTCCCTAGGTGTCATAGCCACTTTCAGACATATGTGCTGCCAGAGCACTTGGTTTCCATGGCAGCGGGAAATGGCTTGGGCGCTGAACTTGTGTTTGGCTGTGGAGTTTTGAGCGCCTTGAGTGAGGAGCTCCATGTTAGTTTAGTGTGGGTGCTCAAGCTGCTTGATTCCATCACACTGGGCTCAATGGGCATTGGACCGGAAGTGACCAAACAGGGTTTCCTAGATAGCTGCTAGCTAGCACAGCTGATGGTATGTGAAGTTCCTGAGCCAGGTGGAGTCGTTTTGGCACTGGAAGAGCTGTGCTGCTGCTTCGGGCAGTTGCCATTCACCACCTCACTGAGTTCCCTAGCTGTCATAGCCACTTTCAGACATATGTGCTGCCAGAGCACTTGGTTTCCATGGCAGCGGGAAATGGCTTGGGCGCTGAACTTGTGTTTGGCTGTGGAGTTTTGAGCGCCTTGAGTGAGGAGCTCCATGTTAGTTTAGTGTGGCTGCTCAAGCTGCTTGATTCCATCACACTGGGCTCAATGGGCATTGGACCGGAAGTGACCAAACAGGGTTTCCTAGATAGCTGCTAGCTAGCACAGCTGATGGTATGTGAAGTTCCTGAGCCAGGTGGAGTCGTTTTGGCACTGGAAGAGCTGTCCTGCTGCTTCGGGCAGTTGCCATTCACCACCTCACTGAGTTCCCTAGGTGTCATAGCCACTTTCAGACATATGTGCTGCCAGAGCACTTGGTTTCCATGGCAGCGGGAAATGGCTTGGGCGCTGAACTTGTGTTTGGCTGTGGAGTTTTGAGCGCCTTGAGTGAGGAGCTCCATGTTAGTTTACTGTCGCTGCTCAAGCTGCTTGATTCCATCACACTGGGCTCAATGGGCATTGGACCGGAAGTGACCAAACAGGGTTTCCTAGATAGCTGCTAGCTAGCACAGCTGATGGTATGTGAAGTTCCTGAGCCAGGTGGAGTCGTTTTGGCACTGGAAGAGCTGTGCTGCTGCTTCGGGCAGTTGCCATTCACCACCTCACTGAGTTCCCTAGCTGTCATAGCCACTTTCAGACATATGTGCTGCCAGAGCACTTGGTTTCCATGGCAGCGGGAAATGGCTTGGGCGCTGAACTTGTGTTTGGCTGTGGAGTTTTGAGCGCCTTGAGTGAGGAGCTCCATGTTAGTTTACTGTGGCTGCTCAAGCTGCTTGATTCCATCACACTGAGCTCAATGGGCATTGGACCGGAAGTGACCAAACAGGGTTTCCTAGATAGCTGCTAGCTAGCACAGCTGATGGTATGTGAAGTTCCTGAGCCAGGTGGAGTCGTTTTGGCACTGAAAGAGCTGTGCTGCTGCTTCGGGCAGTTGCCATTCACCACCTCACTGAGTTCCCTAGCTGTCATAGCCACTTCCAGACATATGTGCTGCCAGAGCACTTGGTTTCCATGGCAGCGGGAAATGGCTTGGGCGCTGAACTTGTGTTTGGCTGTGGAGTTTTGAGCGCCTTGAGTGAGGAGCTCCATGTTAGTTTAGTGTGGGTGCTCAAGCTGCTTGATTCCATCACGTTGGGCTCAATGGGCATTGGACCGGAAGTGACCAAACAGGGTTTCCTAGATAGCTGCTAGCTAGCACAGCTGATGGTATGTGAAGTTCCTGAGCCAGGTGGAGTCGTTTTGGCACTGGAAGAGCTGTGCTGCTGCTTCGGGCAATTGCCATTCACCACCTCACTGAGTTCCCTAGCTGTCATAGCCACTTTCAGACATATGTGCTGCCAGAGCACTTGGTTTCCATGGCAGCGGGAAATGGCTTGGGCGCTGAACTTGTGTTTGGCTGTGGAGTTTTGAGCGCCTTGAGTGAGGAGCTCCATGTCAGTTTAGTGTGGGTGCTCAAGCTGCTTGATTCCATCACACTGGGCTCAATGGGCATTGGACCGGAAGTGACCAAACAGGGTTTCCTAGATAGCTGCTAGCTAGCACAGCTGATGGTATGTGAAGTTCCTGAGCCAGGTGGAGTCGTTTTGGCACTGGAAGAGCTGTGCTGCTGCTTCGGGCAGTTGCCATTCACCACCTCACTGAGTTCCCTAGCTGTCATATCCACTTTCAGACATATGTGCTGCCAGAGCACTTGGTTTCCATGGCAGCGGGAAATGGCTTGGGCGCTGAACTTGTGTTTGGCTGTGGAGTTTTGAGCGCCTTGAGTGAGGATCTCCATGTTAGTTTAGTGTGGGTGCTCAAGCTGCTTGATTCCATCACACTGGGCTCAATGGGCATTGGACCGGAAGTGACCAAACAGGGTTTCCTAGATAGCTGCTAGCTAGCACAGCTGATGGTATGTGAAGTTCCTGAGCCAGGTGGAGTCGTTTTGGCACTGGAAGAGCTGTGCTGCTGCTTCGGGCAGTTGCCATTCACCACCTCACTGAGTTCCCTAGCTGTCATAGCCACTTTCAGACATATGTGCTGCCAGAGCACTTGGTTTCCATGGCAGCGGGAAATGGCTTGGGCGCTGAACTTGTGTTTGGCTGTGGAGTTTTGAGCGCCTTGAGTGAGGAGCTCCATGTTAGTTTACTGTGGCTGCTCAAGCTGCTTGATTCCATCACACTGAGCTCAATGGGCATTGGACCGGAAGTGACCAAACAGGGTTTCCTAGATAGCTGCTAGCTAGCACAGCTGATGGTATGTGAAGTTCCTGAGCCAGATGGAGTCGTTTTGGCACTGGAAGAGCTGTGCTGCTGCTTCGGGCAGTTGCCATTCACCACCTCACTGAGTTCCCTAGGTGTCATAGCCACTTTCAGACATATGTGCTGCCAGAGCACTTGGTTTCCATGGCAGCGGGAAATGGCTTGGGCGCTGAACTTGTGTTTGGCTGTGGAGTTTTGAGCGCCTTGAGTGAGGAGCTCCATGTTAGTTTAGTGTGGGTGCTCAAGCTGCTTGATTCCATCACGTTGGGCTCAATGGGCATTGGACCGGAAGTGACCAAACAGGGTTTCCTAGATAGCTGCTAGCTAGCACAGCTGATGGTATGTGAAGTTCCTGAGCCAGGTGGAGTCGTTTTGGCACTGGAAGAGCTGTGCTGCTGCTTCGGGCAGTTGCCATTCACCACCTCACTGAGTTCCCTAGCTGTCATAGCCACTTTCAGACATATGTGCTGCCAGAGCACTTGGTTTCCATGGCAGCGGGAAATGGCTTGGGCGCTGAACTTGTGTTTGGCTGTGGAGTTTTGAGCGCCTTGAGTGAGGAGCTCCATGTTAGTTTAGTGTGGGTGCTCAAGCTGCTTGATTCCATCACACTGGGCTCAATGGGCATTGGACCGGAAGTGACCAAACAGGGTTTCCTAGATAGCTGCTAGCTAGCACAGCTGATGGTATGTGAAGTTCCTGAGCCAGGTGGAGTCGTTTTGGCACTGGAAGAGCTGTGCTGCTGCTTCGGGCAGTTGCCATTCACCACCTCACTGAGTTCCCTAGCTGTCATAGCCACTTTCAGACATATGTGCTGCCAGAGCACTTGGTTTCCATGGCAGCGGGAAATGGCTTGGGCGCTGAACTTGTGTTTGGCTGTGGAGTTTTGAGCGCCTTGAGTGAGGAGCTCCATGTCAGTTTAGTGTGGGTGCTCAAGCTGCTTGATTCCATCACACTGGGCTCAATGGGCATTGGACCGGAAGTGACCAAACAGGGTTTCCTAGATAGCTGCTAGCTAGCACAGCTGATGGTATGTGAAGTTCCTGAGCCAGGTGGAGTCGTTTTGGCACTGGAAGAGCTGTGCTGTTGCTTCGGGCAGTTGCCATTCACCACCTCACTGAGTTCCCTAGGTGTCATAGCCACTTTCAGACATATGTGCTGCCAGAGCACTTGGTTTCCATGGCAGCGGGAAATGGCTTGGGCGCTGAACTTGTGTTTGGCTGTGGAGTTTTGAGCGCCTTGAGTGAGGAGCTCCATGTTAGTTTACTGTCGCTGCTCAAGCTGCTTGATTCCATCACACTGGGCTCAATGGGCATTGGACCGGAAGTGACCAAACAGGGTTTCCTAGATAGCTGCTAGCTAGCACAGCTGATGGTATGTGAAGTTCCTGAGCCAGGTGGATTCGTTTTGGCACTGGAAGAGCTGTGCTGCTGCTTCGGGCAATTGCCATTCACCACCTCACTGAGTTCCCTAGCTGTCATAGCCACTTTCAGACATATGTGCTGCCAGAGCACTTGGTTTCCATGGCAGCGGGAAATGGCTTGGGCGCTGAACTTGTGTTTGGCTGTGGAGTTTTGAGCGCCTTGAGTGAGGAGCTCCATGTCAGTTTAGTGTGGGTGCTCAAGCTGCTTGATTCCATCACACTGGGCTCAATGGGCATTGGACCGGAAGTGACCAAACAGGGTTTCCTAGATAGCTGCTAGCTAGCACAGCTGATGGTATGTGAAGTTCCTGAGCCAGGTGGAGTCGTTTTGGCACTGGAAGAGCTGTGCTGCTGCTTCGGGCAGTTGCCATTCACCACCTCACTGAGTTCCCTAGCTGTCATATCCACTTTCAGACATATGTGCTGCCAGAGCACTTGGTTTCCATGGCAGCGGGAAATGGCTTGGGCGCTGAACTTGTGTTTGGCTGTGGAGTTTTGAGCGCCTTGAGTGAGGATCTCCATGTTAGTTTAGTGTGGGTGCTCAAGCTGCTTGATTCCATCACACTGGGCTCAATGGGCATTGGACCGGAAGTGACCAAACAGGGTTTCCTAGATAGCTGCTAGCTAGCACAGCTGATGGTATGTGAAGTTCCTGAGCCAGGTGGAGTCGTTTTGGCACTGGAAGAGCTGTGCTGCTGCTTCGGGCAGTTGCCATTCACCACCTCACTGAGTTCCCTAGGTGTCATAGCCACTTTCAGACATATGTGCTGCCAGAGCACTTGGTTTCCATGGCAGCGGGAAATGGCTTGGGCGCTGAACTTGTGTTTGGCTGTGGAGTTTTGAGCGCCTTGAGTGAGGAGCTCCATGTTAGTTTACTGTGGCTGCTCAAGCTGCTTGATTCCATCACACTGAGCTCAATGGGCATTGGACCGGAAGTGACCAAACAGGGTTTCCTAGATAGCTGCTAGCTAGCACAGCTGATGGTATGTGAAGTTCCTGAGCCAGATGGAGTCGTTTTGGCACTGGAAGAGCTGTGCTGCTGCTTCGGGCAGTTGCCATTCACCACCTCACTGAGTTCCCTAGGTGTCATAGCCACTTTCAGACATATGTGCTGCCAGAGCACTTGGTTTCCATGGCAGCGGGAAATGGCTTGGGCGCTGAACTTGTGTTTGGCTGTGGAGTTTTGAGCGCCTTGAGTGAGGAGCTCCATGTTAGTTTAGTGTGGGTGCTCAAGCTGCTTGATTCCATCACGTTGGGCTCAATGGGCATTGGACCGGAAGTGACCAAACAGGGTTTCCTAGATAGCTGCTAGCTAGCACAGCTGATGGTATGTGAAGTTCCTGAGCCAGGTGGAGTCGTTTTGGCACTGGAAGAGCTGTGCTGCTGCTTCGGGCAGTTGCCATTCACCACCTCACTGAGTTCCCTAGGTGTCATAGCCACTTTCAGACATATGTGCTGCCAGAGCACTTGGTTTCCATGGCAGCGGGAAATGGCTTGGGCGCTGAACTTGTGTTTGGCTGTGGAGTTTTGAGCGCCTTGAGTGAGGAGCTCCATGTTAGTTTAGTGTGGGTGCTCAAGCTGCTTGATTCCATCACACTGGGCTCAATGGGCATTGGACCGGAAGTGACCAAACAGGGTTTCCTAGATAGCTGCTAGCTAGCACAGCTGATGGTATGTGAAGTTCCTGAGCCAGGTGGAGTCGTTTTGGCACTGGAAGAGCTGTGCTGCTGCTTCGGGCAGTTGCCATTCACCACCTCACTGAGTTCCCTAGCTGTCATAGCCACTTTCAGACATATGTGCTGCCAGAGCACTTGGTTTCCATGGCAGCGGGAAATGGCTTGGGCGCTGAACTTGTGTTTGGCTGTGGAGTTTTGAGCGCCTTGAGTGAGGAGCTCCATGTCAGTTTAGTGTGGGTGCTCAAGCTGCTTGATTCCATCACACTGGGCTCAATGGGCATTGGACCGGAAGTGACCAAACAGGGTTTCCTAGATAGCTGCTAGCTAGCACAGCTGATGGTATGTGAAGTGCCTGAGCCAGGTGGAGTCGTTTTGGCACTGGAAGAGCTGTGCTGCTGCTTCGGGCAGTTGCCATTCACCACCTCACTGAGTTCCCTAGGTGTCATAGCCACTTTCAGACATATGTGCTGCCAGAGCACTTGGTTTCCATGGCAGCGGGAAATGGCTTGGGCGCTGAACTTGTGTTTGGCTGTGGAGTTTTGAGCGCCTTGAGTGAGGAGCTCCATGTTAGTTTACTGTCGCTGCTCAAGCTGCTGGATTCCATCACACTGGGCTCAATGGGCATTGGACCGGAAGTGACCAAACAGGGTTTCCTAGATAGCTGCTAGCTAGCACAGCTGATGGTATGTGAAGTTCCTGAGCCAGGTGGAGTCGTTTTGGCACTGGAAGAGCTGTGCTGCTGCTTCGGGCCGTTGCCATTCACCACCTCACTGAGTTCCCTAGCTGTCATAGCCACTTTCAGACATATGTGCTGCCAGAGCACTTGGTTTCCATGGCAGCGGGAAATGGCTTGGGTGCTGAACTTGTGTTTGGCTGTGGAGTTTTGAGCGCCTTGAGTGAGGAGCTCCATGTTAGTTTAGTGTGGGTGCTCAAGCTGCTTGATTCCATCACACTGGGCTCAATGGGCATTGGACCGGAAGTGACCAAACAGGGTTTCCTAGATAGCTGCTAGCTAGCACAGCTGATGGTATGTGAAGTTCCTGAGCCAGGTGGAGTCGTTTTGGCACTGGAAGAGCTGTGCTGTTGCTTCGGGCAGTTGCCATTCACCGCCTCTCTGAGTTCCCTAGGTGTCATAGCCACTTTCAGACATATGTGCTGCCAGAGCACTTGGTTTCCATGGCAGCGGGAAATGGCTTGGGCGCTGAACTTGTGTTTGGCTGTGGAGTTTTGAGCGCCTTGAGTGAGGAGCTCCATGTTAGTTTAGTGTGGGTGCTCAAGCTGCTTGATTCCATCACACTGGGCTCAATGGGCATTGGACCGGAAGTGACCAAACAGGGTTTCCTAGATAGCTGCTAGCTAGCACAGCTGATGGTATGTGAAGTTCCTGAGCCAGGTGGAGTCGTTTTGGCACTGGAAGAGCTGTCCTGCTGCTTCGGGCAGTTGCCATTCACCACCTCACTGAGTTCCCTAGCTGTCATAGCCACTTTCAGACATATGTGCTGCCAGAGCACTTGGTTTCCATGGCAGCGGGAAATGGCTTGGGCGCTGAACTTGTGTTTGGCTGTGGAGTTTTGAGCGCCTTGAGTGAGGAGCTCCATGTTAGTTTACTGTGGCCGCTCAAGCTGCTTGATTCCATCACACTGAGCTCAATGGGCATTGGACCGGAAGTGACCAAACAGGGTTTCCTAGATAGCTGCTAGCTAGCACAGCTGATGGTATGTGAAGTTCCTGAGCCAGGTGGAGTTGTTTTGGCACTGAAAGAGCTGTGCTGCTGCTTCGCGCAGTTGCCATTCACCACCTCACTGAGTTCCCTAGGTGTCATAGCCACTTTCAGACATATGTGCTGCCAGAGCACTTGGTTTCCATGGCAGCGGGAAATGGCTTGGGCGCTGAACTTGTGTTTGGCTGTGGAGTTTTGAGCGCCTTGAGTGAGGAGCTCCATGTCAGTTTAGTGTGGGTGCTCAAGCTGCTTGATTCCATCACGTTGGGCTCAATGGGCATTGGACCGGAAGTGACCAAACAGGGTTTCCTAGATAGCTGCTAGCTAGCACAGCTGATGGTATGTGAAGTTCCTGAGCCAGGTGGAGTCGTTTTGGCACTGGAAGAGCTGTGCTGCTGCTTCGGGCAGTTGCCATTCACCACCTCACTGAGTTCCCTAGGTGTCATAGCCACTTTCAGACATATGTGCTGCCAGAGCACTTGGTTTCCATGGCAGCGGGAAATGGCTTGGGCGCTGAACTTGTGTTTGGCTGTGGAGTTTTGAGCGCCTTGAGTGAGGAGCTCCATGTTAGTTTAGTGTGGGTGCTCAAGCTGCTTGATTCCATCACACTGGGCTCAATGGGCATTGGACCGGAAGTGACCAAACAGGGTTTCCTAGATAGCTGCTAGCTAGCACAGCTGATGGTATGTGAAGTTCCTGAGCCAGGTGGAGTCGTTTTGGCACTGGAAGAGCTGTGCTGCTGCTTCGGGCAGTTGCCATTCACCACCTCACTGAGTTCCCTAGCTGTCATAGCCACTTTCAGACATATGTGCTGCCAGAGCACTTGGTTTCCATGGCAGCGGGAAATGGCTTGGGCGCTGAACTTGTGTTTGGCTGTGGAGTTTTGAGCGCCTTGAGTGAGGAGCTCCATGTCAGTTTAGTGTGGGTGCTCAAGCTGCTTGATTCCATCACACTGGGCTCAATGGGCATTGGACCGGAAGTGACCAAACAGGGTTTCCTAGATAGCTGCTAGCTAGCACAGCTGATGGTATGTGAAGTGCCTGAGCCAGGTGGAGTCGTTTTGGCACTGGAAGAGCTGTGCTGCTGCTTCGGGCAGTTGCCATTCACCACCTCACTGAGTTCCCTAGGTGTCATAGCCACTTTCAGACATATGTGCTGCCAGAGCACTTGGTTTCCATGGCAGCGGGAAATGGCTTGGGCGCTGAACTTGTGTTTGGCTGTGGAGTTTTGAGCGCCTTGAGTGAGGAGCTCCATGTTAGTTTACTGTCGCTGCTCAAGCTGCTGGATTCCATCACACTGGGCTCAATGGGCATTGGACCGGAAGTGACCAAACAGGGTTTCCTAGATAGCTGCTAGCTAGCACAGCTGATGGTATGTGAAGTTCCTGAGCCAGGTGGAGTCGTTTTGGCACTGGAAGAGCTGTGCTGCTGCTTCGGGCCGTTGCCATTCACCACCTCACTGAGTTCCCTAGCTGTCATAGCCACTTTCAGACATATGTGCTGCCAGAGCACTTGGTTTCCATGGCAGCGGGAAATGGCTTGGGTGCTGAACTTGTGTTTGGCTGTGGAGTTTTGAGCGCCTTGAGTGAGGAGCTCCATGTTAGTTTAGTGTGGGTGCTCAAGCTGCTTGATTCCATCACACTGGGCTCAATGGGCATTGGACCGGAAGTGACCAAACAGGGTTTCCTAGATAGCTGCTAGCTAGCACAGCTGATGGTATGTGAAGTTCCTGAGCCAGGTGGAGTCGTTTTGGCACTGGAAGAGCTGTGCTGTTGCTTCGGGCAGTTGCCATTCACCGCCTCTCTGAGTTCCCTAGGTGTCATAGCCACTTTCAGACATATGTGCTGCCAGAGCACTTGGTTTCCATGGCAGCGGGAAATGGCTTGGGCGCTGAACTTGTGTTTGGCTGTGGAGTTTTGAGCGCCTTGAGTGAGGAGCTCCATGTTAGTTTAGTGTGGGTGCTCAAGCTGCTTGATTCCATCACACTGGGCTCAATGGGCATTGGACCGGAAGTGACCAAACAGGGTTTCCTAGATAGCTGCTAGCTAGCACAGCTGATGGTATGTGAAGTTCCTGAGCCAGGTGGAGTCGTTTTGGCACTGGAAGAGCTGTCCTGCTGCTTCGGGCAGTTGCCATTCACCACCTCACTGAGTTCCCTAGCTGTCATAGCCACTTTCAGACATATGTGCTGCCAGAGCACTTGGTTTCCATGGCAGCGGGAAATGGCTTGGGCGCTGAACTTGTGTTTGGCTGTGGAGTTTTGAGCGCCTTGAGTGAGGAGCTCCATGTTAGTTTACTGTGGCCGCTCAAGCTGCTTGATTCCATCACACTGAGCTCAATGGGCATTGGACCGGAAGTGACCAAACAGGGTTTCCTAGATAGCTGCTAGCTAGCACAGCTGATGGTATGTGAAGTTCCTGAGCCAGGTGGAGTTGTTTTGGCACTGAAAGAGCTGTGCTGCTGCTTCGCGCAGTTGCCATTCACCACCTCACTGAGTTCCCTAGCTGTCATAGCCACTTCCAGACATATGTGCTGCCAGAGCACTTGGTTTCCATGGCAGCGGGAAATGGCTTGGGCGCTGAACTTGTGTTTGGCTGTGGAGTTTTGAGCGCCTTGAGTGAGGAGCTCCATGTTAGTTTAGTGTGGGTGCTCAAGCTGCTTGATTCCATCACGTTGGGCTCAATGGGCATTGGACCGGAAGTGACCAAACAGGGTTTCCTAGATAGCTGCTAGCTAGCACAGCTGATGGTATGTGAAGTTCCTGAGCCAGGTGGAGTCGTTTTGGCACTGGAAGAGCTGTGCTGCTGCTTCGGGCAGTTGCCATTCACCACCTCACTGAGTTCCCTAGCTGTCATAGCCACTTTCAGACATATGTGCTGCCAGAGCACTTGGTTTCCATGGCAGCAGGAAATGGCTTGGGCGCTGAACTTGTGTTTGGCTGTGGAGTTTTGAGCGCCTTGAGTGAGGAGCTCCATGTTAGTTTAGTGTGGGTGCTCAAGCTGCTTGATTCCATCACACTGGGCTCAATGGGCATTGGACCGGAAGTGACCAAACAGGGTTTCCTAGATAGCTGCTAGCTAGCACAGCTGATGGTATGTGAAGTTCCTGAGCCAGGTGGAGTCGTTTTGGCACTGGAAGAGCTGTGCTGCTGCTTCGGGCAGTTGCCATTCACCACCTCACTGAGTTCCCTAGGTGTCATAGCCACTTTCAGACATATGTGCTGCCAGAGCACTTGGTTTCCATGGCAGCGGGAAATGGCTTGGGCGCTGAACTTGTGTTTGGCTGTGGAGTTTTGAGCGCCTTGAGTGAGGAGCTCCATGTTAGTTTAGTGTGGGTGCTCAAGCTGCTTGATTCCATCACACTGGGCTCAATGGGCATTGGACCGGAAGTGACCAAACAGGGTTTCCTAGATAGCTGCTAGCTAGCACAGCTGATGGTATGTGAAGTTCCTGAGCCAGGTGGAGTCGTTTTGGCACTGGAAGAGCTGTCCTGCTGCTTCGGGCAGTTGCCATTCACCACCTCACTGAGTTCCCTAGCTGTCATATCCACTTTCAGACATATGTGCTGCCAGAGCACTTGGTTTCCATGGCAGCGGGAAATGGCTTGGGCGCTGAACTTGTGTTTGGCTGTGGAGTTTTGAGCGCCTTGAGTGAGGAGCTCCATGTTAGTTTACTGTGGCTGCTCAAGCTGCTTGATTCCATCACACTGAGCTCAATGGGCATTGGACCGGAAGTGACCAAACAGGGTTTCCTAGATAGCTGCTAGCTAGCACAGCTGATGGTATGTGAAGTTCCTGAGCCAGGTGGAGTTGTTTTGGCACTGAAAGAGCTGTGCTGCTGCTTCGCGCAGTTGCCATTCACCACCTCACTGAGTTCCCTAGCTGTCATAGCCACTTCCAGACATATGTGCTGCCAGAGCACTTGGTTTCCATGGCAGCGGGAAATGGCTTGGGCGCTGAACTTGTGTTTGGCTGTGGAGTTTTGAGCGCCTTGAGTGAGGAGCTCCATGTTAGTTTAGTGTGGGTGCTCAAGCTGCTTGATTCCATCACGTTGGGCTCAATGGGCATTGGACCGGAAGTGACCAAACAGGGTTTCCTAGATAGCTGCTAGCTAGCACAGCTGATGGTATGTGAAGTTCCTGAGCCAGGTGGAGTCGTTTTGGCACTGGAAGAGCTGTGCTGCTGCTTCAGGAAATTGCCATTCACCACCTCACTGAGTTCCCTAGGTGTCATAGCCACTTTCAGACATATGTGCTGCCAGAGCACTTGGTTTCCATGGCAGCGGGAAATGGCTTGGGCGCTGAACTTGTGTTTGGCTGTGGAGTTTTGAGCGCCTTGAGTGAGGAGCTCCATGTCAGTTTAGTGTGGGTGCTCAAGCTGCTTGATTCCATCACACTGAGCTCAATGGGCATTGGACCGGAAGTGACCAAACAGGGTTTCCTAGATAGCTGCTAGCTAGCACAGCTGATGGTATGTGAAGTTCCTGAGCCAGGTGGAGTTGTTTTGGCACTGAAAGAGCTGTGCTGCTGCTTCGCGCAGTTGCCATTCACCACCTCACTGAGTTCCCTAGCTGTCATAGCCACTTCCAGACATATGTGCTGCCAGAGCACTTGGTTTCCATGGCAGCGGGAAATGGCTTGGGCGCTGAACTTGTGTTTGGCTGTGGAGTTTTGAGCGCCTTGAGTGAGGAGCTCCATGTTAGTTTACTGTGGGTGCTCAAGCTGCTTGATTCCATCACGTTGGGCTCAATGGGCATTGGACCGGAAGTGACCAAACAGGGTTTCCTAGATAGCTGCTAGCTAGCACAGCTGATGGTATGTGAAGTTCCTGAGCCAGGTGGAGTCGTTTTGGCACTGGAAGAGCTGTGCTGCTGCTTCGGGCAGTTGCCATTCACCACCTCACTGAGTTCCCTAGCTGTCATAGCCACTTTCAGACATATGTGCTGCCAGAGCACTTGGTTTCCATGGCAGCAAGAAATGGCTTGGGCGCTGAACTTGTGTTTGGCTGTGGAGTTTTGAGCGCCTTGAGTGAGGAGCTCCATGTCAGTTTAGTGTGGGTGCTCAAGCTGCTTGATTCCATCACACTGGGCTCAATGGGCATTGGACCGGAAGTGACCAAACAGGGTTTCCTAGATAGCTGCTAGCTAGCACAGCTGATGGTATGTGAAGTTCCTGAGCCAGGTGGAGTCGTTTTGGCACTGGAAGAGCTGTGCTGCTGCTTCGGGCAGTTGCCATTCACCACCTCACTGAGTTCCCTAGCTGTCATAGCCACTTTCAGACATATGTGCTGCCAGAGCACTTGGTTTCCATGGCAGCGGGAAATGGCTTGGGCGCTGAACTTGTGTTTGGCTGTGGAGTTTTGAGCGCCTTGAGTGAGGAGCTCCATGTTAGTTTAGTGTGGGTGCTCAAGCTGCTTGATTCCATCACACTGGGCTCAATGGGCATTGGACCGGAAGTGACCAAACAGGGTTTCCTAGATAGCTGCTAGCTAGCACAGCTGATGGTATGTGAAGTTCCTGAGCCAGGTGGAGTCGTTTTGGCACTGGAAGAGCTGTGCTGCTGCTTCGGGCAGTTGCCATTCACCACCTCACTGAGTTCCCTAGCTGTCATAGCCACTTTCAGACATATGTGCTGCCAGAGCACTTGGTTTCCATGGCAGCGGGAAATGGCTTGGGCGCTGAACTTGTGTTTGGCTGTGGAGTTTTGAGCGCCTTGAGTGAGGAGCTCCATGTTAGTTTAGTGTGGGTGCTCAAGCTGCTTGATTCCATCACACTGGGCTCAATGGGCATTGGACCGGAAGTGACCAAACAGGGTTTCCTAGATAGCTGCTAGCTAGCACAGCTGATGGTATGTGAAGTTCCTGAGCCAGGTGGAGTCGTTTTGGCACTGGAAGAGCTGTGCTGCTGCTTCGGGCAGTTGCCATTCACCACCTCACTGAGTTCCCTAGCTGTCATAGCCACTTTCAGACATATGTGCTGCCAGAGCACTTGGTTTCCATGGCAGCGGGAAATGGCTTGGGCGCTGAACTTGTGTTTGGCTGTGGAGTTTTGAGCGCCTTGAGTGAGGAGCTTCATGTCAGTTTAGTGTGGGTGCTCAAGCTGCTTGATTCCATCACACTGAGCTCAATGGGCATTGGACCGGAAGTGACCAAACAGGGTTTCCTAGATAGCTGCTAGCTAGCACAGCTGATGGTATGTGAAGTTCCTGAGCCAGGTGGAGTTGTTTTGGCACTGAAAGAGCTGTGCTGCTGCTTCGCGCAGTTGCCATTCACCACCTCACTGAGTTCCCTAGCTGTCATAGCCACTTCCAGACATATGTGCTGCCAGAGCACTTGGTTTCCATGGCAGCGGGAAATGGCTTGGGCGCTGAACTTGTGTTTGGCTGTGGAGTTTTGAGCGCCTTGAGTGAGGAGCTCCATGTTAGTTTAGTGTGGGTGCTCAAGCTGCTTGATTCCATCACGTTGGGCTCAATGGGCATTGGACCAGAAGTGACCAAACAGGGTTTCCTAGATAGCTGCTAGCTAGCACAGCTGATGGTATGTGAAGTTCCTGAGCCAGGTGGAGTCGTTTTGGCACTGGAAGAGCTGTGCTGCTGCTTCAGGAAATTGCCATTCACCACCTCACTGAGTTCCCTAGGTGTCATAGCCACTTTCAGACATATGTGCTGCCAGAGCACTTGGTTTCCATGGCAGCGGGAAATGGCTTGGGCGCTGAACTTGTGTTTGGCTGTGGAGTTTTGAGCGCCTTGAGTGAGGAGCTCCATGTCAGTTTAGTGTGGGTGCTCAAGCTGCTTGATTCCATCACACTGAGCTCAATGGGCATTGGACCGGAAGTGACCAAACAGAGTTTCCTAGATAGCTGCTAGCTAGCACAGCTGATGGTATGTGAAGTTCCTGAGCCAGGTGGAGTTGTTTTGGCACTGAAAGAGCTGTGCTGCTGCTTCGCGCAGTTGCCATTCACCACCTCACTGAGTTCCCTAGCTGTCATAGCCACTTCCAGACATATGTGCTGCCAGAGCACTTGGTTTCCATGGCAGCGGGAAATGGCTTGGGCGCTGAACTTGTGTTTGGCTGTGGAGTTTTGAGCGCCTTGAGTGAGGAGCTCCATGTTAGTTTAGTGTGGGTGCTCAAGCTGCTTGATTCCATCACGTTGGGCTCAATGGGCATTGGATCGGAAGTGACCAAACAGGGTTTCCTAGATAGCTGCTAGCTAGCACAGCTGATGGTATGGGAAGTTCCTGAGCCAGGTGGAGTCGTTTTGGCACTGGAAGAGCTGTGCTGCTGCTTCAGGCAGTTGCCATTCACCACCTCACTGAGTTCCCTAGGTGTCATAGCCACTTTCAGACATATGTGCTGCCAGAGCACTTGGTTTCCATGGCAGCGGGAAATGGCTTGGGCGCTGAACTTGTGTTTGGCTGTGGAGTTTTGAGCGCCTTGAGTGAGGAGCTCCATGTCAGTTTAGTGTGGGTGCTCAAGCTGCTTGATTCCATCACACTGGGCTCAATGGGCATTGGACCGGAAGTGACCAAACAGGGTTTCCTAGATAGCTGCTAGCTAGCACAGCTGATGGTATGTGAAGTTCCTGAGCCAGGTGGAGTCGTTTTGGCACTGGAAGAGCTGTGCTGCTGCTTCGGGCAGTTGCCATTCACCAACGGACTGAGGGCCCTAGGTGTCTTAGCCACTTTCAGACATATGTGCTGCCAGAGCACTTGGTTTCCATGGCAGCGGGAAATGGCTTGGGCGCTGAACTTGTGTTTGGCTGTGGAGTTTTGAGCGCCTTGAGTGAGGAGCTCCATGTTAGTTTAGTGTGGGTGCTCAAGCTGCTTGATTCCATCACACTGGGCTCAATGGGCATTGGACCGGAAGTGACCAAACAGGGTTTCCTAGATAGCTGCTAGCTAGCACAGCTGATGGTATGTGAAGTTCCTGAGCCAGGTGGAGTCGTTTTGGCACTGGAAGAGCTGTGCTGCTGCTTCGGGCAGTTGCCATTCACCACCTCACTGAGTTCCCTAGCTGTCATAGCCACTTTCAGACATATGTGCTGCCAGAGCACTTGGTTTCCATGGCAGCGGGAAATGGCTTGGGCGCTGAACTTGTGTTTGGCTGTGGAGTTTTGAGCGCCTTGAGTGAGGAGCTCCATGTTAGTTTAGTGTGGGTGCTCAAGCTGCTTGATTCCATCACACTGAGCTCAATGGGCATTGGACCGGAAGTGACCAAACAGGGTTTCCTAGATAGCTGCTAGCTAGCACAGCTGATGGTATGTGAAGTTCCTGAGCCAGGTGGAGTTGTTTTGGCACTGAAAGAGCTGTGCTGCTGCTTCGCGCAGATGCCATTCACCACCTCACTGAGTTCCCTAGCTGTCATAGCCACTTCCAGACATATGTGCTGCCAGAGCACTTGGTTTCCATGGCAGCGGGAAATGGCTTGGGCGCTGAACTTGTGTTTGGCTGTGGAGTTTTGAGCGCCTTGAGTGAGGAGCTCCATGTTAGTTTAGTGTGGGTGCTCAAGCTGCTTGATTCCATCACGTTGGGCTCAATGGGCATTGGACCGGAAGTGACCAAACAGGGTTTCCTAGATAGCTGCTAGCTAGCACAGCTGATGGTATGTGAAGTTCCTGAGCCAGGTGGAGTCGTTTTGGCACTGGAAGAGCTGTGCTGCTGCTTCGGGCAGTTGCTAATCACATCCTCACTGAGTTCCCTAGGTGTCATAGCCACTTTCAGACATATGTGCTGCCAGAGCACTTGGTTTCCATGGCAGCGGGAAATGGCTTGGGCGCTGAACTTGTGTTTGGCTGTGGAGTTTTGAGCGCCTTGAGTGAGGAGCTCCATGTCAGTTTAGTGTGGGTGCTCAAGCTGCTTGATTCCATCACACTGGGCTCAATGGGCATTGGATCGGAAGTGACCAAACAGGGTTTCCTAGATAGCTGCTAGCTAGCACAGCTGATGGTATGTGAAGTTCCTGAGCCAGGTGGAGTCGTTTTGGCACTGGAAGAGCTGTGCTGCTGCTTCGGGCAGTTGCCATTCACCACCTCACTGAGTTCCCTAGGTGTCATAGCCACTTTCAGACATATGTGCTGCCAGAGCACTTGGTTTCCATGGCAGCGGGAAATGGCTTGGGCGCTGAACTTGTGTTTGGCTGTGGAGTTTTGAGCGCCTTGAGTGAGGAGCTCCATGTTAGTTTAGTGTGGGTGCTCAAGCTGCTTGATTCCATCACACTGGGCTCAATGGGCATTGGACCGGAAGTGACCAAACAGGGTTTCCTAGATAGCTGCTAGCTAGCACAGCTGATGGTATGTGAAGTTCCTGAGCCAGGTGGAGTCGTTTTGGCACTGGAAGAGCTGTGCTGCTGCTTCGGGCAGTTGCCATTCACCACCTCACTGAGTTCCCTAGGTGTCATAGCCACTTTCAGACATATGTGCTGCCAGAGCACTTGGTTTCCATGGCAGCGGGAAATGGCTTGGGCGCTGAACTTGTGTTTGGCTGTGGAGTTTTGAGCGCCTTGAGTGAGGAGCTCCATGTTAGTTTACTGTGGCTGCTCAAGCTGCTTGATTCCATCACACTGAGCTCAATGGGCATTGGACCGGAAGTGACCAAACAGGGTTTCCTAGATAGCTGCTAGCTAGCACAGCTGATGGTATGTGAAGTTCCTGAGCCAGGTGGAGTTGTTTTGGCACTGAAAGAGCTGTGCTGCTGCTTCGCGCAGTTGCCATTCACCACCTCACTGAGTTCCCTAGCTGTCATAGCCACTTCCAGACATATGTGCTGCCAGAGCACTTGGTTTCCATGGCAGCGGGAAATGGCTTGGGCGCTGAACTTGTGTTTGGCTGTGGAGTTTTGAGCGCCTTGAGTGAGGAGCTCCATGTCAGTTTAGTGTGGGTGCTCAAGCTGCTTGATTCCATCACGTTGGGCTCAATGGGCATTGGACCGGAAGTGACCAAACAGGGTTTCCTAGATAGCTGCTAGCTAGCACAGCTGATGGTATGTGAAGTTCCTGAGCCAGGTGGAGTCGTTTTTTCACTGGAAGAGCTGTGCTGCTGCTTCAGGAAATTGCCATTCACCACCTCACTGAGTTCCCTAGGTGTCATAGCCACTTTCAGACATATGTGCTGCCAGAGCACTTGGTTTCCATGGCAGCGGGAAATGGCTTGGGCGCTGAACTTGTGTTTGGCTGTGGAGTTTTGAGCGCCTTGAGTGAGGAGCTCCATGTCAGTTTAGTGTGGGTGCTCAAGCTGCTTGATTCCATCACACTGAGCTCAATGGGCATTGGACCGGAAGTGACCAAACAGGGTTTCCTAGATAGCTGCTAGCTAGCACAGCTGATGGTATGTGAAGTTCCTGAGCCAGGTGGAGTTGTTTTGGCACTGAAAGAGCTGTGCTGCTGCTTCGCGCAGTTGCCATTCACCACCTCACTGAGTTCCCTAGCTGTCATAGCCACTTCCAGACATATGTGCTGCCAGAGCACTTGGTTTCCATGGCAGCGGGAAATGGCTTGGGCGCTGAACTTGTGTTTGGCTGTGGAGTTTTGAGCGCCTTGAGTGAGGAGCTCCATGTTAGTTTAGTGTGGGTGCTCAAGCTGCTTGATTCCATCACGTTGGGCTCAATGGGCATTGGACCGGAAGTGACCAAACAGGGTTTCCTAGATAGCTGCTAGCTAGCACAGCTGATGGTATGTGAAGTTCCTGAGCCAGGTGGAGTCGTTTTGGCACTGGAAGAGCTGTGCTGCTGCTTCGGGCAGTTGCCATTCACCACCTCACTGAGTTCCCTAGCTGTCATAGCCACTTTCAGACATATGTGCTGCCAGAGCACTTGGTTTCCATGGCAGCAGGAAATGGCTTGGGCGCTGAACTTGTGTTTGGCTGTGGAGTTTTGAGCGCCTTGAGTGAGGAGCTCCATGTCAGTTTAGTGTGGGTGCTCAAGCTGCTTGATTCCATCACACTGGGCTCAATGGGCATTGGACCGGAAGTGACCAAACAGGGTTTCCTAGATAGCTGCTAGCTAGCACAGCTGATGGTATGTGAAGTTCCTGAGCCAGGTGGAGTCGTTTTGGCACTGGAAGAGCTGTGCTGCTGCTTCGGGCAGTTGCCATTCACCACCTCACTGAGTTCCCTAGGTGTCATAGCCACTTTCAGACATATGTGCTGCCAGAGCACTTGGTTTCCATGGCAGCGGGAAATGGCTTGGGCGCTGAACTTGTGTTTGGCTGTGGAGTTTTGAGCGCCTTGAGTGAGGAGCTCCATGTTAGTTTAGTGTGGGTGCTCAAGCTGCTTGATTCCATCACACTGGGCTCAATGGGCATTGGACCGGAAGTGACCAAACAGGGTTTCCTAGATAGCTGCTAGCTAGCACAGCTGATGGTATGTGAAGTTCCTGAGCCAGGTGGAGTCGTTTTGGCACTGGAAGAGCTGTGCTGCTGCTTCGGGCAGTTGCCATTCACCACCTCACTGAGTTCCCTAGGTGTCATAGCCACTTTCAGACATATGTGCTGCCAGAGCACTTGGTTTCCATGGCAGCGGGAAATGGCTTGGGCGCTGAACTTGTGTTTGGCTGTGGAGTTTTGAGCGCCTTGAGTGAGGAGCTCCATGTTAGTTTAGTGTGGGTGCTCAAGCTGCTTGATTCCATCACACTGGGCTCAATGGGCATTGGACCGGAAGTGACCAAACAGGGTTTCCTAGATAGCTGCTAGCTAGCACAGCTGATGGTATGTGAAGTTCCTGAGCCAGGTGGAGTCGTTTTGGCACTGGAAGAGCTGTGCTGCTGCTTCGGGCAGTTGCCATTCACCAGCGGACTGAGGGCCCTAGGTGTCTTAGCCACTTTCAGACATATGTGCTGCCAGAGCACTTGGTTTCCATGGCAGCGGGAAATGGCTTGGGCGCTGAACTTGTGTTTGGCTGTGGAGTTTTGAGCGCCTTGAGTGAGGAGCTCCATGTTAGTTTACTGTGGCTGCTCAAGCTGCTTGATTCCATCACACTGAGCTCAATGGGCATTGGACCGGAAGTGACCAAACAGGGTTTCCTAGATAGCTGCTAGCTAGCACAGCTGATGGTATGTGAAGTTCCTGAGCCAGGTGGAGTTGTTTTGGCACTGAAAGAGCTGTGCTGCTGCTTCGCGCAGATGCCATTCACCACCTCACTGAGTTCCCTAGCTGTCATAGCCACTTCCAGACATATGTGCTGCCAGAGCACTTGGTTTCCATGGCAGCGGGAAATGGCTTGGGCGCTGAACTTGTGTTTGGCTGTGGAGTTTTGAGCGCCTTGAGTGAGGAGCTCCATGTTAGTTTAGTGTGGGTGCTCAAGCTGCTTGATTCCATCACGTTGGGCTCAATGGGCATTGGACCGGAAGTGACCAAACAGGGTTTCCTAGATAGCTGCTAGCTAGCACAGCTGATGGTATGTGAAGTTCCTGAGCCAGGTGGAGTCGTTTTGGCACTGGAAGAGCTGTGCTGCTGCTTCGGGCAATTGCCATTCACCACCTCACTGAGTTCCCTAGCTGTCATAGCCACTTTCAGACATATGTGCTGCCAGAGCACTTGGTTTCCATGGCAGCGGGAAATGGCTTGGGCGCTGAACTTGTGTTTGGCTGTGGAGTTTTGAGCGCCTTGAGTGAGGAGCTCCATGTCAGTTTAGTGTGGGTGCTCAAGCTGCTTGATTCCATCACACTGGGCTCAATGGGCATTGGATCGGAAGTGACCAAACAGGGTTTCCTAGATAGCTGCTAGCTAGCACAGCTGATGGTATGTGAAGTTCCTGAGCCAGGTGGAGTCGTTTTGGCACTGGAAGAGCTGTGCTGCTGCTTCGGGCAGTTGCCATTCACCACCTCACTGAGTTCCCTAGGTGTCATAGCCACTTTCAGACATATGTGCTGCCAGAGCACTTGGTTTCCATGGCAGCGGGAAATGGCTTGGGCGCTGAACTTGTGTTTGGCTGTGGAGTTTTGAGCGCCTTGAGTGAGGAGCTCCATGTTAGTTTAGTGTGGGTGCTCAAGCTGCTTGATTCCATCACACTGGGCTCAATGGGCATTGGACCGGAAGTGACCAAACAGGGTTTCCTAGATAGCTGCTAGCTAGCACAGCTGATGGTATGTGAAGTTCCTGAGCCAGGTGGAGTCGTTTTGGCACTGGAAGAGCTGTGCTGCTGCTTCGGGCAGTTGCCATTCACCACCTCACTGAGTTCCCTAGGTGTCATAGCCACTTTCAGACATATGTGCTGCCAGAGCACTTGGTTTCCATGGCAGCGGGAAATGGCTTGGGCGCTGAACTTGTGTTTGGCTGTGGAGTTTTGAGCGCCTTGAGTGAGGAGCTCCATGTTAGTTTACTGTGGCTGCTCAAGCTGCTTGATTCCATCACACTGAGCTCAATGGGCATTGGACCGGAAGTGACCAAACAGGGTTTCCTAGATAGCTGCTAGCTAGCACAGCTGATGGTATGTGAAGTTCCTGAGCCAGGTGGAGTTGTTTTGGCACTGAAAGAGCTGTGCTGCTGCTTCGCGCAGTTGCCATTCACCACCTCACTGAGTTCCCTAGCTGTCATAGCCACTTCCAGACATATGTGCTGCCAGAGCACTTGGTTTCCATGGCAGCGGGAAATGGCTTGGGCGCTGAACTTGTGTTTGGCTGTGGAGTTTTGAGCGCCTTGAGTGAGGAGCTCCATGTTAGTTTACTGTGGGTGCTCAAGCTGCTTGATTCCATCACGTTGGGCTCAATGGGCATTGGACCGGAAGTGACCAAACAGGGTTTCCTAGATAGCTGCTAGCTAGCACAGCTGATGGTATGTGAAGTTCCTGAGCCAGGTGGAGTCGTTTTTTCACTGGAAGAGCTGTGCTGCTGCTTCAGGAAATTGCCATTCACCACCTCACTGAGTTCCCTAGCTGTCATAGCCACTTTCAGACATATGTGCTGCCAGAGCACTTGGTTTCCATGGCAGCGGGAAATGGCTTGGGCGCTGAACTTGTGTTTGGCTGTGGAGTTTTGAGCGCCTTGAGTGAGGAGCTCCATGTCAGTTTAGTGTGGGTGCTCAAGCTGCTTGATTCCATCACACTGAGCTCAATGGGCATTGGACCGGAAGTGACCAAACAGGGTTTCCTAGATAGCTGCTAGCTAGCACAGCTGATGGTATGTGAAGTTCCTGAGCCAGGTGGAGTTGTTTTGGCACTGAAAGAGCTGTGCTGCTGCTTCGCGCAGTTGCCATTCACCACCTCACTGAGTTCCCTAGCTGTCATAGCCACTTCCAGACATATGTGCTGCCAGAGCACTTGGTTTCCATGGCAGCGGGAAATGGCTTGGGCGCTGAACTTGTGTTTGGCTGTGGAGTTTTGAGCGCCTTGAGTGAGGAGCTCCATGTTAGTTTAGTGTGGGTGCTCAAGCTGCTTGATTCCATCACGTTGGGCTCAATGGGCATTGGACCGGAAGTGACCAAACAGGGTTTCCTAGATAGCTGCTAGCTAGCACAGCTGATGGTATGTGAAGTTCCTGAGCCAGGTGGAGTCGTTTTGGCACTGGAAGAGCTGTGCTGCTGCTTCGGGCAGTTGCCATTCACCACCTCACTGAGTTCCCTAGCTGTCATAGCCACTTTCAGACATATGTGCTGCCAGAGCACTTGGTTTCCATGGCAGCAGGAAATGGCTTGGGCGCTGAACTTGTGTTTGGCTGTGGAGTTTTGAGCGCCTTGAGTGAGGAGCTCGATGTCAGTTTAGTGTGGGTGCTCAAGCTGCTTGATTCCATCACACTGGGCTCAATGGGCATTGGACCCGAAGTGACCAAACAGGGTTTCCTAGATAGCTGCTAGCTAGCACAGCTGATGGTATGTGAAGTTCCTGAGCCAGGTGGAGTCGTTTTGGCACTGGAAGAGCTGTGCTGCTGCTTCGGGCAGTTGCCATTCACCACCTCACTGAGTTCCCTAGGTGTCATAGCCACTTTCAGACATATGTGCTGCCAGAGCACTTGGTTTCCATGGCAGCGGGAAATGGCTTGGGCGCTGAACTTGTGTTTGGCTGTGGAGTTTTGAGCGCCTTGAGTGAGGAGCTCCATGTTAGTTTACTGTGGCTGCTCAAGCTGCTTGATTCCATCACACTGGGCTCAATGGGCATTGGACCGGAAGTGACCAAACAGGGTTTCCTAGATAGCTGCTAGCTAGCACAGCTGATGGTATGTGAAGTTCCTGAGCCAGGTGGAGTCGTTTTGGCACTGGAAGAGCTGTGCTGCTGCTTCGGGCAGTTGCCATTCACCACCTCACTGAGTTCCCTAGGTGTCATAGCCACTTTCAGACATATGTGCTGCCAGAGCACTTGGTTTCCATGGCAGCGGGAAATGGCTTGGGCGCTGAACTTGTGTTTGGCTGTGGAGTTTTGAGCGCCTTGAGTGAGGAGCTCCATGTTAGTTTAGTGTGGGTGCTCAAGCTGCTTGATTCCATCACACTGGGCTCAATGGGCATTGGACCGGAAGTGACCAAACAGGGTTTCCTAGATAGCTGCTAGCTAGCACAGCTGATGGTATGTGAAGTTCCTGAGCCAGGTGGAGTCGTTTTGGCACTGGAAGAGCTGTGCTGCTGCTTCGGGCAGTTGCCATTCACCACCTCACTGAGTTCCCTAGCTGTCATAGCCACTTTCAGACATATGTGCTGCCAGAGCACTTGGTTTCCATGGCAGCGGGAAATGGCTTGGGCGCTGAACTTGTGTTTGGCTGTGGAGTTTTGAGCGCCTTGAGTGAGGAGCTCCATGTTAGTTTACTGTCGCTGCTCAAGCTGCTTGATTCCATCACACTGGGCTCAATGGGCATTGGACCGGAAGTGACCAAACAGGGTTTCCTAGATAGCTGCTAGCTAGCACAGCTGATGGTATGTGAAGTTCCTGAGCCAGGTGGAGTCGTTTTGGCACTGAAAGAGCTGTGCTGCTGCTTCGCGCAGTTGCCATTCACCACCTCACTGAGTTCCCTAGCTGTCATAGCCACTTCCAGACATATGTGCTGCCAGAGCACTTGGTTTCCATGGCAGCGGGAAATGGCTTGGGCGCTGAACTTGTGTTTGGCTGTGGAGTTTTGAGCGCCTTGAGTGAGGAGCTCCATGTTAGTTTAGTGTGGGTGCTCAAGCTGCTTGATTCCATCACGTTGGGCTC
Organism: Ochotona princeps; assembly: GCF_030435755.1. Classification (NCBI taxonomy): domain Eukaryota; kingdom Metazoa; phylum Chordata; class Mammalia; order Lagomorpha; family Ochotonidae; genus Ochotona; species Ochotona princeps. Next base: position 14,554,427 of record NC_080863.1, on the reverse strand, counting down.
AATGGGCATTGGACCGGAAGTGACCAAACAGGGTTTCCTAGATAGCTGCTAGCTAGCACAGCTGATGGTATGTGAAGTTCCTGAGCCAGGTGGAGTCGTTTTGGCACTGGAAGAGCTGTGCTGCTGCTTCGGGCAATTGCCATTCACCACCTCACTGAGTTCCCTAGCTGTCATAGCCACTTTCAGACATATGTGCTGCCAGAGCACTTGGTTTCCATGGCAGCGGGAAATGGCTTGGGCGCTGAACTTGTGTTTGGCTGTGGAGTTTTGAGCGCCTTGAGTGAGGAGCTCCATGTCAGTTTAGTGTGGGTGCTCAAGCTGCTTGATTCCATCACACTGGGCTCAATGGGCATTGGACCGGAAGTGACCAAACAGGGTTTCCTAGATAGCTGCTAGCTAGCACAGCTGATGGTATGTGAAGTTCCTGAGCCAGGTGGAGTCGTTTTGGCACTGGAAGAGCTGTGCTGCTGCTTCGGGCAGTTGCCATTCACCACCTCACTGAGTTCCCTAGCTGTCATAGCCACTTTCAGACATATGTGCTGCCAGAGCACTTGGTTTCCATGGCAGCGGGAAATGGCTTGGGCGCTGAACTTGTGTTTGGCTGTGGAGTTTTGAGCGCCTTGAGTGAGGAGCTCCATGTTAGTTTAGTGTGGGTGCTCAAGCTGCTTGATTCCATCACGTTGGGCTCAATGGGCATTGGACTGGAAGTGACCAAACAGGGTTTCCTAGATAGCTGCTAGCTAGCACAGCTGATGGTATGTGAAGTTCCTGAGCCAGGTGGAGTCGTTTTGGCACTGGAAGAGCTGTGCTGCTGCTTCGGGCAGTTGCCATTCACCACCTCACTGAGTTCCCTAGCTGTCATAGCCACTTTCAGACATATGTGCTGCCAGAGCACTTGGTTTCCATGGCAGCGGGAAATGGCTTGGGCGCTGAACTTGTGTTTGGCTGTGGAGTTTTGAGCGCCTTGAGTGAGGAGCTCCATGTTAGTTTACTGTGGCTGCTCAAGCTGCTTGATTCCATCACACTGGGCTCAGTGGGCATTGGACCGGAAGTGACCAAACAGGGTTTCCTAGATAGCTGCTAGCTAGCACAGCTGATGGTATGTGAAGTTCCTGAGCCAGATGGAGTCGTTTTGGCACTGGAAGAGCTGTGCTGCTGCTTCGGGCAGTTGCCATTCACCACCTCACTGAGTTCCCTAGGTGTCATAGCCACTTTCAGACATATGTGCTGCCAGAGCACTTGGTTTCCATGGCAGCGGGAAATGGCTTGGGCGCTGAACTTGTGTTTGGCTGTGGAGTTTTGAGCGCCTTGAGTGAGGAGCTCCATGTTAGTTTAGTGTGGGTGCTCAAGCTGCTTGATTCCATCACACTGGGCTCAATGGGCATTGGACCGGAAGTGACCAAACAGGGTTTCCTAGATAGCTGCTAGCTAGCACAGCTGATGGTATGTGAAGTTCCTGAGCCAGGTGGAGTCGTTTTGGCACTGGAAGAGCTGTGCTGCTGCTTCGGGCAGTTGCCATTCACCACCTCACTGAGTTCCCTAGCTGTCATAGCCACTTTCAGACATATGTGCTGCCAGAGCACTTGGTTTCCATGGCAGCGGGAAATGGCTTGGGCGCTGAACTTGTGTTTGGCTGTGGAGTTTTGAGCGCCTTGAGTGAGGAGCTCCATGTTAGTTTACTGTGGCTGCTCAAGCTGCTTGATTCCATCACACTGGGCTCAATGGGCATTGGACCGGAAGTGACCAAACAGGGTTTCCTAGATAGCTGCTAGCTAGCACAGCTGATGGTATGTGAAGTTCCTGAGCCAGGTGGAGTCGTTTTGGCACTGGAAGAGCTGTGCTGCTGCTTCGGGCAGTTGCCATTCACCACCTCACTGAGTTCCCTAGCTGTCATAGCCACTTTCAGACATATGTGCCGCCAGAGCACTTGGTTTCCATGGCAGCGGGAAATGGCTTTGGCGCTGAACTTGTGTTTGGCTGTGGAGTTTTGAGCGCCTTGAGTGAGGAGCTCCATGTTAGTTTACTGTGGCTGCTCAAGCTGCTTGATTCCATCACACTGGGCTCAATGGGCATTGGACCGGAAGTGACCAAACAGGGTTTCCTAGATAGCTGCTAGCTAGCACAGCTGATGGTATGTGAAGTTCCTGAGCCAGGTGGAGTCGTTTTGGCACTGGAAGAGCTGTGCTGCTGCTTCGGGCAGTTGCCATTCACCACCTCACTGAGTTCCCTAGCTGTCATAGCCACTTTCAGACATATGTGCTGCCAGAGCACTTGGTTTCCATGGCAGCGGGAAATGGCTTGGGCGCTGAACTTGTGTTTGGCTGTGGAGTTTTGAGCGCCTTGAGTGAGGAGCTCCATGTTAGTTTAGTGTGGGTGCTCAAGCTGCTTGATTCCATCACACTGGGCTCAATGGGCATTGGACCGGAAGTGACCAAACAGGGTTTCCTAGATAGCTGCTAGCTAGCACAGCTGATGGTATGTGAAGTTCCTGAGCCAGGTGGAGTCGTTTTGGCACTGGAAGAGCTGTGCTGCTGCTTCGGGCCGTTGCCATTCACCACCTCACTGAGTTCCCTAGGTGTCATAGCCACTTTCAGACATATGTGCTGCCAGAGCACTTGGTTTCCATGGCAGCGGGAAATGGCTTGGGTGCTGAACTTGTGTTTGGCTGTGGAGTTTTGAGCGCCTTGAGTGAGGAGCTCCATGTTAGTTTAGTGTGGGTGCTCAAGCTGCTTGATTCCATCACACTGGGCTCAATGGGCATTGGACCGGAAGTGACCAAACAGGGTTTCCTAGATAGCTGCTAGCTAGCACAGCTGATGGTATGTGAAGTTCCTGAGCCAGGTGGAGTCGTTTTGGCACTGGAAGAGCTGTGCTGCTGCTTCGGGCAGTTGCCATTCACCACCTCACTGAGTTCCCTAGGTGTCATAGCCACTTTCAGACATATGTGCTGCCAGAGCACTTGGTTTCCATGGCAGCGGGAAATGGCTTGGGCGCTGAACTTGTGTTTGGCTGTGGAGTTTTGAGCGCCTTGAGTGAGGAGCTCCATGTCAGTTTAGTGTGGGTGCTCAAGCTGCTTGATTCCATCACACTGGGCTCAATGGGCATTGGACCAGAAGTGACCAAACAGGGTTTCCTAGATAGCTGGTAGCTAGCACAGCTGATGGTATGTGAAGTGCCTGAGCCAGGTGGAGTCGTTTTGGCACTGGAAGAGCTGTGCTGCTGCTTCGGGCAGTTGCCATTCACCACCTCACTGAGTTCCCTAGCTGTCATAGCCACTTTCAGACATATGTGCTGCCAGAGCACTTGGTTTCCATGGCAGCGGGAAATGGCTTGGGCGCTGAACTTGTGTTTGGCTGTGGAGTTTTGAGCGCCTTGAGTGAGGAGCTCCATGTTAGTTTACTGTCGCTGCTCAAGCTGCTTGATTCCATCACACTGGGCTCAATGGGCATTGGACCGGAAGTGACCAAACAGGGTTTCCTAGATAGCTGCTAGCTAGCACAGCTGATGGTATGTGAAGTTCCTGAGCCAGGTGGAGTCGTTTTGGCACTGGAAGAGCTGTGCTGCTGCTTCGGGCAGTTGCCATTCACCACCTCACTGAGTTCCCTAGCTGTCATATCCACTTCCAGACATATGTGCTGCCAGAGCACTTGGTTTCCATGGCAGCGGGAAATGGCTTGGGCGCTGAACTTGTGTTTGGCTGTGGAGTTTTGAGCGCCTTGAGTGAGGAGCTCCATGTTAGTTTAGTGTGGGTGCTCAAGCTGCTTGATTCCATCACACTGGGCTCAATGGGCATTGGACCGGAAGTGACCAAACAGGGTTTCCTAGATAGCTGCTAGCTAGCACAGCTGATGGTATGTGAAGTTCCTGAGCCAGGTGGAGTCGTTTTGGGACTGGAAGAGCTGTGCTGCTGCTTCGGGCAGTTGCCATTCACCACCTCACTGAGTTCCCTAGGTGTCATAGCCACTTTCAGACATATGTGCTGCCAGAGCACTTGGTTTCCATGGCAGCGGGAAATGGCTTGGGCGCTGAACTTGTGTTTGGCTGTGGAGTTTTGAGCGCCTTGAGTGAGGAGCTCCATGTTAGTTTAGTGTGGGTGCTCAAGCTGCTTGATTCCATCACACTGGGCTCAATGGGCATTGGACCAGAAGTGACCAAACAGGGTTTCCTAGATAGCTGCTAGCTAGCACAGCTGATGGTATGGGAAGTTCCTGAGCCAGGTGGAGTCGTTTTGGCACTGGAAGAGCTGTGCTGCTGCTTCGGGCAGTTGCCATTCACCACCTCACTGAGTTCCCTAGCTGTCATAGCCACTTTCAGACATATGTGCTGCCAGAGCACTTGGTTTCCATGGCAGCGGGAAATGGCTTGGGCGCTGAACTTGTGTTTGGCTGTGGAGTTTTGAGCGCCTTGAGTGAGGAGCTCCATGTTAGTTTACTGTCGCTGCTCAAGCTGCTTGATTCCATCACACTGGGCTCAATGGGCATTGGACCGGAAGTGACCAAACAGGGTTTCCTAGATAGCTGCTAGCTAGCACAGCTGATGGTATGTGAAGTTCCTGAGCCAGGTGGAGTCGTTTTGGCACTGGAAGAGCTGTGCTGCTGCTTCGGGCAGTTGCCATTCACCACCTCACTGAGTTCCCTAGGTGTCATAGCCACTTTCAGACATATGTGCTGCCAGAGCACTTGGTTTCCATGGCAGCGGGAAATGGCTTGTTCGCTGAACTTGTGTTTGGCTGTGGAGTTTTGAGCGCCTTGAGTGAGGAGCTCCATGTTAGTTTACTGTGGCTGCTCAAGCTGCTTGATTCCATCACACTGGGCTCAATGGGCATTGGACCGGAAGTGACCAAACAGGGTTTCCTAGATAGCTGCTAGCTAGCACAGCTGATGGTATGTGAAGTTCCTGAGCCAGGTGGAGTCGTTTTGGCACTGGAAGAGCTGTGCTGCTGCTTCGGGCAGTTGCCATTCACCACCTCACTGAGTTCCCTAGCTGTCATAGCCACTTTCAGACATATGTGCTGCCAGAGCACTTGGTTTCCATGGCAGCGGGAAATGGCTTGGGCGCTGAACTTGTGTTTGGCTGTGGAGTTTTGAGCGCCTTGAGTGAGGAGCTCCATGTTAGTTTACTGTGGCTGCTCAAGCTGCTTGATTCCATCACACTGAGCTCAATGGGCATTGGACCGGAAGTGACCAAACAGGGTTTCCTAGATAGCTGCTAGCTAGCACAGCTGATGGTATGTGAAGTTCCTGAGCCAGGTGGAGTTGTTTTGGCACTGGAAGAGCTGTGCTGCTGCTTCGCGCAGTTGCCATTCACCACCTCACTGAGTTCCCTAGCTGTCATAGCCACTTTCAGACATATGTGCTGCCAGAGCACTTGGTTTCCATGGCAGCGGGAAATGGCTTGGGCGCTGAACTTGTGTTTGGCTGTGGAGTTTTGAGCGCCTTGAGTGAGGAGCTCCATGTTAGTTTAGTGTGGGTGCTCAAGCTGCTTGATTCCATCACGTTGGGCTCAATGGGCATTGGACCGGAAGTGACCAAACAGGGTTTCCTAGATAGCTGCTAGCTAGCACAGCTGATGGTATGTGAAGTTCCTGAGCCAGGTGGAGTCGTTTTGGCACTGGAAGAGCTGTGCTGCTGCTTCGGGCAATTGCCATTTACCACCTCACTGAGTTCCCTAGGTGTCATAGCCACTTTCAGACATATGTGCTGCCAGAGCACTTGGTTTCCATGGCAGCGGGAAATGGCTTGGGCGCTGAACTTGTGTTTGGCTGTGGAGTTTTGAGCGCCTTGAGTGAGGAGCTCCATGTCAGTTTAGTGTGGGTGCTCAAGCTCCTTGATTCCATCACACTGGGCTCAATGGGCATTGGACCGGAAGTGACGAAACAGGGTTTCCTAGATAGCTGGTAGCTAGCACAGCTGATGGTATGTGAAGTGCCTGAGCCAGGTGGAGTCGTTTTGGCAGTGGAAGAGCTGTGCTGCTGCTTCGGGCAGTTGCCATTCACCACCTCACTGAGTTCCCTAGGTGTCATAGCCACTTTCAGACATATGTGCTGCCAGAGCACTTGGTTTCCATGGCAGCGGGAAATGGCTTGGGCGCTGAACTTGTGTTTGGCTGTGGAGTTTTGAGCGCCTTGAGTGAGGAGCTCCATGTTAGTTTAGTGTGGGTGCTCAAGCTGCTTGATTCCATCACACTGGGCTCAATGGGCATTGGACCGGAAGTGACCAAACAGGGTTTCCTAGTTAGCTGCTAGCTAGCACAGCTGATGGTATGTGAAGTTCCTGAGCCAGGTGGAGTCGTTTTGGCACTGGAAGAGCTGTGCTGCTGCTTCGGGCAGTTGCCATTCACCACCTCACTGAGTTCCCTAGGTGTCATAGCCACTTTCAGACATATGTGCTGCCAGAGCACTTGGTTTCCATGGCAGCGGGAAATGGCTTGTTCGCTGAACTTGTGTTTGTCTGTGGAGTATTGAGCGCCTTGAGTGAGGAGCTCCATGTTAGTTTAGTGTGGGTGCTCAAGCTGCTTGATTCCATCACACTGGGCTCAATGGGCATTGGACCGGAAGTGACCAAACAGGGTTTCCTAGATAGCTGCTAGCTAGCACAGCTGATGGTATGTGAAGTTCCTGAGCCAGGTGGAGTCGTTTTGGCACTGGAAGAGCTGTGCTGCTGCTTCGGGTAGTTGCCATTCACCACCTCACTGAGTTCCCTAGGTGTCATAGCCACTTTCAGACATATGTGCTGCCAGAGCACTTGGTTTCCATGGCAGCGGGAAATGGCTTGGGCGCTGAACTTGTGTTTGGCTGTGGAGTTTTGAGCGCCTTGAGTGAGGAGCTCCATGTTAGTTTAGTGTGGCTGCTCAAGCTGCTTGATTCCATCACACTGGGCTCAATGGGCATTGGACCGGAAGTGACCAAACAGGGTTTCCTAGATAGCTGCTAGCTAGCACAGCTGATGGTATGTGAAGTTCCTGAGCCAGGTGCAGTCGTTTTGGCACTGGAAGAGCTGTGCTGCTGCTTCGCGCAGTTGCCATTCACCACCTCACTGAGTTCCCTAGGTGTCATAGCCACTTTCAGACATATGTGCTGCCAGAGCACTTGGTTTCCATGGCAGCGGGAAATGGCTTGGGCGCTGAACTTGTGTTTGGCTGTGGAGTATTGAGCGCCTTGAGTGAGGAGCTCCATGTTAGTTTAGTGTGGGTGCTCAAGCTGCTTGATTCCATCACACTGGGCTCAATGGGCATTGGACCGGAAGTGACCAAACAGGGTTTCCTAGATAGCTGCTAGCTAGCACAGCTGATGGTATGTGAAGTTCCTGAGCCAGGTGGAGTCGTTTTGGCACTGGAAGAGCTGTGCTGCTGATTCAGGAAATTGCCATTCACCACCTCACTGAGTTCCCTAGGTGTCATATCCACTTTCATTCATATGTGCTGCCAGAGCACTTGGTTTCCATGGCAGCGGGAAATGGCTTGGGCGCTGAACTTGTGTTTGGCTGTGGAGTTTTGAGCGCCTTGAGTGAGGAGCTCCATGTTAGTTTAGTGTGGGTGCTCAAGCTGCTTGATTCCATCACACTGGGCTCAATGGGCATTGGACCGGAAGTGACCAAACAGGGTTTCCTAGATAGCTGCTAGCTAGCACAGCTGATGGTATGTGAAGTTCCTGAGCCAGGTGGAGTCGTTTTGGCACTGGAAGAGCTGTGCTGCTGCTTCGGGCAGTTGCCATTCACCACCTCACTGAGTTCCCTAGGTGTCATAGCCACTTTCAGACATATGTGCTGCCAGAGCACTTGGTTTCCATGGCAGCGGGAAATGGCTTGGGCGCTGAACTTGTGTTTGGCTGTGGAGTTTTGAGCGCCTTGAGTGAGGAGCTCCATGTTAGTTTAGTGTGGGTGCTCAAGCTGCTTGATTCCATCACACTGGGCTCAATGGGCATTGGACCGGAAGTGACCAAACAGGGTTTCCTAGATAGCTGCTAGCTAGCACAGCTGATGGTATGTGAAGTTCCTGAGCCAGGTGGAGTTGTTTTGGCACTGGAAGAGCTGTGCTGCTGCTTCGGGCAGTTGCCATTCCCTACCTCACTGAGCTCCCTAGGTGTCTTAGCCACTTTCAGACATATGTGCTGCCAGAGCACTTGGTTTCCATGGCAGCGGGAAATGGCTTGGGCGCTGAACTTGTGTTTGGCTGTGGAGTTTTGAGTGCCTTGAGTGAGGATCTCCATGTTAGTTTAGTGTGGGTGCTCAAGCTGCTTGATTCCATCACACTGGGCTCAATGGGCATTGGACCGGAAGTGACCAAACAGGGTTTCCTAGATAGCTGCTAGCTAGCACAGCTGATGGTATGTGAAGTTCCTGAGCCAGGTGGAGTCGTTTTTTCACTGGAAGAGCTGTGCTGCTGCTTCGGGCAGTTGCCATTCACCAACGGACTGAGGGCCCTAGGTGTCATAGCCACTTTCAGACATATGTGCTGCCAGAGCACTTGGTTTCCATGGCAGCGGGAAATGGCTTGGGCGCTGAACTTGTGTTTGGCTGTGGAGTTTTGAGCGCCTTGAGTGAGGAGCTCCATGTTAGTTTAGTGTGGGTGCTCAAGCTGCTTGATTCCATCACACTGGGCTCAATGGGCATTGGACCGGAAGTGACCAAACAGGGTTTCCTAGATAGCTGCTAGCTAGCACAGCTGATGGTATGTGAAGTTCCTGAGCCAGGTGGAGTCGTTTTGGCACTGGAAGAGCTGTGCTGCTGCTTGGGGCAGTTGCCATTCACCAACGGACTGAGGGCCCTAGGTGTCTTAGCCACTTTCAGACATATGTGCTGCCAGAGCACTTGGTTTCCATGGCAGCGGGAAATGGCTTGGGCGCTGAACTTGTGTTTGGCTGTGGAGTTTTGAGCGCCTTGAGTGAGGAGCTCCATGTTAGTTTACTTTGGCTGCTCAAGCTGCTTGATTCCATCACACTGGGCTCAATGGGCATTGGACCGGAAGTGACCAAACAGGGTTTCCTAGATAGCTGCTAGCTAGCACAGCTGATGGTATGTGAAGTTCCTGAGCCAGGTGGAGTCGTTTTGGCACTGGAAGAGCTGTGCTGCTGCTTCGGGCAGTTGCCATTCACCACCTCACTGAGTTCCCTAGCTGTCATAGCCACTTTCAGACATATGTGCTGCCAGAGCACTTGGTTTCCATGGCAGCGGGAAATGGCTTGGGCGCTGAACTTGTGTTTGGCTGTGGAGTTTTGAGCGCCTTGAGTGAGGAGCTCCATGTTAGTTTAGTGTGGGTGCTCAAGCTGCTTGATTCCATCACACTGGGCTCAATGGGCATTGGACCGGAAGTGACCAAACAGGGTTTCCTAGATAGCTGCTAGCTAGCACAGCTGATGGTATGTGAAGTTCCTGAGCCAGGTGGAGTCGTTTTGGCACTGGAAGAGCTGTGCTGCTGCTTCGGGCAGTTGCCATTCACCACCTCACTGAGTTCCCTAGGTGTCATAGCCACTTTCAGACATATGTGCTGCCAGAGCACTTGGTTTCCATGGCAGCGGGAAATGGCTTGGGCGCTGAACTTGTGTTTGGCTGTGGAGTTTTGAGCGCCTTGAGTGAGGAGCTCCATGTTAGTTTAGTGTGGGTGCTCAAGCTGCTTGATTCCATCACACTGGGCTCAATGGGCATTGGACCGGAAGTGACCAAACAGGGTTTCCTAGATAGCTGCTAGCTAGCACAGCTGATGGTATGTGAAGTTCCTGAGCCAGGTGGAGTCGTTTTGGCACTGGAAGAGCTGTGCTGCTGCTTCGGGCAGTTGCCATTCACCACCTCACTGAGTTCCCTAGGTGTCATAGCCACTTTCAGACATATGTGCTGCCAGAGCACTTGGTTTCCATGGCAGCGGGAAATGGCTTGGGCGCTGAACTTGTGTTTGGCTGTGGAGTTTTGAGTGCCTTGAGTGAGGAGCTCCATGTTAGTTTAGTGTGGGTGCTCAAGCTGCTTGATTCCATCACACTGGGCTCAATGGGCATTGGACCGGAAGTGACCAAACAGGGTTTCCTAGATAGCTGCTAGCTAGCACAGCTGATGGTATGTGAAGTTCCTGAGCCAGGTGGAGTCGTTTTGGCACTGGAAGAGCTGTGCTGCTGCTTCGGGCAGTTGCCATTCACCACCTCACTGAGTTCCCTACGTGTCATAGCCACTTTCAGACATATGTGCTGCCACAGCACTTGGTTTCCATGGCAGCGGGAAATGGCTTTGGTGCTGAACTTGTGTTTGGCTGTGGAGTTTTGAGCGCCTTGAGTGAGGAGCTCCATGTTAGTTTAGTGTGGGTGCTCAAGCTGCTTGATTCCATCACACTGGGCTCAATGGGCATTGGACCGGAAGTGACCAAACAGGGTTTCCTAGATAGCTGCTAGCTAGCACAGCTGATGGTATGTGAAGTTCCTGAGCCAGGTGGAGTCGTTTTGGCACTGGAAGAGCTGTGCTGCTGCTTCGGGCAGTTGCCATTCACCAACGGACTGAGGGCCCTAGGTGTCTTAGCCACTTTCAGACATATGTGCTGCCAGAGCACTTGGTTTCCATGGCAGCGGGAAATGGCTTGGGCGCTGAACTTGTGTTTGGCTGTGGAGTTTTGAGCGCCTTGAGTGAGGAGCTCCATGTTAGTTTAGTGTGGCTGCTCAAGCTGCTTGATTCCATCACACTGGGCTCAATGGGCATTGGACCGGAAGTGACCAAACAGGGTTTCCTAGATAGCTGCTAGCTAGCACAGCTGATGGTATGTGAAGTTCCTGAGCCAGGTGGAGTCGTTTTGGCACTGGAAGAGCTGTGCTGCTGCTTCGGGCAGTTGCCATTCACCAACGGACTGAGGGCCCTAGGTGTCTTAGCCACTTTCATACATATGTGCTGCCAGAGCACTTGGTTTCCATGACAGCGGGAAATGGCTTGGGCGCTGAACTTGTGTTTGGCTGTGGAGTTTTGAGCGCCTTGAGTGAGGAGCTCCATGTTAGTTTAGTGTGGCTGCTCAAGCTGCTTGATTCCATCACGTTGAGCTCAATGGGCATTGGACCGGAAGTGACCAAACAGGGTTTCCTAGATAGCTGCTAGCTAGCACAGCTGATGGTATGTGAAGTTCCTGAGCCAGGTGCAGTCGTTTTGGCACTGGAAGAGCTGTGCTGCTGCTTCGGGCAGTTGCCATTCACCACCTCACTGAGTTCCCTAGGTGTCATAGCCACTTTCAGACATATGTGCTGCCAGAGCACTTGGTTTCCATGGCAGCGGGAAATGGCTTGGGCGCTGAACTTGTGTTTGGCTGTGGAGTTTTGAGCGCCTTGAGGGAGGAGCTCCATGTTAGTTTACTGTGGCTGCTCAAGCTGCTTGATTCCATCACACTGGGCTCAATGGGCATTGTACCGGAAGTGACCAAACAGGGTTTCCTAGATAGCTGCTAGCTAGCACAGCTGATGGTATGTGAAGTTCCTGAGCCAGGTGGAGTCGTTTTGGCACTGGAAGAGCTGTGCTGCTGCTTCGGGCAGTTGCCATTCACCACCTCACTGAGTTCCCTAGGTGTCATAGCCACTTTCAGACATATGTGCTGCCAGAGCACTTGGTTTCCATGGCAGCGGGAAATGGCTTGGGCGCTGAACTTGTGTTTGGCTGTGGAGTTTTGAGCGCCTTGAGTGAGGAGCTCCATGTTAGTTTAGTGTGGGTGCTCAAGCTGCTTGATTCCATCACACTGGGCTCAATGGGCATTGGACCGGAAGTGACCAAACAGGGTTTCCTAGATAGCTGCTAGCTAGCACAGCTGATGGTATGTGAAGTTCCTGAGCCAGGTGGAGTCGTTTTGGCACTGGAAGAGCTGTGCTGCTGCTTCGGGCAGTTGCCATTCACCAACGGACTGAGGGCCCTAGGTGTCTTAGCCACTTTCATACATATGTGCTGCCAGAGCACTTGGTTTCCATGACAGCGGGAAATGGCTTGTTCGCTGAACTTGTGTTTGGCTGTGGAGTTTTGAGCGCCTTGAGTGAGGAGCTCCATGTTAGTTTAGTGTGGCTGCTCAAGCTGCTTGATTCCATCACACTGAGCTCAATGGGCATTGGACCGGAAGTGACCAAACAGGGTTTCCTAGATAGCTGCTAGCTAGCACAGCTGATGGTATGTGAAGTTCCTGAGCCAGGTGGAGTTGTTTTGGCACTGGAAGAGCTGTGCTGCTGCTTCGGGCAGTTGCCATTCACCACCTCACTGAGTTCCCTAGGTGTCATAGCCACTTTCAGACATATGTGCTGCCAGAGCACTTGGTTTCCATGGCAGCGGGAAATGGCTTGGGCGCTGAACTTGTGTTTGGCTGTGGAGTTTTGAGCGCCTTGAGGGAGGAGCTCCATGTTAGTTTAGTGTGGGTGCTCAAGCTGCTTGATTCCATCACACTGGGCTCAATGGGCATTGTACCGGAAGTGACCAAACAGGGTTTCCTAGATAGCTGGTAGCTAGCACAGCTGATGGTATGTGAAGTTCCTGAGCCAGGTGGAGTCGTTTTGGCACTGGAAGAGCTGTGCTGCTGCTTCGGGCAGTTGCCATTCACCACCTCACTGAGTTCCCTAGGTGTCATAGCCACTTTCAGACATATGTGCTGCCAGAGCACTTGGTTTCCATGGCAGCGGGAAATGGCTTGGGCGCTGAACTTGTGTTTGGCTGTGGAGTTTTGAGCGCCTTGAGTGAGGAGCTCCATGTCAGTTTAGTGTGGGTGCTCAAGCTGCTTGATTCCATCACACTGGGCTCAATGGGCATTGGACCGGAAGTGACCAAACAGGGTTTCCTAGATAGCTGCTAGCTAGCACAGCTGATGGTATGTGAAGTGCCTGAGCCAGGTGGAGTCGTTTTGGCACTGGAAGAGCTGTGCTGCTGCTTCGGGCAGTTGCCATTCACCACCTCACTGAGTTCCCTAGCTGTCATAGCCACTTTCAGACATATGTGCTGCCAGAGCACTTGGTTTCCATGGCAGCGGGAAATGGCTTGGGCGCTGAACTTGTGTTTGGCTGTGGAGTATTGAGCGCCTTGAGTGAGGAGCTCCATGTTAGTTTAGTGTGGGTGCTCAAGCTGCTTGATTCCATCACACTGGGCTCAATGGGCATTGGACCAGAAGTGACCAAACAGGGTTTCCTAGATAGCTGCTAGCTAGCACAGCTGATGGTATGTGAAGTTCCTGAGCCAGGTGGAGTCGTTTTGGCACTGGAAGAGCTGTGCTGCTGCTTCGGGCAGTTGCCATTCACCACCTCACTGAGTTCCCTAGGTGTCATAGCCACTTTCAGACATATGTGCTGCCAGAGCACTTGGTTTCCATGGCAGCGGGAAATGGCTTGGGCGCTGAACTTGTGTTTGGCTGTGGAGTTTTGAGCGCCTTGAGTGAGGAGCTCCATGTTAGTTTAGTGTGGGTGCTCAAGCTGCTTGATTCCATCACACTGGGCTCAATGGGCATTGGACCGGAAGTGACCAAACAGGGTTTCCTAGTTAGCTGCTAGCTAGCACAGCTGATGGTATGTGAAGTTCCTGAGCCAGGTGGAGTCGTTTTGGCACTGGAAGAGCTGTGCTGCTGCTTCGGGCAGTTGCCATTCACCACCTCACTGAGTTCCCTAGGTGTCATATCCACTTTCAGGCATATGTGCTGCCAGAGCACTTGGTTTCCATGGCAGCGGGAAATGGCTTGTTCGCTGAACTTGTGTTTGTCTGTGGAGTATTGAGCGCCTTGAGTGAGGAGCTCCATGTTAGTTTAGTGTGGGTGCTCAAGCTGCTTGATTCCATCACACTGGGCTCAATGGGCATTGGACCGGAAGTGACCAAACAGGGTTTCCTAGATAGCTGCTAGCTAGCACAGCTGATGGTATGTGAAGTTCCTGAGCCAGGTGGAGTCGTTTTGGCACTGGAAGAGCTGTGCTGCTGCTTCGGGCAGTTGCCATTCACCACCTCACTGAGTTCCCTAGGTGTCATAGCCACTTTCAGACATATGTGCTGCCAGAGCACTTGGTTTCCATGGCAGCGGGAAATGGCTTGGGCGCTGAACTTGTGTTTGGCTGTGGAGTTTTGAGCGCCTTGAGTGAGGAGCTCCATGTTAGTTTAGTGTGGCTGCTCAAGCTGCTTGATTCCATCACACTGGGCTCAATGGGCATTGGACCGGAAGTGACCAAACAGGGTTTCCTACATAGCTGCTAGCTAGCACAGCTGATGGTATGTGAAGTTCCTGAGCCAGGTGCAGTCGTTTTGGCACTGGAAGAGCTGTGCTGCTGCTTCGCGCAGTTGCCATTCACCACCTCACTGAGTTCCCTAGGTGTCATAGCCACTTTCAGACATATGTGCTGCCAGAGCACTTGGTTTCCATGGCAGCGGGAAATGGCTTGTTCGCTGAACTTGTGTTTGTCTGTGGAGTATTGAGCGCCTTGAGTGAGGAGCTCCATGTTAGTTTAGTGTGGGTGCTCAAGCTGCTTGATTCCATCACACTGGGCTCAATGGGCATTGGACCGGAAGTGACCAAACAGGGTTTCCTAGATAGCTGCTAGCTAGCACAGCTGATGGTATGTGAAGTTCCTGAGCCAGGTGGAGTCGTTTTGGCACTGGAAGAGCTGTGCTGCTGATTCAGGAAATTGCCATTCACCACCTCACTGAGTTCCCTAGGTGTCATATCCACTTTCATTCATATGTGCTGCCAGAGCACTTGGTTTCCATGGCAGCGGGAAATGGCTTGGGCGCTGAACTTGTGTTTGGCTGTGGAGTTTTGAGCGCCTTGAGTGAGGAGCTCCATGTTAGTTTAGTGTGGGTGCTCAAGCTGCTTGATTCCATCACACTGGGCTCAATGGGCATTGGACCGGAAGTGACCAAACAGGGTTTCCTAGATAGCTGCTAGCTAGCACAGCTGATGGTATGTGAAGTTCCTGAGCCAGGTGGAGTCGTTTTGGCACTGGAAGAGCTGTGCTGCTGCTTCGGGCAGTTGCCATTCACCACCTCACTGAGTTCCCTAGGTGTCATAGCCACTTTCAGACATATGTGCTGCCAGAGCACTTGGTTTCCATGGCAGCGGGAAATGGCTTGGGCGCTGAACTTGTGTTTGGCTGTGGAGTTTTGAGCGCCTTGAGTGAGGAGCTCCATGTTAGTTTAGTGTGGGTGCTCAAGCTGCTTGATTCCATCACACTGGGCTCAATGGGCATTGGACCGGAAGTGACCAAACAGGGTTTCCTAGATAGCTGCTAGCTAGCACAGCTGATGGTATGTGAAGTTCCTGAGCCAGGTGGAGTCGTTTTGGCACTGGAAGAGCTGTGCTGCTGCTTCGGGCAGTTGCCATTCCCTACCTCACTGAGCTCCCTAGGTGTCTTAGCCACTTTCAGACATATGTGCTGCCAGAGCACTTGGTTTCCATGGCAGCGGGAAATGGCTTGGGCGCTGAACTTGTGTTTGGCTGTGGAGTTTTGAGTGCCTTGAGTGAGGATCTCCATGTTAGTTTAGTGTGGGTGCTCAAGCTGCTTGATTCCATCACACTGGGCTCAATGGGCATTGGACCGGAAGTGACCAAACAGGGTTTCCTAGATAGCTGCTAGCTAGCACAGCTGATGGTATGTGAAGTTCCTGAGCCAGGTGGAGTCGTTTTTTCACTGGAAGAGCTGTGCTGCTGCTTCGGGCAGTTGCCATTCACCAACGGACTGAGGGCCCTAGGTGTCATAGCCACTTTCAGACATATGTGCTGCCAGAGCACTTGGTTTCCATGGCAGCGGGAAATGGCTTGGGCGCTGAACTTGTGTTTGGCTGTGGAGTTTTGAGCGCCTTGAGTGAGGAGCTCCATGTTAGTTTAGTGTGGGTGCTCAAGCTGCTTGATTCCATCACACTGGGCTCAATGGGCATTGGACCGGAAGTGACCAAACAGGGTTTCCTAGATAGCTGCTAGCTAGCACAGCTGATGGTATGTGAAGTTCCTGAGCCAGGTGGAGTCGTTTTGGCACTGGAAGAGCTGTGCTGCTGCTTCGGGCAGTTGCCATTCACCAACGGACTGAGGGCCCTAGGTGTCTTAGCCACTTTCAGACATATGTGCTGCCACAGCACTTGGTTTCCATGGCAGCGGGAAATGGCTTGGGCACTGAACTTGTGTTTGGCTGTGGAGTTTTGAGCGCCTTGAGTGAGGAGCTCCATGTTAGTTTAGTGTGGGTGCTCAAGCTGCTTGATTCCATCACACTGGGCTCAATGTGCATTGGACCGGAAGTGACCAAACAGGGTTTCCTAGATAGCTGCTAGCTAGCACAGCTGATGGTATGTGAAGTTCCTGAGCCAGGTGGAGTCGTTTTGGCACTGGAAGAGCTGTGCTGCTGCTTCGGGCAGTTGCCATTCACCACCTCACTGAGTTCCCTAGGTGTCATAGCCACTTTCAGACATATGTGCTGCCAGAGCACTTGGTTTCCATGGCAGCGGGAAATGGCTTGGGCGCTGAACTTGTGTTTGGCTGTGGAGTTTTGAGCGCCTTGAGTGAGGAGCTCCATGTTAGTTTAGTTTGGCTGCTCAAGCTGCTTGATTCCATCACACTGGGCTCAATGGGCATTGGACCGGAAGTGACCAAACAGGGTTTCCTAGATAGCTGCTAGCTAGCACAGCTGATGGTATGTGAAGTTCCTGAGCCAGGTGGAGTCGTTTTGGCACTGGAAGAGCTGTGCTGCTGCTTCGGGCAGTTGCCATTCACCACCTCACTGAGTTCCCTAGCTGTCATAGCCACTTTCAGACATATGTGCTGCCAGAGCACTTGGTTTCCATGGCAGCGGGAAATGGCTTGGGCGCTGAACTTGTGTTTGGCTGTGGAGTTTTGAGCGCCTTGAGTGAGGAGCTCCATGTTAGTTTAGTGTGGGTGCTCAAGCTGCTTGATTCCATCACACTGGGCTCAATGGGCATTGGACCGGAAGTGACCAAACAGGGTTTCCTAGATAGCTGCTAGCTAGCACAGCTGATGGTATGTGAAGTTCCTGAGCCAGGTGGAGTCGTTTTGGCACTGGAAGAGCTGTGCTGCTGCTTCGGGCAGTTGCCATTCACCACCTCACTGAGTTCCCTAGGTGTCATAGCCACTTTCAGACATATGTGCTGCCAGAGCACTTGGTTTCCATGGCAGCGGGAAATGGCTTGGGCGCTGAACTTGTGTTTGGCTGTGGAGTTTTGAGCGCCTTGAGTGAGGAGCTCCATGTTAGTTTAGTGTGGGTGCTCAAGCTGCTTGATTCCATCACACTGGGCTCAATGGGCATTGGACCGGAAGTGACCAAACAGGGTTTCCTAGATAGCTGCTAGCTAGCACAGCTGATGGTATGTGAAGTTCCTGAGCCAGGTGGAGTCGTTTTGGCACTGGAAGAGCTGTGCTGCTGCTTCGGGCAGTTGCCATTCACCACCTCACTGAGTTCCCTAGGTGTCATAGCCACTTTCAGACATATGTGCTGCCAGAGCACTTGGTTTCCATGGCAGCGGGAAATGGCTTGGGCGCTGAACTTGTGTTTGGCTGTGGAGTTTTGAGCGCCTTGAGTGAGGAGCTCCATGTTAGTTTAGTGTGGGTGCTCAAGCTGCTTGATTCCATCACACTGGGCTCAATGGGCATTGGACCGGAAGTGACCAAACAGGGTTTCCTAGATAGCTGCTAGCTAGCACAGCTGATGGTATGTGAAGTTCCTGAGCCAGGTGGAGTCGTTTTGGCACTGGAAGAGCTGTGCTGCTGCTTCGGGCAGTTGCCATTCACCACCTCACTGAGTTCCCTACGTGTCATAGCCACTTTCAGACATATGTGCTGCCACAGCACTTGGTTTCCATGGCAGCGGGAAATGGCTTTGGTGCTGAACTTGTGTTTGGCTGTGGAGTTTTGAGCGCCTTGAGTGAGGAGCTCCATGTTAGTTTAGTGTGGGTGCTCAAGCTGCTTGATTCCATCACACTGGGCTCAATGGGCATTGGACCGGAAGTGACCAAACAGGGTTTCCTAGATAGCTGCTAGCTAGCACAGCTGATGGTATGTGAAGTTCCTGAGCCAGGTGGAGTCGTTTTTTCACTGGAAGAGCTGTGCTGCTGCTTCGGGCAGTTGCCATTCACCAACGGACTGAGGGCCCTAGGTGTCATAGCCACTTTCAGACATATGTGCTGCCAGAGCACTTGGTTTCCATGGCAGCGGGAAATGGCTTGTTCGCTGAACTTGTGTTTGGCTGTGGAGTTTTGAGCGCCTTGAGTGAGGAGCTCCATGTTAGTTTAGTGTGGGTGCTCAAGCTGCTTGATTCCATCACACTGGGCTCAATGGGCATTGGACCGGAAGTGACCAAACAGGGTTTCCTAGATAGCTGCTAGCTAGCACAGCTGATGGTATGTGAAGTTCCTGAGCCAGGTGGAGTCGTTTTGGCACTGGAAGAGCTGTGCTGCTGCTTCGGGCAGTTGCCATTCACCACCTCACTGAGTTCCCTACGTGTCATAGCCACTTTCATACATATGTGCTGCCAGAGCACTTGGTTTCCATGACAGCGGGAAATGGCTTGTTCGCTGAACTTGTGTTTGGCTGTGGAGTTTTGAGCGCCTTGAGTGAGGAGCTCCATGTTAGTTTAGTGTGGCTGCTCAAGCTGCTTGATTCCATCACACTGAGCTCAATGGGCATTGGACCGGAAGTGACCAAACAGGGTTTCCTAGATAGCTGGTAGCTAGCACAGCTGATGGTATGTGAAGTTCCTGAGCCAGGTGGAGTTGTTTTGGCACTGGAAGAGCTGTGCTGCTGCTTCGGGCAGTTGCCATTCACCACCTCACTGAGTTCCCTAGGTGTCATAGCCACTTTCAGACATATGTGCTGCCAGAGCACTTGGTTTCCATGGCAGCGGGAAATGGCTTGGGCGCTGAACTTGTGTTTGGCTGTGGAGTTTTGAGCGCCTTGAGGGAGGAGCTCCATGTTAGTTTAGTGTGGGTGCTCAAGCTGCTTGATTCCATCACACTGGGCTCAATGGGCATTGTACCGGAAGTGACCAAACAGGGTTTCCTAGATAGCTGGTAGCTAGCACAGCTGATGGTATGTGAAGTTCCTGAGCCAGGTGGAGTCGTTTTGGCACTGGAAGAGCTGTGCTGCTGCTTCGGGCAGTTGCCATTCACCACCTCACTGAGTTCCCTAGGTGTCATAGCCACTTTCAGACATATGTGCTGCCAGAGCACTTGGTTTCCATGGCAGCGGGAAATGGCTTGGGCGCTGAACTTGTGTTTGGCTGTGGAGTTTTGAGCGCCTTGAGTGAGGAGCTCCATGTCAGTTTAGTGTGGGTGCTCAAGCTGCTTGATTCCATCACACTGGGCTCAATGGGCATTGGACCGGAAGTGACCAAACAGGGTTTCCTAGATAGCTGCTAGCTAGCACAGCTGATGGTATGTGAAGTGCCTGAGCCAGGTGGAGTCGTTTTGGCACTGGAAGAGCTGTGCTGCTGCTTCGGGCAGTTGCCATTCACCACCTCACTGAGTTCCCTAGCTGTCATAGCCACTTTCAGACATATGTGCTGCCAGAGCACTTGGTTTCCATGGCAGCGGGAAATGGCTTGGGCGCTGAACTTGTGTTTGGCTGTGGAGTATTGAGCGCCTTGAGTGAGGAGCTCCATGTTAGTTTAGTGTGGGTGCTCAAGCTGCTTGATTCCATCACACTGGGCTCAATGGGCATTGGACCAGAAGTGACCAAACAGGGTTTCCTAGATAGCTGCTAGCTAGCACAGCTGATGGTATGTGAAGTTCCTGAGCCAGGTGGAGTCGTTTTGGCACTGGAAGAGCTGTGCTGCTGCTTCGGGCAGTTGCCATTCACCACCTCACTGAGTTCCCTAGGTGTCATAGCCACTTTCAGACATATGTGCTGCCAGAGCACTTGGTTTCCATGGCAGCGGGAAATGGCTTGGGCGCTGAACTTGTGTTTGGCTGTGGAGTTTTGAGCGCCTTGAGTGAGGAGCTCCATGTTAGTTTAGTGTGGGTGCTCAAGCTGCTTGATTCCATCACACTGGGCTCAATGGGCATTGGACCGGAAGTGACCAAACAGGGTTTCCTAGATAGCTGCTAGCTAGCACAGCTGATGGTATGTGAAGTTCCTGAGCCAGGTGGAGTCGTTTTGGCACTGGAAGAGCTGTGCTGCTGCTTCGGGCAGTTGCCATTCACCACCTCACTGAGTTCCCTACGTGTCATAGCCACTTTCAAACATATGTGCTGCCACAGCACTTGGTTTCCATGGCAGCGGGAAATGGCTTTGGTGCTGAACTTGTGTTTGGCTGTGGAGTTTTGAGCGCCTTGAGTGAGGAGCTCCATGTTAGTTTAGTGTGGGTGCTCAAGCTGCTTGATTCCATCACACTGGGCTCAATGGGCATTGGACCGGAAGTGACCAAACAGGGTTTCCTAGATAGCTGCTAGCTAGCACAGCTGATGGTATGTGAAGTTCCTGAGCCAGGTGGAGTCGTTTTGGCACTGGAAGAGCTGTGCTGCTGCTTCGGGCAGTTGCCATTCACCAACGGACTGAGGGCCCTAGGTGTCTTAGCCACTTTCAGACATATGTGCTGCCAGAGCACTTGGTTTCCATGGCAGCGGGAAATGGCTTGGGCGCTGAACTTGTGTTTGGCTGTGGAGTTTTGAGCGCCTTGAGTGAGGAGCTCCATGTTAGTTTAGTGTGGCTGCTCAAGCTGCTTGATTCCATCACACTGGGCTCAATGGGCATTGGACCGGAAGTGACCAAACAGGGTTTCCTAGATAGCTGGTAGCTAGCACAGCTGATGGTATGTGAAGTTCCTGAGCCAGGTGGAGTCGTTTTGGCACTGGAAGAGCTGTGCTGCTGCTTCGGGCAGTTGCCATTCACCACCTCACTGAGTTCCCTAGGTGTCATAGCCACTTTCAGACATATGTGCTGCCAGAGCACTTGGTTTCCATGGCAGCGGGAAATGGCTTGGGCGCTGAACTTGTGTTTGGCTGTGGAGTTTTGAGCGCCTTGAGTGAGGAGCTCCATGTTAGTTTAGTGTGGGTGCTCAAGCTGCTTGATTCCATCACACTGAGCTCAATGGGCATTGGACCGGAAGTGACCAAACAGGGTTTCCTAGATAGCTGCTAGCTAGCACAGCTGATGGTATGTGAAGTTCCTGAGCCAGGTGGAGTTGTTTTGGCACTGGAAGAGCTGTGCTGCTGCTTCGGGCAGTTGCCATTCACCACCTCACTGAGTTCCCTAGGTGTCATAGCCACTTTCAGACATATGTGCTGCCAGAGCACTTGGTTTCCATGGCAGCGGGAAATGGCTTGGGCGCTGAACTTGTGTTTGGCTGTGGAGTTTTGAGCGCCTTGAGGGAGGAGCTCCATGTTAGTTTAGTGTGGGTGCTCAAGCTGCTTGATTCCATCACACTGGGCTCAATGGGCATTGTACCGGAAGTGACCAAACAGGGTTTCCTAGATAGCTGGTAGCTAGCACAGCTGATGGTATGTGAAGTTCCTGAGCCAGGTGGAGTCGTTTTGGCACTGGAAGAGCTGTGCTGCTGCTTCGGGCAGTTGCCATTCACCACCTCACTGAGTTCCCTAGGTGTCATAGCCACTTTCAGACATATGTGCTGCCAGAGCACTTGGTTTCCATGGCAGCGGGAAATGGCTTGGGCGCTGAACTTGTGTTTGGCTGTGGAGTTTTGAGCGCCTTGAGTGAGGCGCCCCATGTTAGTTTAGTGTGGGTGCTCAAGCTGCTTGATTCCATCACACTGGGCTCAATGGGCATTGGACCGGAAGTGACCAAACAGGGTTTCCTAGATAGCTGCTAGCTAGCACAGCTGATGGTATGTGAAGTTCCTGAGCCAGGTGGAGTCGTTTTGGCACTGGAAGAGCTGTGCTGCTGCTTCGGGCAGTTGCCATTCACCACCTCACTGAGTTCCCTAGGTGTCATAGCCACTTTCAGACATATGTGCTGCCAGAGCACTTGGTTTCCATGGCAGCGGGAAATGGCTTGGGCGCTGAACTTGTGTTTGGCTGTGGAGTTTTGAGCGCCTTGAGTGAGGAGCTCCATGTTAGTTTAGAGTGGGTGCTCAAGCTGCTTGATTCCATCACACTGAGCTCAATTGGCATTGGACCCGAAGTGACCAAACAGGGTTTCCTAGATAGCTGCTAGCTAGCACAGCTGATGGTATGTGAAGTTCCTGAGCCAGGTGGAGTCGTTTTGGCACTGGAAGAGCTGTGCTGCTGCTTTGGGCAGTTGCCATTCACCAGCGGACTGAGGGCCCTAGGTGTCTTAGCCACTTTCAGACATATGTGCTGCCAGAGCACTTGGTTTCCATGGCAGCGGGAAATGGCTTGGGCGCTGAACTTGTGTTTGGCTGTGGAGTTTTGAGCGCCTTGAGTGAGGAGCTCCATGTTAGTTTAGTGTGGGTGCTCAAGCTGCTTGATTCCATCACACTGGGCTCAATGGGCATTGGACCAGAAGTGACCAAACAGGGTTTCCTAGATAGCTGCTAGCTAGCACAGCTGATGGTATGTGAAGTTCCTGAGCCAGATGGAGTCGTTTTGGCACTGGAAGAGCTGTGCTGCTGCTTCGGGCAGTTGCCATTCACCACCTCACTGAGTTCCCTAGCTGTCATATCCACTTTCAGACATATGTGCTGCCAGAGCACTTGGTTTCCATGGCAGCGGGAAATGGCTTGGGCGCTGAACTTGTGTTTGGCTGTGGAGTTTTGAGCGCCTTGAGTGAGGAGCTCCATGTCAGTTTAGTGTGGGTGCTCAAGCTGCTTGATTCCATCACACTGGGCTCAATGGGCATTGGACCGGAAGTGACCAAACAGGGTTTCCTAGATAGCTGGTAGCTAGCACAGCTGATGGATGTGAAGTGCCTGAGCCAGGTGGAGTCGTTTTGGCACTGGAAGAGCTGTGCTGCTGCTTCGGGCAGTTGCCATTCACCACCTCACTGAGTTCCCTAGGTGTCATAGCCACTTTCAGACATATGTGCTGCCAGAGCACTTGGTTTCCATGGCAGCGGGAAATGGCTTGGGCGCTGAACTTGTGTTTGGCTGTGGAGTTTTGAGCGCCTTGAGTGAGGAGCTCCATGTTAGTTTAGTGTGGCTGCTCAAGCTGCTTGATTCCATCACACTGGGCTCAATGGGCATTGGACCGGAAGTGACCAAACAGGGTTTCCTAGATAGCTGCTAGCTAGCACAGCTGATGGTATGTGAAGTTCCTGAGCCAGGTGGAGTCGTTTTGGCACTGGAAGAGCTGTGCTGCTGCTTCGGGCAGTTGCCATTCACCACCTCACTGAGTTCCCTAGGTGTCATAGCCACTTTCAGACATATGTGCTGCCAGAGCACTTGGTTTCCATGGCAGCGGGAAATGGCTTGGGCGCTGAACTTGTGTTTGGCTGTGGAGTTTTGAGCGCCTTGAGTGAGGAGCTCCATGTTAGTTTAGTGTGGGTGCTCAAGCTGCTTGATTCCATCACACTGGGCTCAATGGGCATTGGACCAGAAGTGACCAAACAGGGTTTCCTAGATAGCTGCTAGCGAGCACAGCTGATGGTATGTGAAGTTCCTGAGCCAGGTGGAGTCGTTTTGGCACTGGAAGAGCTGTGCTGCTGATTCAGGAAATTGCCATTCAGCACCTCACTGAGTTCCCTAGGTGTCATATCCACTTTCAGGCATATGTGCTGCCAGAGCACTTGGTTTCCATGGCAGCGGGAAATGGCTTGGGCGCTGAACTTGTGTTTGGCTGTGGAGTTTTGAGCGCCTTGAGTGAGGAGCTCCATGTCAGTTTAGTGTGGCTGCTCAAGCTGCTTGATTCCATCACACTGGGCTCAATGGGCATTGGACCGGAAGTGACCAAACAGGGTTTCCTAGATAGCTGCTAGCTAGCACAGCTGATGGTATGTGAAGTGCCTGAGCCAGGTGGAGTCGTTTTGGCACTGGAAGAGCTGTGCTGCTGCTTCGGGCAGTTGCCATTCAAAAACGGACTGAGGGCCCTAGGTGTCTTAGCCACTTTCAGACATATGTGCTGCCAGAGCACTTGGTTTCCATGGCAGCGGGAAATGGCTTGGGCGCTGAACTTGTGTTTGGCTGTGGAGTTTTGAGTGCCTTGAGTGAGGAGCTCCATGTCAGTTTAGTGTGGGTGCTCAAGCTGCTTGATTCCATCACACTGGGCTCAATGGGCATTGGACCGGAAGTGACCAAACAGGGTTTCCTAGATAGCTGGTAGCTAGCACAGCTGATGGTATGTGAAGTGCCTGAGCCAGGTGGAGTCGTTTTGGCACTGGAAGAGCTGTGCTGCTGCTTCGGGCAGTTGCCATTCACCACCTCACTGAGTTCCCTAGGTGTCATAGCCACTTTCAGACATATGTGCTGCCAGAGCACTTGGTTTCCATGGCAGCGGGAAATGGCTTGGGCGCTGAACTTGTGTTTGGCTGTGGAGTTTGAGTGCCTTGAGTGAGGAGCTCCATGTTAGTTTAGTGTGGGTGCTCAAGCTGCTTGATTCCATCACACTGGGCTCAATGGGCATTGGACCGGAAGTGACCAAACAGGGTTTCCTAGATAGCTGCTAGCTAGCACAGCTGATGGTATGTGAAGTTCCTGAGCCAGGTGGAGTCGTTTTGGCACTGGAAGAGCTGTGCTGCTGCTTCGAGCAGTTGCCATTCACCACCTCACTGAGTTCCCTAGGTGTCATAGCCACTTTCAGACATATGTGCTGCCAGAGCACTTGGTTTCCATGGCAGCGGGAAATGGCTTGGGCGCTGAACTTGTGTTTGGCTGTGGAGTTTTGAGCGCCTTGAGTGAGGAGCTCCATGTTAGTTTACTGTGGCTGCTCAAGCTGCTTGATTCCATCACACTGGGCTCAATGGGCATTGGACCGGAAGTGACCAAACAGGGTTTCCTAGATAGCTGCTAGCTAGCACAGCTGATGGTATGTGAAGTTCCTGAGCCAGGTGGAGTCGTTTTGGCACTGGAAGAGCTGTGCTGCTGCTTCGGGTAGTTGCCATTCACCACCTCACTGAGTTCCCTAGGTGTCATAGCCACTTTCAGACATATGTGCTGCCAGAGCACTTGGTTTCCATGGCAGCGGGAAATGGCTTGGGCGCTGAACTTGTGTTTGGCTGTGGAGTTTTGAGCGCCTTGAGTGAGGAGCTCCATGTTAGTTTAGTGTGGGTGCTCAAGCTGCTTGATTCCATCACACTGGGCTCAATGGGCATTGGACCGGAAGTGACCAAACAGGGTTTCCTAGATAGCTGCTAGCTAGCACAGCTGATGGTATGTGAAGTGCCTGAGCCAGGTGGAGTCGTTTTGGCACTGGAAGAGCTGTGCTGCTGCTTCGGGCAGTTGCCATTCACCACCTCACTGAGCTCCCTAGGTGTCATAGCCACTTTCAGACATATGTGCTGCCAGAGCACTTGGTTTCCATGGCAGCGGGAAATGGCTTGGGCGCTGAACTTGTGTTTGGCTGTGGAGTTTTGAGCGCCTTGAGTGAGGAGCTCCATGTTAGTTTAGTGTGGCTGCTCAAGCTGCTTGATTCCATCACACTGGGCTCAATGGGCATTGGACCGGAAGTGACCAAACAGGGTTTCCTAGATAGCTGCTAGCTAGCACAGCTGATGGTATGTGAAGTTCCTGAGCCAGGTGGAGTCGTTTTGGCACTGGAAGAGCTGTGCTGCTGCTTCGGGCAGTTGCCATTCACCACCTCACTGAGTTCCCTAGCTGTCATATCCACTTTCAGACATATGTGCTGCCAGAGCACTTGGTTTCCATGGCAGCGGGAAATGGCTTGGGCGCTGAACTTGTGTTTGGCTGTGGAGTTTTGAGCGCCTTGAGTGAGGAGTTCCATGTTAGTTTACTGTGGCTGCTCAAGCTGCTTGATTCCATCACACTGGGCTCAATGGGCATTGGACCGGAAGTGACCAAACAGGGTTTCCTAGATAGCTGGTAGCTAGCACAGCTGATGGTATGTGAAGTTCCTGAGCCAGGTGGAGTCGTTTTGGCACTGGAAGAGCTGTGCTGCTGCTTCGGGTAGTTGCCATTCACCACCTCACTGAGTTCCCTAGGTGTCATAGCCACTTTCATTCATATGTGCTGCCAGAGCACTTGGTTTCCATGGCAGCGGGAAATGGCTTGGGCGCTGAACTTGTGTTTGGCTGTGGAGTTTTGAGCGCCTTGAGTGAGGAGCTCCATGTTAGTTTAGTGTGGGTGCTCAAGCTGCTTGATTCCATCACACTGGGCTCAATGGGCATTGGACCGGAAGTGACCAAACAGGGTTTCCTAGATAGCTGCTAGCTAGCACAGCTGATGGTATGTGAAGTTCCTGAGCCAGGTGGAGTCGTTTTGGCACTGGAAGAGCTGTGCTGCTGCTTCGGGCAGTTGCCATTCACCACCTCACTGAGCTCCCTAGGTGTCATAGCCACTTTCAGACATATGTGCTGCCAGAGCACTTGGTTTCCATGGCAGCGGGAAATGGCTTGGGCGCTGAACTTGTGTTTGGCTGTGGAGTTTTGAGCGCCTTGAGTGAGGAGCTCCATGTTAGTTTAGTGTGGGTGCTCAAGCTGCTTGATTCCATCACACTGAGCTCAATGGGCATTGGACCCGAAGTGACCAAACAGGGTTTCCTAGATAGCTGCTAGCTAGCACAGCTGATGGTATGTGAAGTTCCTGAGCCAGGTGGAGTCGTTTTGGCACTGGAAGAGCTGTGCTGCTGCTTCGGGCAGTTGCCATTCACCACCTCACTGAGTTCCCTAGCTGTCATAGCCACTTTCAGACATATGTGCTGCCAGAGCACTTGGTTTCCATGGCAGCGGGAAATGGCTTGGGCGCTGAACTTGTGTTTGGCTGTGGAGTTTTGAGCGCCTTGAGTGAGGAGCTCCATGTTAGTTTAGTGTGGCTGCTCAAGCTGCTTGATTCCATCACACTGGGCTCAATGGGCATTGGACCGGAAGTGACCAAACAGGGTTTCCTAGATAGCTGCTAGCTAGCACAGCTGATGGTATGTGAAGTTCCTGAGCCAGGTGGAGTCGTTTTGGCACTGGAAGAGCTGTGCTGCTGCTTCGGGCAGTTGCCATTCACCACCTCACTGAGTTCCCTAGCTGTCATAGCCACTTTCAGACATATGTGCTGCCAGAGCACTTGGTTTCCATGGCAGCGGGAAATGGCTTGGGCGCTGAACTTGTGTTTGGCTGTGGAGTTTTGAGCGCCTTGAGTGAGGAGCTCCATGTTAGTTTAGTGTGGGTGCTCAAGCTGCTTGATTCCATCACGTTGGGCTCAATGGGCATTGGACCGGAAGTGACCAAACAGGGTTTCCTAGATAGCTGCTAGCTAGCACAGCTGATGGTATGTGAAGTTCCTGAGCCAGATGGAGTCGTTTTGGCACTGGAAGAGCTGTGCTGCTGCTTCGGGCAGTTGCCATTCACCACCTCACTGAGTTCCCTAGGTGTCATAGCCACTTTCAGACATATGTGCTGCCAGAGCACTTAGTTTCCATGGCAGCGGGAAATGGCTTGGGCGCTGAACTTGTGTTTGGCTGTGGAGTTTTGAGCGCCTTGAGTGAGGAGCTCCATGTTAGTTTAGTGTGGGTGCTCAAGCTGCTTGATTCCATCACACTGGGCTCAATGGGCATTGGACCGGAAGTGACCAAACAGGGTTTCCTAGATAGCTGCTAGCTAGCACAGCTGATGGTATGTGAAGTTCCTGAGCCAGGTGGAGTCGTTTTGGCACTGGAAGAGCTGTGCTGCTGCTTCGGGCAGTTGCCATTCACCACCTCACTGAGTTCCCTAGGTGTCATATCCACTTTCAGACATATGTGCTGCCACAGCACTTGGTTTCCATGGCAGCGGGAAATGGCTTGGGCGCTGAACTTGTGTTTGGCTGTGGAGTTTTGAGCGCCTTGAGTGAGGAGCTCCATGTTAGTTTAGTGTGGCTGCTCAAGCTGCTTGATTCCATCACACTGGGCTCAATGGGCATTGGACCGGAAGTGACCAAACAGGGTTTCCTAGATAGCTGCTAGCTAGCACAGCTGATGGTATGTGAAGTTCCTGAGCCAGGTGGAGTCGTTTTGGCACTGGAAGAGCTGTGCTGCTGATTCAGGAAATTGCCATTCACCACCTCACTGAGTTCCCTAGGTGTCATAGCCACTTTCAGACATATGTGCTGCCAGAGCACTTGGTTTCCATGGCAGCGGGAAATGGCTTGGGCGCTGAACTTGTGTTTGGCTGTGGAGTTTTGAGCGCCTTGAGTGAGGAGCTCCATGTTAGTTTAGTGTGGGTGCTCAAGCTGCTTGATTCCATCACACTGGGCTCAATGGGCATTGGACCGGAAGTGGCCAAACAGGGTTTCCTAGATAGCTGCTAGCTAGCACAGCTGATGGTATGTGAAGTTCCTGAGCCAGGTGGAGTCGTTTTGGCACTGGAAGAGCTGTGCTGCTGCTTCGGGCAGTTGCCATTCACCACCTCACTGAGCTCCCTAGGTGTCATAGCCACTTTCAGACATATGTGCTGCCAGAGCACTTGGTTTCCATGGCAGCGGGAAATGGCTTGGGCGCTGAACTTGTGTTTGGCTGTGGAGTTTTGAGCGCCTTGAGTGAGGAGCTCCATGTTAGTTTAGTGTGGCTGCTCAAGCTGCTTGATTCCATCACACTGGGCTCAATGGGCATTGGACCGGAAGTGACCAAACAGGGTTTCCTAGATAGCTGCTAGCTAGCACAGCTGATGGTATGTGAAGTTCCTGAGCCAGGTGGAGTTGTTTTGGCACTGGAAGAGCTGTGCTGCTGCTTCGCGCAGTTGCCATTCACCACCTCACTGAGTTCCCTACGTGTCTTAGCCACTTTCAGACATATGTGCTGCCAGAGCACTTGGTTTCCATGGCAGCGGGAAATGGCTTGGGCACTGAACTTGTGTTTGGCTGTGGAGTTTTGAGCGCCTTGAGTGAGGAGCTCCATGTTAGTTTAGTGTGGCTGCTCAAGCTGCTTGATTCCATCACACTGGGCTCAATGGGCATTGGACCGGAAGTGACCAAACAGGGTTTCCTAGATAGCTGCTAGCTAGCACAGCTGATGGTATGTGAAGTTCCTGAGCCAGGTGGAGTTGTTTTGGCACTGGAAGAGCTGTGCTGCTGATTCAGGAAATTGCCATTCACCACCTCTCTGAGTTCCCTACGTGTCATATCCACTTTCAGACATATGTGCTGCCAGAGCACTTGGTTTCCATGGCAGCGGGAAATGGCTTGGGCGCTGAACTTGTGTTTGGCTGTGGAGTTTTGAGCGCCTTGAGTGAGGAGCTCAATGTCAGTTTAGTGTGGGTGCTCAAGCTGTTTGATTCCATCACACTGGGCTCAATGGGCATTGGACCGGAAGTGACCAAACAGGGTTTCCTAGATAGCTGCTAGCTAGCACAGCTGATGGTATGTGAAGTTCCTGAGCCAGGTGGAGTCGTTTTGGCACTGGAAGAGCTGTGCTGCTGCTTCGGGCAGTTGCCATTCACCACCTCACTGAGTTCCCTAGCTGTCATATCCACTTTCAGACATATGTGCTGCCAGAGCACTTGGTTTCCATGGCAGCGGGAAATGGCTTGGGCGCTGAACTTGTGTTTGGTTGTGGAGTTTTGAGCGCCTTGAGTGAGGATCTCCATGTTAGTTTAGTGTGGGTGCTCAAGCGGCTTGATTCCATCACACTGGGCTCAATGGGCATTGGACCAGAAGTGACCAAACAGGGTTTCCTAGATAGCTGCTAGCTAGCACAGCTGATGGTATGTGAAGTTCCTGAGCCAGGTGGAGTTGTTTTGGCACTGGAAGAGCTGTGCTGCTGCTTCGGGCAGTTGCTATTCACCATCTCAGTGAGATCCCTAGGTGTCATAGCCACTTTCAGACATATGTGCTGCCAGAGCACTTGGTTTCCATGGCAGCGGGAAATGGCTTGGGCGCTGAACTTGTGTTTGGCTGTGGAGTTTTGAGCGCCTTGAGTGAGGAGCTCCATGTTAGTTTAGTGTGGGTGCTCAAGCTGCTTGATTCCATCACACTGGGCTCAATGGGCATTGGACCGGAAGTGACCAAACAGGGTTTCCTAGATAGCTGCTAGCTAGCACAGCTGATGGTATGTGAAGTTCCTGAGCCAGGTGGAGTCGTTTTGGCACTGGAAGAGCTGAGCTGCTGCTTCGGGCAGTTGCCATTCACCACCTCACTGAGTTCCCTAGGTGTCATAGCCACTTTCAGACATATGTGCTGCCAGAGCACTTGGTTTCCATGGCAGCGGGAAATGGCTTGTTCGCTGAACTTGTGTTTGGCTGTGGAGTTTTGAGCGCCTTGAGTGAGGAGCTCCATGTTAGTTTAGTGTGGGTGCTCAAGCTGCTTGATTCCATCACACTGGGCTCAATGGGCATTGGACCGGAAGTGACCAAACAGGGTTTCCTAGATAGCTGCTAGCTAGCACAGCTGATGGTATGTGAAGTTCCTGAGCCAGGTGGAGTCGTTTTGGCACTGGAA
Source organism: Ochotona princeps (assembly GCF_030435755.1). Lineage (NCBI taxonomy): Eukaryota > Metazoa > Chordata > Mammalia > Lagomorpha > Ochotonidae > Ochotona > Ochotona princeps. The sequence goes on along the minus strand of NC_080863.1, from coordinate 14,524,045 downwards.
GAGCTGTGCTGCTGCTTCGGGCAGTTGCCATTCCCCACCTCACTGAGCTCCCTAGGTGTCTTAGCCACTTTCAGACATATGTGCTGCCAGAGCACTTGGTTTCCATGGCAGCGGGAAATGGCTTGGGCGCTGAACTTGTGTTTGGCTGTGGAGTTTTGAGCGCCTTGAGTGAGGAGCTCCATGTTAGTTTAGTGTGGGTGCTCAAGCTGCTTGATTCCATCACACTGGGCTCAATGGGCATTGGACCGGAAGTGACCAAACAGGGTTTCCTAGATAGCTGCTAGCTAGCACAGCTGATGGTATGTGAAGTTCCTGAGCCAGGTGGAGTTGTTTTGGCACTGGAAGAGCTGTGCTGCTGATTCAGGAAATTGCCATTCACCACCTCTCTGAGTTCCCTAGGTGTCATAGCCACTTTCAGACATATGTGCTGCCAGAGCACTTGGTTTCCATGGCAGCGGGAAATGGCTTGGGCGCTGAACTTGTGTTTGGCTGTGGAGTTTTGAGTGCCTTGAGTGAGGAGCTCCATGTTAGTTTAGTGTGGCTGCTCAAGCTGCTTGATTCCATCACACTGGGTTCAATGGGCATTGGACCGGAAGTGACCAAACAGGGTTTCCTAAATAGCTGCTAGCTAGCACAGCTGATGGTATGTGAAGTTCCTGAGCCAGGTGGAGTTGTTTTGGCACTGGAAGAGCTGTGCTGCTGCTTCAGGCAGTTGCCATTCACCACCTCACTGAGTTCCCTAGGTGTCATAGCCACTTTCAGACATATCTGCTGCCAGAGCACTTGGTTTCCATGGCAGCGGGAAATGGCTTGGGCGCTGAACTTGTGTTTGGCTGTGGAGTTTTGAGCGCCTTGAGTGAGGAGCTCCATGTTAGTTTAGTGTGGGTGCTCAAGCTGCTTGATTCCATCACACTGGGTTCAATGGGCATTGGACCGGAAGTGACCAAACAGGGTTTCCTAGATAGCTGCTAGCTAGCACAGCTGATGGTATGTGAAGTTCCTGAGCCAGGTGGAGTCGTTTTGGCACTGGAAGAGCTGTGCTGCTGCTTCGGGCAGTTGCCATTCACCACCTCACTGAGTTCCCTAGGTGTCATAGCCACTTTCAGACATATGTGCTGCCAGAGCACTTGGTTTCCATGGCAGCGGGAAATGGCTTGTTCGCTGAACTTGTGTTTGGCTGTGGAGTTTTGAGCGCCTTGAGTGAGGAGCTCCATGTTAGTTTAGTGTGGGTGCTCAAGCTGCTTGATTCCATCCCACTGGGCTCAATGGGCATTGGACCGGAAGTGACCAAACAGGGTTTCCTAGATAGCTGCTAGCTAGCACAGCTGATGGTATGTGAAGTTCCTGAGCCAGGTGGAGTCGTTTTTTCACTGGAAGAGCTGTGCTGCTGCTTCAGGAAATTGCCATTCACCACCTCACTGAGTTCCCTACGTGTCATATCCACTTTCAGACATATGTGCTGCCAGAGCACTTGGTTTCCATGGCAGCGGGAAATGGCTTGGGCGCTGAACTTGTGTTTGGCTGTGGAGTTTTGAGCGCCTTGAGTGAGGAGCTCCATGTTAGTTTAGTGTGGGTGCTCAAGCTGCTTGATTCCATCACACTGGGCTCAATGGGCATTGGACCGGAAGTGACCAAACAGGGTTTCCTAGATAGCTGCTAGCTAGCACAGCTGATGGTATGTGAAGTTCCTGAGCCAGGTGGAGTCGTTTTGGCACTGGAAGAGCTGTGCTGCTGCTTCGGGCAGTTGCCATTCCCCACCTCACTGAGCTCCCTAGGTGTCTTAGCCACTTTCAGACATATGTGCTGCCAGAGCACTTGGTTTCCATGGCAGCGGGAAATGGCTTGGGCGCTGAACTTGTGTTTGGCTGTGGAGTTTTGAGCGCCTTGAGTGAGGAGCTCCATGTTAGTTTAGTGTGGGTGCTCAAGCTGCTTGATTCCATCACACTGGGCTCAATGGGCATTGGACCGGAAGTGACCAAACAGGGTTTCCTAGATAGCTGCTAGCTAGCACAGCTGATGGTATGTGAAGTTCCTGAGCCAGGTGGAGTTGTTTTGGCACTGGAAGAGCTGTGCTGCTGATTCAGGAAATTGCCATTCACCACCTCTCTGAGTTCCCTAGGTGTCATAGCCACTTTCAGACATATGTGCTGCCAGAGCACTTGGTTTCCATGGCAGCGGGAAATGGCTTGGGCGCTGAACTTGTGTTTGGCTGTGGAGTTTTGAGTGCCTTGAGTGAGGAGCTCCATGTTAGTTTAGTGTGGGTGCTCAAGCTGCTTGATTCCATCACACTGGGCTCAATGGGCATTGGACCGGAAGTGACCAAACAGGGTTTCCTAGATAGCTGCTAGCTAGCACAGCTGATGGTATGTGAAGTTCCTGAGCCAGGTGGAGTTGTTTTGGCACTGGAAGAGCTGTGCTGCTGCTTCGGGCAGTTGCCATTCACCACCTCACTGAGTTCCCTAGGTGTCATAGCCACTTTCAGACATATGTGCTGCCAGAGCACTTGGTTTCCATGGCAGCGGGAAATGGCTTGGGCGCTGAACTTGTGTTTGGCTGTGGAGTTTTGAGCGCCTTGAGTGAGGAGCTCCATGTTAGTTTAGTGTGGGTGCTCAAGCTGCTTGATTCCATCACACTGGGCTCAATGGGCATTGGACTGGAAGTGACCAAACAGGGTTTCCTAGATAGCTGCTAGCTAGCACAGGTGATGGTATGTGAAGTTCCTGAGTAGGTGGAGTTGTTTTGGCACTGGAAGAGCTGTGCTGCTGCTTCGGGCAGTTGCCATTCATTAGCGCACTGAGTTCCCTAGCTGTCATAGCCACTTTCAGACATATGTGCTGCCAGAGCACTTGGTTTCCATGGCAGCGGGAAATGGCTTGTTCGTTGAACTTGTGTTTGGCTGTGGAGTTTTGAGTGCCTTGAGTGAGGAGCTCCATGTTAGTTTAGTGTGGGTGCTCAACCTGCTTGATTCCATCACACTGGGCTCAATGGGCATTGGACCGGAAGTGACCAAACAGGGTTTCCTAGATAGCTGCTAGCTAGCACAGCTGATGGTATGTGAAGTTCCTGAGCCAGGTGGAGTTGTTTTGGCACTGGAAGAGCTGTGCTGCTGCTTCGGGCAGTTGCCATTCACCACCTCACTGAGTTCCCTAGGTGTCATAGCCACTTTCAGACATATGTGCTGCCAGAGCACTTGGTTTCCATGGCAGCGGGAAATGGCTTGGGCGCTGAACTTGTGTTTGGCTGTGGAGTTTTGAGCACCTTGAGTGAGGAGCTCAATGTCAGTTTAGTGTGGGTGCTCAAGCTGTTTGATTCCATCACACTGGGCTCAATGGGCATTGGACCGGAAGTGACCAAACAGGGTTTCCTAGATAGCTGGTAGCTAGCACAGCTGATGGTATGTGAAGTTCCTGAGCCAGGTGGAGTCGTTTTGGCACTGGAAGAGCTGTGCTGCTGCTTCGGGCAGTTGCCATTCACCACCTCACTGAGTTCCCTAGCTGTCATATCCACTTTCAGACATATGTGCTGCCAGAGCACTTGGTTTCCATGGCAGCGGGAAATGGCTTGGGCGCTGAACTTGTGTTTGGTTGTGGAGTTTTGAGCGCCTTGAGTGAGGATCTCCATGTTAGTTTAGTGTGGGTGCTCAAGCGGCTTGATTCCATCACACTGGGCTCAATGGGCATTGGACCGGAAGTGACCAAACAGGGTTTCCTAGATAGCTGCTAGCTAGCACAGCTGATGGTATGTGAAGTTCCTGAGCCAGGTGGAGTCGTTTTGGCACTGGAAGAGCTGTGCTGCTGCTTCGGGCAGTTGCTATTCACCATCTCAGTGAGATCCCTAGGTGTCATAGCCACTTTCAGACATATGTGCTGCCAGAGCACTTGGTTTCCATGGCAGCGGGAAATGGCTTGGGCGCTGAACTTGTGTTTGGCTGTGGAGTTTTGAGCGCCTTGAGTGAGGAGCTCCATGTTAGTTTAGTGTGGGTGCTCAAGCTGCTTGATTCCATCACACTGGGTTCAATGGGCATTGGACCGGAAGTGACCAAACAGGGTTTCCTAAATAGCTGCTAGCTAGCACAGCTGATGGTATGTGAAGTTCCTGAGCCAGGTGGAGTCGTTTTGGCACTGGAAGAGCTGTGCTGCTGCTTCGGGCAGTTGCCATTCACCACCTCACTGAGTTCCCTAGGTGTCATAGCCACTTTCAGACATATGTGCTGCCAGAGCACTTGGTTTCCATGGCAGCGGGAAATGGCTTGGGCGCTGAACTTGTGTTTGGCTGTGGAGTTTTGAGCGCCTTGAGTGAGGAGCTCCATGTTAGTTTAGTGTGGGTGCTCAACCTGCTGGATTCCATCACACTGGGCTCAATGGGCATTGGACCGGAAGTGACCAAACAGGGTTTCCTAGATAGCTGCTAGCTAGCACAGCTGATGGTATGTGAAGTGCCTGAGCCAGGTGGAGTCGTTTTGGCACTGGAAGAGCTGTGCTGCTGCTTCGGGCAGTTGCCATTCACCACCTCACTGAGTTCCCTAGGTGTCATAGCCACTTTCAGACATATGTGCTGCCAGAGCACTTGGTTTCCATGGCAGCGGGAAATGGCTTGGGCGCTGAACTTGTGTTTGGCTGTGGAGTTTTGAGCGGCTTGAGTGAGGAGCTCCATGTTAGTTTAGTGTGGGTGCTCAAGCTGCTTGATTCCATCACACTGGGTTCAATGGGCATTGGACCAGAAGTGACCAAACAGGGTTTCCTAGATAGCTGGTAGCTAGCACAGCTGATGGATGTGAAGTGCCTGAGCCAGGTGGAGTCGTTTTGGCACTGGAAGAGCTGTGCTGCTGCTTCGGGCAGTTGCCATTCACCACCTCACTGAGCTCCCTAGGTGTCATAGCCACTTTCAGACATATGTGCTGCCAGAGCACTTGGTTTCCATGGCAACGGGAAATGGCTTGGGCGCTGAACTTGTGTTTGGCTGTGGAGTTTTGAGTGCCTTGAGTGAGGAGCTCCATGTCAGTTTAGTGTGGGTGCTCAAGCTGCTTGATTCCATCACACTGGGCTCAATGGGCATTGGACCGGAAGTGACCAAACAGGGTTTCCTAGATAGCTGCTAGCTAGCACAGCTGATGGTATGTGAAGTGCCTGAGCCAGGTGGAGTCGTTTTGGCACTGGAAGAGCTGTGCTGCTGCTTCGGGCAGTTGCCATTCACCACCTCACTGAGTTCCCTAGCTGCCATAGGCACTTTCAGACATATGTGCTGCCAGAGCACTTGGTTTCCATGGCAGCGGGAAATGGCTTGGGCGCTGAACTTGTGTTTGGCTGTGGAGTTTTGAGCGCCTTGAGTGAGGAGCTCCATGTTAGTTTAGTGTGGGTGCTCAAGCTGCTTGATTCCATCACACTGGGCTCAATGGGCATTGGACCGGAAGTGACCAAACAGGGTTTCCTAGATAGCTGCTAGCTAGCACAGCTGATGGTATGTGAAGTTCCTGAGCCAGGTGGAGTCGTTTTGGCACTGGAAGAGCTGTGCTGCTGCTTCGGGCAGTTGCCATTCACCACCTCACTGAGTTCCCTAGGTGTCATAGCCACTTTCAGACATATGTGCTGCCAGAGCACTTGGTTTCCATGGCAGCGGGAAATGGCTTGGGCGCTGAACTTGTGTTTGGCTGTGGAGTTTTGAGCGCCTTGAGTGAGGAGCTCCATGTTAGTTTACTGTGGCTGCTCAAGCTGCTTGATTCCATCACACTGGGCTCAATGGGCATTGGACCGGAAGTGACCAAACAGGGTTTCCTAGATAGCTGCTAGCTAGCACAGCTGATGGTATGTGAAGTTCCTGAGCCAGGTGGAGTTGTTTTGGCACTGGAAGAGCTGTGCTGCTGCTTCGGGCAGTTGCCATTCACCACCTCACTGAGTTCCCTAGGTGTCATAGCCACTTTCAGACATATGTGCTGCCAGAGCACTTGGTTTCCATGGCAGCGGGAAATGGCTTGGGCGCTGAACTTGTGTTTGGCTGTGGAGTTTTGAGCGCCTTGAGTGAGGAGCTCCATGTTAGTTTAGTGTGGGTGCTCAAGCTGCTTGATTCCATCACACTGAGCTCAATTGGCATTGGACCCGAAGTGACCAAACAGGGTTTCCTAGATAGCTGCTAGCTAGCACAGCTGATGGTATGTGAAGTTCCTGAGCCAGGTGGAGTCGTTTTTTCACTGGAAGAGCTGTGCTGCTGCTTCGGGCAGTTGCCATTCACCACCTCACTGAGTTCCCTAGCTGCCATAGGCACTTTCAGACATATGTGCTGCCAGAGCACTTGGTTTCCATGGCAGCGGGAAATGGCTTGGGCGCTGAACTTGTGTTTGGCTGTGGAGTTTTGAGCGCCTTGAGTGAGGAGCTCCATGTTAGTTTAGTGTGGCTGCTCAAGCTGCTTGATTCCATCACACTGGGCTCAATGGGCATTGGACCGGAAGTGACCAAACAGGGTTTCCTAGATAGCTGCTAGCTAGCACAGCTGATGGTATGTGAAGTTCCTAAGCCAGGTGGAGTCGTTTTGGCACTGGAAGAGCTGTGCTGCTGCTTCGGGCAGTTGCCATTCACCACCTCACTGAGTTCCCTAGGTGTCATAGCCACTTTCAGACATATGTGCTGCCAGAGCACTTGGTTTCCATGGCAGCGGGAAATGGCTTGGGCGCTGAACTTGTGTTTGGCTGTGGAGTTTTGAGCGCCTTGAGTGAGGAGCTCCATGTTAGTTTAGTGTGGGTGCTCAAGCTGCTTGATTCCATCACACTGGGTTCAATGGGCATTGGACCAGAAGTGACCAAACAGGGTTTCCTAGATAGCTGGTAGCTAGCACAGCTGATGGATGTGAAGTGCCTGAGCCAGGTGGAGTCGTTTTGGCACTGGAAGAGCTGTGCTGCTGCTTCGGGCAGTTGCCATTCACCACCTCACTGAGCTCCCTAGGTGTCATAGCCACTTTCAGACATATGTGCTGCCAGAGCACTTGGTTTCCATGGCAGCGGGAAATGGCTTGGGCGCTGAACTTGTGTTTGGCTGTGGAGTTTTGAGTGCCTTGAGTGAGGAGCTCCATGTCAGTTTAGTGTGGGTGCTCAAGCTGCTTGATTCCATCACACTGGGCTCAATGGGCATTGGACCGGAAGTGACCAAACAGGGTTTCCTAGATAGCTGCTAGCTAGCACAGCTGATGGTATGTGAAGTGCCTGAGCCAGGTGGAGTCGTTTTGGCACTGGAAGAGCTGTGCTGCTGCTTCGGGCAGTTGCCATTCACCACCTCACTGAGTTCCCTAGCTGTCATAGCCACTTTCAGACATATGTGCTGCCAGAGCACTTGGTTTCCATGGCAGCGGGAAATGGCTTGGGCGCTGAACTTGTGTTTGGCTGTGGAGTTTGAGTGCCTTGAGTGAGGAGCTCCATGTTAGTTTAGTGTGGGTGCTCAAGCTGCTTGATTCCATCACACTGGGCTCAATGGGCATTGGACCGGAAGTGACCAAACAGGGTTTCCTAGATAGCTGCTAGCTAGCACAGCTGATGGTATGTGAAGTTCCTGAGCCAGGTGGAGTTGTTTTGGCACTGGAAGAGCTGTGCTGCTGCTTCGAGCAGTTGCCATTCACCACCTCACTGAGTTCCCTAGGTGTCATAGCCACTTTCAGACATATGTGCTGCCAGAGCACTTGGTTTCCATGGCAGCGGGAAATGGCTTGGGCGCTGAACTTGTGTTTGGCTGTGGAGTTTTGAGCGCCTTGAGTGAGGAGCTCCATGTTAGTTTACTGTGGCTGCTCAAGCTGCTTGATTCCATCACACTGGGCTCAATGGGCATTGGACCGGAAGTGACCAAACAGGGTTTCCTAGATAGCTGCTAGCTAGCACAGCTGATGGTATGTGAAGTTCCTGAGCCAGGTGGAGTTGTTTTGGCACTGGAAGAGCTGTGCTGCTGCTTCGGGCAGTTGCCATTCACCACCTCACTGAGCTCCCTAGGTGTCATAGCCACTTTCAGACATATGTGCTGCCAGAGCACTTGGTTTCCATGGCAGCGGGAAATGGCTTGGGCGCTGAACTTGTGTTTGGCTGTGGAGTTTTGAGCGCCTTGAGTGAGGAGCTCCATGTTAGTTTAGTGTGGGTGCTCAAGCTGCTTGATTCCATCACACTGAGCTCAATTGGCATTGGACCCGAAGTGACCAAACAGGGTTTCCTAGATAGCTGCTAGCTAGCACAGCTGATGGTATGTGAAGTTCCTGAGCCAGGTGGAGTCGTTTTGGCACTGGAAGAGCTGTGCTGCTGCTTCGGGCATTTGCCATTCACCACCTCACTGAGTTCCCTAGCTGCCATAGCCACTTTCAGACATATGTGCTGCCAGAGCACTTGGTTTCCATGGCAGCGGGAAATGGCTTGGGCGCTGAACTTGTGTTTGGCTGTGGAGTTTTGAGCGCCTTGAGTGAGGAGCTCCATGTTAGTTTAGTGTGGCTGCTCAAGCTGCTTGATTCCATCACACTGGGCTCAATGGGCATTGGACCGGAAGTGACCAAACAGGGTTTCCTAGATAGCTGCTAGCTAGCACAGCTGATGGTATGTGAAGTTCCTGAGCCAGGTGGAGTCGTTTTGGCACTGGAAGAGCTGTGCTGCTGCTTCGGGCAGTTGCCATTCACCACCTCACTGAGTTCCCTAGCTGTCATATCCACTTTCAGACATATGTGCTGCCAGAGCACTTGGTTTCCATGGCAGCGGGAAATGGCTTGGGCGCTGAACTTGTGTTTGGCTGTGGAGTTTTGAGCGCCTTGAGTGAGGAGCTCCATGTTAGTTTAGTGTGGGTGCTCAAGCTGCTTGATTCCATCACGTTGGGCTCAATGGGCATTGGACCGGAAGTGACCAAACAGGGTTTCCTAGATAGCTGCTAGCTAGCACAGCTGATGGTATGTGAAGTTCCTGAGCCAGATGGAGTCGTTTTGGCACTGGAAGAGCTGTGCTGCTGCTTCGGGCAGTTGCCATTCACCACCTCACTGAGTTCCCTAGGTGTCATATCCACTTTCAGACATATGTGCTGCCAGAGCACTTGGTTTCCATGGCAGCGGGAAATGGCTTGGGCGCTGAACTTGTGTTTGGCTGTGGAGTTTTGAGCGCCTTGAGTGAGGAGCTCCATGTTAGTTTAGTGTGGGTGCTCAAGCTGCTTGATTCCATCACACTGGGCTCAATGGGCATTGGACCGGAAGTGACCAAACAGGGTTTCCTAGATAGCTGCTAGCTAGCACAGCTGATGGTATGTGAAGTTCCTGAGCCAGGTGGAGTCGTTTTGGCACTGGAAGAGCTGTGCTGCTGATTCAGGAAATTGCCATTCACCACCTCACTGAGTTCCCTAGCTGTCATAGCCACTTTCAGACATATGTGCTGCCAGAGCACTTGGTTTCCATGGCAGCGGGAAATGGCTTGGGCGCTGAACTTGTGTTTGGCTGTGGAGTTTTGAGCGCCTTGAGTGAGGAGCTCCATGTTAGTTTAGTGTGGGTGCTCAAGCTGCTTGATTCCATCACACTGGGCTCAATGGGCATTGGACCGGAAGTGACCAAACAGGGTTTCCTAGATAGCTGCTAGCTAGCACAGCTGATGGTATGTGAAGTTCCTGAGCCAGGTGGAGTCGTTTTGGCACTGGAAGAGCTGTGCTGCTGCTTCGGGCAGTTGCCATTCACCACCTCACTGAGCTCCCTAGGTGTCATAGCCACTTTCAGACATATGTGCTGCCAGAGCACTTGGTTTCCATGGCAGCGGGAAATGGCTTGGGCGCTGAACTTGTGTTTGGCTGTGGAGTTTTGAGCGCCTTGAGTGAGGAGCTCCATGTTAGTTTAGTGTGGGTGCTCAAGCTGCTTGATTTCATCACACTGGGCTCAATGGGCATTGGACCGGAAGTGACCAAACAGGGTTTCCTAGATAGCTGCTAGCTAGCACAGCTGATGGTATGTGAAGTTCCTGAGCCAGGTGGAGTTGTTTTGGCACTGGAAGAGCTGTGCTGCTGCTTCGGGCAGTTGCCATTCACCACCTCACTGAGTTCCCTACGTGTCATATCCACTTTCAGACATATGTGCTGCCAGAGCACTTGGTTTCCATGGCAGCGGGAAATGGCTTGGGCACTGAACTTGTGTTTGGCTGTGGAGTTTTGAGCGCCTTGAGTGAGGAGCTCCATGTTAGTTTAGTGTGGGTGCTCAAGCTGCTTGATTCCATCACACTGGGCTCAATGGGCATTGGACCGGAAGTGACCAAACAGGGTTTCCTAGATAGCTGGTAGCTAGCACAGCTGATGGTATGTGAAGTTCCTGAGCCAGGTGGAGTTGTTTTGGCACTGGAAGAGCTGTGCTGCTGATTCAGAAAATTGCCATTCACCACCTCTCTGAGTTCCCTACGTGTCATATCCACTTTCAGACATATGTGCTGCCAGAGCACTTGGTTTCCATGGCAGCGGGAAATGGCTTGGGCGCTGAACTTGTGTTTGGCTGTGGAGTTTTGAGCGCCTTGAGTGAGGAGCTCCATGTTAGTTTAGTGTGGGTGCTCAAGCTGCTGGATTCCATCACACTGGGCTCAATGGGCATTGGACCGGAAGTGACCAAACAGGGTTTCCTAGATAGCTGCTAGCTAGCACAGCTGATGGTATGTGAAGTGCCTGAGCCAGGTGGAGTCGTTTTGGCACTGGAAGAGCTGTGCTGCTGCTTCGGGCAGTTGCCATTCCCCACCTCACTGAGTTCCCTAGGTGTCATAGCCACTTTCAGACATATGTGCTGCCAGAGCACTTGGTTTCCATGGCAGCGGGAAATGGCTTGGGCGCTGAACTTGTGTTTGGCTGTGGAGTTTTGAGCGCCTTGAGTGAGGAGCTCCATGTTAGTTTAGTGTGGGTGCTCAAGCTGCTTGATTCCATCACACTGAGCTCAATGGGCATTGGACCGGAAGTGACCAAACAGGGTTTCCTAGATAGCTGCTAGCTAGCACAGCTGATGGTATGTGAAGTTCCTGAGCCAGGTGGAGTCGTTTTGGCACTGGAAGAGCTGTGCTGCTGCTTCGGGCAGTTGCCATTCACCACCTCACTGAGTTCCCTAGGTGTCATAGCCACTTTCAGACATATGTGCTGCCAGAGCACTTGGTTTCCATGGCAGCGGGAAATGGCTTGGGCGCTGAACTTGTGTTTGGCTGTGGAGTTTTGAGCGCCTTGAGTGAGGAGCTCCATGTTAGTTTAGTGTGGGTGCTCAAGCTGCTTGATTCCATCACACTGGGCTCAATGGGCATTGGACCGGAAGTGACCAAACAGGGTTTCCTAGTTAGCTGCTAGCTAGCACAGCTGATGGTATGTGAAGTGCCTGAGCCAGGTGGAGTCGTTTTGGCACTGGAAGAGCTGTGCTGCTGCTTCGGGCAGTTGCCATTCACCACCTCACTGAGTTCCCTAGGTGTCATATCCACTTTCAGACATATGTGCTGCCAGAGCACTTGGTTTCCATGGCAGCGGGAAATGGCTTGGGCGCTGAACTTGTGTTTGGCTGTGGAGTTTTGAGCGCCTTGAGTGAGGAGCTCCATGTTAGTTTAGTGTGGGTGCTCAAGCTGCTTGATTCCATCACACTGGGCTCAATGGGCATTGGACCAGAAGTGACCAAACAGGGTTTCCTAGATAGCTGCTAGCTAGCACAGCTGATGGTATGTGAAGTTCCTGAGCCAGGTGGAGTCGTTTTGGCACTGGAAGAGCTGTGCTGCTGATTCAGGAAATTGCCATTCACCACCTCACTGAGTTCCCTAGGTGTCATATCCACTTTCAGGCATATGTGCTGCCAGAGCACTTGGTTTCCATGGCAGCGGGAAATGGCTTGGGCGCTGAACTTGTGTTTGGCTGTGGAGTTTTGAGCGCCTTGAGTGAGGAGCTCCATGTTAGTTTAGTGTGGGTGCTCAAGCTGCTTGATTCCATCACACTGGGTTCAATGGGCATTGGACCAGAAGTGACCAAACAGGGTTTCCTAGATAGCTGGTAGCTAGCACAGCTGATGGTATGTGAAGTGCCTGAGCCAGGTGGAGTCGTTTTGGCACTGGAAGAGCTGTGCTGCTGCTTCGGGCAGTTGCCATTCACCACCTCACTGAGCTCACTAGCTGTCATAGCCACTTTCAGACATATGTGCTGCCAGAGCACTTGGTTTCCATGGCAGCGGGAAATGGCTTGGACGCTGAACTTGTGTTTGGCTGTGGAGTTTTGAGCGCCTTGAGTGAGGAGCTCCATGTTAGTTTAGTGTGGGTGCTCAAGCTGCTTGATTCCATCACACTGGGCTCAATGGGCATTGGACCGGAAGTGACCAAACAGGGTTTCCTAGTTAGCTGCTAGCTAGCACAGCTGATGGTATGTGAAGTTCCTGAGCCAGGTGGAGTCGTTTTGGCACTGGAAGAGCTGTGCTGCTGCTTCGGGCAGTTGCCATTCACCACCTCACTGAGTTCCCTAGGTGTCATAGCCACTTTCAGACATATGTGCTGCCAGAGCACTTGGTTTCCATGGCAGCGGGAAATGGCTTGGGCGCTGAACTTGTGTTTGGCTGTGGAGTTTTGAGCGCCTTGAGTGAGGAGCTCCATGTTAGTTTAGTGTGGGTGCTCAAGCTGCTTGATTCCATCACACTGGGCTCAATGGGCATTGGACCAGAAGTGACCAAACAGGGTTTCCTAGATAGCTGCTAGCTAGCACAGCTGATGGTATGTGAAGTTCCTGAGCCAGGTGGAGTCGTTTTGGCACTGGAAGAGCTGTGCTGCTGCTTCGGGCAGTTGCCATTCACCACCTCACTGAGCTCCCTAGCTGTCATAGCCACTTTCAGACATATGTGCTGCCAGAGCACTTGGTTTCCATGGCAGCGGGAAATGGCTTGGGCGCTGAACTTGTGTTTGGCTGTGGAGGTTTGAGCGCCTTGAGTGAGGAGCTCCATGTTAGTTTAGTGTGGGTGCTCAAGCTGCTGGATTCCATCACACTGAGCTCAATGGGCATTGGACCGGAAGTGACCAAACAGGGTTTCCTAGATAGCTGCTAGCTAGCACAGCTGATGGTATGTGAAGTTCCTGAGCCAGGTGGAGTTGTTTTGGCACTGGAAGAGCTGTGCTGCTGCTTCAGAAAATTGCCATTCACCACCTCACTGAGTTCCCTACGTGTCATATCCACTTTCAGACATATGTGCTGCCAGAGCACTTGGTTTCCATGGCAGCGGGAAATGGCTTGGGCACTGAACTTGTGTTTGGCTGTGGAGTTTTGACCGCCTTGAGTGAGGAGCTCCATGTTAGTTTAGTGTGGGTGCTCAAGCTGCTTGATTCCATCACACTGGGCTCAATGGGCATTGGACCGGAAGTGACCAAACAGGGTTTCCTAGATAGCTGCTAGCTAGCACAGCTGATGGTATGTGAAGTTCCTGAGCCAGGTGGAGTCGTTTTGGCACTGGAAGAGCTGTGCTGCTGCTTCGAGCAGTTGCTATTCACCATCTCAGTGAGATCCCTAGGTGTCATAGCCACTTTCAGACATATGTGCTGCCAGAGCACTTGGTTTCCATGGCAGCGGGAAATGGCTTGGGCGCTGAACTTGTGTTTGGCTGTGGAGTTTTGAGCGCCTTGAGTGAGGAGCTCCATGTTAGTTTAGTGTGGGTGCTCAAGCTGCTTGATTCCATCACACTGGGCTCAATGGGCATTGGACCAGAAGTGACCAAACAGGGTTTCCTAGATAGCTGCTAGCTAGCACAGCTGATGGTATGTGAAGTTCCTGAGCCAGGTGGAGTCGTTTTGGCACTGGAAGAGCTGTGCTGCTGATTCAGGAAATTGCCATTCACCACCTCACTGAGTTCCCTAGGTGTCATATCCACTTTCAGGCATATGTGCTGCCAGAGCACTTGGTTTCCATGGCAGCGGGAAATGGCTTGGGCGCTGAACTTGTGTTTGGCTGTGGAGTTTTGAGCGCCTTGAGTGAGGAGCTCCATGTTAGTTTAGTGTGGGTGCTCAAGCTGCTTGATTCCATCACACTGGGTTCAATGGGCATTGGACCAGAAGTGACCAAACAGGGTTTCCTAGATAGCTGGTAGCTAGCACAGCTGATGGATGTGAAGTGCCTGAGCCAGGTGGAGTCGTTTTGGCACTGGAAGAGCTGTGCTGCTGCTTCGGGCAGTTGCCATTCACCACCTCACTGAGCTCCCTAGGTGTCATAGCCACTTTCAGACATATGTGCTGCCAGAGCACTTGGTTTCCATGGCAGCGGGAAATGGCTTGGACGCTGAACTTGTGTTTGGCTGTGGAGTTTTGAGCGCCTTGAGTGAGGAGCTCCATGTTAGTTTAGTGTGGGTGCTCAAGCTGCTTGATTCCATCACACTGGGCTCAATGGGCATTGGACCGGAAGTGACCAAACAGGGTTTCCTAGTTAGCTGCTAGCTAGCACAGCTGATGGTATGTGAAGTTCCTGAGCCAGGTGGAGTCGTTTTGGCACTGGAAGAGCTGTGCTGCTGCTTCGGGCAGTTGCCATTCACCACCTCACTGAGTTCCCTAGGTGTCATAGCCACTTTCAGACATATGTGCTGCCAGAGCACTTGGTTTCCATGGCAGCGGGAAATGGCTTGGGCGCTGAACTTGTGTTTGGCTGTGGAGTTTTGAGCGCCTTGAGTGAGGAGCTCCATGTTAGTTTAGTGTGGGTGCTCAAGCTGCTTGATTCCATCACACTGGGCTCAATGGGCATTGGACCAGAAGTGACCAAACAGGGTTTCCTAGATAGCTGCTAGCTAGCACAGCTGATGGTATGTGAAGTTCCTGAGCCAGGTGGAGTCGTTTTGGCACTGGAAGAGCTGTGCTGCTGCTTCGGGCAGTTGCCATTCACCACCTCACTGAGCTCCCTAGCTGTCATAGCCACTTTCAGACATATGTGCTGCCAGAGCACTTGGTTTCCATGGCAGCGGGAAATGGCTTGGGCGCTGAACTTGTGTTTGGCTGTGGAGGTTTGAGCGCCTTGAGTGAGGAGCTCCATGTTAGTTTAGTGTGGGTGCTCAAGCTGCTGGATTCCATCACACTGAGCTCAATGGGCATTGGACCGGAAGTGACCAAACAGGGTTTCCTAGATAGCTGCTAGCTAGCACAGCTGATGGTATGTGAAGTTCCTGAGCCAGGTGGAGTTGTTTTGGCACTGGAAGAGCTGTGCTGCTGCTTCAGAAAATTGCCATTCACCACCTCACTGAGTTCCCTACGTGTCATATCCACTTTCAGACATATGTGCTGCCAGAGCACTTGGTTTCCATGGCAGCGGGAAATGGCTTGGGCACTGAACTTGTGTTTGGCTGTGGAGTTTTGACCGCCTTGAGTGAGGAGCTCCATGTTAGTTTAGTGTGGGTGCTCAAGCTGCTTGATTCCATCACACTGGGCTCAATGGGCATTGGACCGGAAGTGACCAAACAGGGTTTCCTAGATAGCTGCTAGCTAGCACAGCTGATGGTATGTGAAGTTCCTGAGCCAGGTGGAGTCGTTTTGGCACTGGAAGAGCTGTGCTGCTGCTTCGAGCAGTTGCTATTCACCATCTCAGTGAGATCCCTAGGTGTCATAGCCACTTTCAGACATATGTGCTGCCAGAGCACTTGGTTTCCATGGCAGCGGGAAATGGCTTGGGCGCTGAACTTGTGTTTGGCTGTGGAGTTTTGAGCGCCTTGAGTGAGGAGCTCCATGTTAGTTTAGTGTGGGTGCTCAAGCTGCTTGATTCCATCACACTGGGCTCAATGGGCATTGGACCAGAAGTGACCAAACAGGGTTTCCTAGATAGCTGCTAGCTAGCACAGCTGATGGTATGTGAAGTTCCTGAGCCAGGTGGAGTCGTTTTGGCACTGGAAGAGCTGTGCTGCTGATTCAGGAAATTGCCATTCACCACCTCACTGAGTTCCCTAGGTGTCATATCCACTTTCAGGCATATGTGCTGCCAGAGCACTTGGTTTCCATGGCAGCGGGAAATGGCTTGGGCGCTGAACTTGTGTTTGGCTGTGGAGTTTTGAGCGCCTTGAGTGAGGAGCTCCATGTTAGTTTAGTGTGGGTGCTCAAGCTGCTTGATTCCATCACACTGGGTTCAATGGGCATTGGACCAGAAGTGACCAAACAGGGTTTCCTAGATAGCTGGTAGCTAGCACAGCTGATGGATGTGAAGTGCCTGAGCCAGGTGGAGTCGTTTTGGCACTGGAAGAGCTGTGCTGCTGCTTCGGGCAGTTGCCATTCACCACCTCACTGAGCTCCCTAGGTGTCATAGCCACTTTCAGACATATGTGCTGCCAGAGCACTTGGTTTCCATGGCAGCGGGAAATGGCTTGGACGCTGAACTTGTGTTTGGCTGTGGAGTTTTGAGCGCCTTGAGTGAGGAGCTCCATGTTAGTTTAGTGTGGGTGCTCAAGCTGCTTGATTCCATCACACTGGGCTCAATGGGCATTGGACCGGAAGTGACCAAACAGGGTTTCCTAGTTAGCTGCTAGCTAGCACAGCTGATGGTATGTGAAGTTCCTGAGCCAGGTGGAGTCGTTTTGGCACTGGAAGAGCTGTGCTGCTGCTTCGGGCAGTTGCCATTCACCACCTCACTGAGTTCCCTAGGTGTCATAGCCACTTTCAGACATATGTGCTGCCAGAGCACTTGGTTTCCATGGCAGCGGGAAATGGCTTGGGCGCTGAACTTGTGTTTGGCTGTGGAGTTTTGAGCGCCTTGAGTGAGGAGCTCCATGTTAGTTTAGTGTGGGTGCTCAAGCTGCTTGATTCCATCACACTGGGCTCAATGGGCATTGGACCAGAAGTGACCAAACAGGGTTTCCTAGATAGCTGCTAGCTAGCACAGCTGATGGTATGTGAAGTTCCTGAGCCAGGTGGAGTCGTTTTGGCACTGGAAGAGCTGTGCTGCTGATTCAGGAAATTGCCATTCACCACCTCACTGAGTTCCCTAGGTGTCATATCCACTTTCAGGCATATGTGCTGCCAGAGCACTTGGTTTCCATGGCAGCGGGAAATGGCTTGGGCGCTGAACTTGTGTTTGGCTGTGGAGTTTTGAGCGCCTTGAGTGAGGAGCTCCATGTTAGTTTAGTGTGGGTGCTCAAGCTGCTTGATTCCATCACACTGGGTTCAATGGGCATTGGACCAGAAGTGACCAAACAGGGTTTCCTAGATAGCTGGTAGCTAGCACAGCTGATGGATGTGAAGTGCCTGAGCCAGGTGGAGTCGTTTTGGCACTGGAAGAGCTGTGCTGCTGCTTCGGGCAGTTGCCATTCACCACCTCACTGAGCTCCCTAGGTGTCATAGCCACTTTCAGACATATGTGCTGCCAGAGCACTTGGTTTCCATGGCAGCGGGAAATGGCTTGGACGCTGAACTTGTGTTTGGCTGTGGAGTTTTGAGCGCCTTGAGTGAGGAGCTCCATGTTAGTTTAGTGTGGGTGCTCAAGCTGCTTGATTCCATCACACTGGGCTCAATGGGCATTGGACCGGAAGTGACCAAACAGGGTTTCCTAGTTAGCTGCTAGCTAGCACAGCTGATGGTATGTGAAGTTCCTGAGCCAGGTGGAGTCGTTTTGGCACTGGAAGAGCTGTGCTGCTGCTTCGGGCAGTTGCCATTCACCACCTCACTGAGTTCCCTAGGTGTCATAGCCACTTTCAGACATATGTGCTGCCAGAGCACTTGGTTTCCATGGCAGCGGGAAATGGCTTGGGCGCTGAACTTGTGTTTGGCTGTGGAGTTTTGAGCGCCTTGAGTGAGGAGCTCCATGTTAGTTTAGTGTGGGTGCTCAAGCTGCTTGATTCCATCACACTGGGCTCAATGGGCATTGGACCAGAAGTGACCAAACAGGGTTTCCTAGATAGCTGCTAGCTAGCACAGCTGATGGTATGTGAAGTTCCTGAGCCAGGTGGAGTCGTTTTGGCACTGGAAGAGCTGTGCTGCTGCTTCGGGCAGTTGCCATTCACCACCTCACTGAGCTCCCTAGCTGTCATAGCCACTTTCAGACATATGTGCTGCCAGAGCACTTGGTTTCCATGGCAGCGGGAAATGGCTTGGGCGCTGAACTTGTGTTTGGCTGTGGAGGTTTGAGCGCCTTGAGTGAGGAGCTCCATGTTAGTTTAGTGTGGGTGCTCAAGCTGCTGGATTCCATCACACTGAGCTCAATGGGCATTGGACCGGAAGTGACCAAACAGGGTTTCCTAGATAGCTGCTAGCTAGCACAGCTGATGGTATGTGAAGTTCCTGAGCCAGGTGGAGTTGTTTTGGCACTGGAAGAGCTGTGCTGCTGCTTCAGAAAATTGCCATTCACCACCTCACTGAGTTCCCTACGTGTCATATCCACTTTCAGACATATGTGCTGCCAGAGCACTTGGTTTCCATGGCAGCGGGAAATGGCTTGGGCACTGAACTTGTGTTTGGCTGTGGAGTTTTGACCGCCTTGAGTGAGGAGCTCCATGTTAGTTTAGTGTGGGTGCTCAAGCTGCTTGATTCCATCACACTGGGCTCAATGGGCATTGGACCGGAAGTGACCAAACAGGGTTTCCTAGATAGCTGCTAGCTAGCACAGCTGATGGTATGTGAAGTTCCTGAGCCAGGTGGAGTCGTTTTGGCACTGGAAGAGCTGTGCTGCTGCTTCGGGCAGTTGCTATTCACCATCTCAGTGAGATCCCTAGGTGTCATAGCCACTTTCAGACATATGTGCTGCCAGAGCACTTGGTTTCCATGGCAGCGGGAAATGGCTTGGGCGCTGAACTTGTGTTTGGCTGTGGAGTTTTGAGCGGCTTGAGTGAGGAGCTCCATGTTAGTTTAGTGTGGGTGCTCAAGCTGCTTGATTCCATCACACTGGGTTCAATGGGCATTGGACCGGAAGTGACCAAACAGGGTTTCCTAGATAGCTGCTAGCTAGCACAGCTGATGGTATGTGAAGTTCCTGAGCCAGGTGGAGTTGTTTTGGCACTGAAAGAGCTGTGCTGCTGCTTCGCGCAGATGCCATTCACCACCTCACTGAGTTCCCTAGCTGTCATAGCCACTTCCAGACATATGTGCTGCCAGAGCACTTGGTTTCCATGGCAGCGGGAAATGGCTTGGGCGCTGAACTTGTGTTTGGCTGTGGAGTTTTGAGCGCCTTGAGTGAGGATCTCCATGTTAGTTTAGTGTGGGTGCTCAAGCTGCTTGATTCCATCACACTGGGCTCAATGGGCATTGGACCAGAAGTGACCAAACAGGGTTTCCTAGATAGCTGCTAGCTAGCACAGCTGATGGTATGTGAAGTGCCTGAGCCAGGTGGAGTCGTTTTGGCACTGGAAGAGCTGTGCTGCTGCTTCGGGCAGTTGCCATTCACCACCTCACTGAGTTCCCTAGCTGTCATATCCACTTTCAGACATATGTGCTGCCAGAGCACTTGGTTTCCATGGCAGCGGGAAATGGCTTGTTCGCTGAACTTGTGTTTGGCTGTGGAGTTTTGAGCGCCTTGAGTGAGGAGCTCCATGTTAGTTTAGTGTGGGTGCTCAAGCTGCTTGATTCCATCACACTGGGCTCAATGGGCATTGGACCGGAAGTGACCAAACAGGGTTTCCTAGATAGCTGGTAGCTAGCACAGCTGATGGTATGTGAAGTTCCTGAGCCAGGTGGAGTCGTTTTGGCACTGGAAGAGCTGTGCTGCTGCTTCGGGCAGTTGCCATTCACCACCTCACTGAGTTCCCTAGCTGTCATATCCACTTTCAGACATATGTGCTGCCAGAGCACTTGGTTTCCATGGCAGCGGGAAATGGCTTGGGCGCTGAACTTGTGTTTGGCTGTGGAGTTTTGAGCGCCTTGAGTGAGGAGCTCCATGTTAGTTTAGTGTGGGTGCTCAACCTGCTGGATTCCATCACACTGGGCTCAATGGGCATTGGACCGGAAGTGACCAAACAGGGTTTCCTAGATAGCTGCTAGCTAGCACAGCTGATGGTATGTGAAGTGCCTGAGCCAGGTGGAGTCGTTTTGGCACTGGAAGAGCTGTGCTGCTGCTTCGGGCAGTTGCCATTCCCCACCTCACTGAGTTCCCTAGGTGTCATAGCCACTTTCAGACATATGTGCTGCCAGAGCACTTGGTTTCCATGGCAGCGGGAAATGGCTTGGGCACTGAACTTGTGTTTGGCTGTGGAGTTTTGAGCGCCTTGAGTGAGGAGCTCCATGTTAGTTTACTGTGGCTGCTCAAGCTGCTTGATTCCATCACACTGAGCTCAATGGGCATTGGACCGGAAGTGACCAAACAGGGTTTCCTAGATAGCTGCTAGCTAGCACAGCTGATGGTATGTGAAGTTCCTGAGCCAGGTGGAGTTGTTTTGGCACTGGAAGAGCTGTGCTGCTGCTTCGGGCAGTTGCCATTCACCACCTCACTGAGTTCCCTAGGTGTCATATCCACTTTCAGACATATGTGCTGCCAGAGCACTTGGTTTCCATGGCAGCGGGAAATGGCTTGGGCGCTGAACTTGTGTTTGGCTGTGGAGTTTTGAGCGCCTTGAGTGAGGAGCTCCATGTTAGTTTAGTGTGGGTGCTCAAGCTGCTTGATTCCACCACGTTGGGCTCAATGGGCATTGGACCGGAAGTGACCAAACAGGGTTTCCTAGATAGCTGGTAGCTAGCACAGCTGATGGTATGTGAAGTTCCTGAGCCAGGTGGAGTCGTTTTGGCACTGGAAGAGCTGTGCTGCTGCTTCGGGCAGTTGCCATTCACCACCTCACTGAGTTCCCTAGGTGTCATAGCCACTTTCAGACATATGTGCTGCCAGAGCACTTGGTTTCCATGGCAGCGGGAAATGGCTTGGGCGCTGAACTTGTGTTTGGCTGTGGAGTTTTGAGCGCCTTGAGTGAGGAGCTCCATGTTAGTTTAGTGTGGGTGCTCAAGCTGCTTGATTCCATCACACTGGGCTCAATGGGCATTGGACCAGAAGTGACCAAACAGGGTTTCCTAGATAGCTGCTAGCTAGCACAGCTGATGGTATGTGAAGTGCCTGAGCCAGGTGGAGTCGTTTTGGCACTGGAAGAGCTGTGCTGCTGCTTCGGGCAGTTGCCATTCACCACCTCACTGAGTTCCCTAGGTGTCATAGCCACTTTCAGACATATGTGCTGCCAGAGCACTTGGTTTCCATGGCAGCGGGAAATGGCTTGGGCACTGAACTTGTGTTTGGCTGTGGAGTTTTGAGCGCCTTGAGTGAGGAGCTCCATGTTAGTTTAGTGTGGGTGCTCAAGCTGCTTGATTCCATCACACTGGGCTCAATGGGCATTGGACCGGAAGTGACCAAACAGGGTTTCCTAGATAGCTGCTAGCTAGCACAGCTGATGGTATGTGAAGTTCCTGAGCCAGGTGGAGTCGTTTTGGCACTGGAAGAGCTGTGCTGCTGCTTCAGGCAGTTGCCATTCACCACCTCACTGAGTTCCCTAGCTGTCATATCCACTTTCAGACATATGTGCTGCCAGAGCACTTGGTTTCCATGGCAGCGGGAAATGGCTTGGGCGCTGAACTTGTGTTTGGCTGTGGAGTTTTGAGCGCCTTGAGTGAGGAGCTCCATGTTAGTTTAGTGTGGGTGCTCAAGCTGCTTGATTCCATCACACTGGGTTCAATGGGCATTGGACCAGAAGTGACCAAACAGGGTTTCCTAGATAGCTGGTAGCTAGCACAGCTGATGGATGTGAAGTGCCTGAGCCAGGTGGAGTCGTTTTGGCACTGGAAGAGCTGTGCTGCTGCTTCGGGCAGTTGCCATTCACCACCTCACTGAGCTCCCTAGGTGTCATAGCCACTTTCAGACATATGTGCTGCCAGAGCACTTGGTTTCCATGGCAGCGGGAAATGGCTTGGGCGCTGAACTTGTGTTTGGCTGTGGAGTTTTGAGCGCCTTGAGTGAGGAGCTCCATGTCAGTTTAGTGTGGGTGCTCAAGCTGCTTGATTCCATCACACTGGGCTCAATGGGCATTGGACCAGAAGTGACCAAACAGGGTTTCCTAGATAGCTGCTAGCTAGCACAGCTGATGGTATGTGAAGTGCCTGAGCCAGGTGGAGTCGTTTTGGCACTGGAAGAGCTGTGCTGCTGCTTCGGGCAGTTGCCATTCACCACCTCACTGAGTTCCCTAGGTGTCATAGCCACTTTCAGACATATGTGCTGCCAGAGCACTTGGTTTCCATGGCAGCGGGAAATGGCTTGGGCGCTGAACTTGTGTTTGGCTGTGGAGTTTTGAGCGCCTTGAGTGAGGAGCTCCATGTTAGTTTAGTGTGGGTGCTCAAGCTGCTTGATTCCATCACACTGGGTTCAATGGGCATTGGACCGGAAGTGACCAAACAGGGTTTCCTAGATAGCTGCTAGCTAGCACAGCTGATGGTATGTGAAGTTCCTGAGCCAGGTGGAGTCGTTTTGGCACTGGAAGAGCTGTGCTGCTGCTTCAGGCAGTTGCCATTCACCACCTCCCTGAGTTCCCTAGGTGTCATAGCCACTTTCAGACATATGTGCTGCCAGAGCACTTGGTTTCCATGGCAGCGGGAAATGGCTTGGGCGCTGAACTTGTGTTTGGCTGTGGAGTATTGAGCGCCTTGAGTGAGGATCTCCATGTTAGTTTAGTGTGGGTGCTCAAGCTGCTTGATTCCATCACACTGGGCTCAATGGGCATTGGACCGGAAGTGACCAAACAGGGTTTCCTAGATAGCTGGTAGCTAGCACAGCTGATGGTATGTGAAGTTCCTGAGCCAGGTGGAGTCGTTTTGGCACTGGAAGAGCTGTGCTGCTGCTTCGGGCAGTTGCCATTCACCACCTCACTGAGTTCCCTGGGTGTCATAGCCACTTTCAGACATATGTGCTGCCGGAGCACTTGGTTTCCATGGCAGCGGGAAATGGCTTGGGCGCTGAACTTGTGTTTGGCTGTGGAGTTTTGAGCGCCTTGAGTGAGGAGCTCCATGTCAGTTTAGTGTGGGTGCTCAAGCTGCTTGATTCCATCACACTGGGCTCAATGGGCATTGGACCAGAAGTGACCAAACAGGGTTTCCTAGATAGCTGCTAGCTAGCACAGCTGATGGTATGTGAAGTGCCTGAGCCAGGTGGAGTCGTTTTGGCACTGGAAGAGCTGTGCTGCTGCTTCGGGCAGTTGCCATTCACCACCTCACTGAGTTCCCTAGCTGTCATATCCACTTTCAGACATATGTGCTGCCAGAGCACTTGGTTTCCATGGCAGCGGGAAATGGCTTGGGCGCTGAACTTGTGTTTGGCTGTGGAGTTTTGAGCGCCTTGAGTGAGGAGCTCCATGTTAGTTTAGTGTGGGTGCTCAAGCTGCTTGATTCCATCACACTGGGCTCAATGGGGATTGGACCGGAAGTGACCAAACAGGGTTTCCTAGATAGCTGCTAGCTAGCACAGCTGATGGTATGTGAAGTTCCTGAGCCAGGTGGAGTCGTTTTGGCACTGGAAGAGCTGTGCTGCTGCTTCGGGCAGTTGCCATTCACCACCTCACTGAGTTCCCTAGGTGTCATAGCCACTTTCAGACATATGTGCTGCCAGAGCACTTGGTTTCCATGGCAGCGGGAAATGGCTTGGGCGCTGAACTTGTGTTTGGCTGTGGAGTTTTGAGCGCCTTGAGTGAGGAGCTCCATGTCAGTTTAGTGTGGGTGCTCAAGCTGCTTGATTCCATCACACTGGGCTCAATGGGCATTGGACCGGAAGTGATCAAACAGGGTTTCCTAGATAGCTGGTAGCTAGCACAGCTGATGGTATGTGAAGTTCCTGAGCCAGGTGGAGTCGTTTTGGCACTGGAAGAGCTGTGCTGCTGCTTCGGGCAGTTGCCATTCACCACCTCACTGAGTTCCCTAGCTGTCATAGCCACTTTCAGACATATGTGCTGCCAGAGCACTTGGTTTCCATGGCAGCGGGAAATGGCTTGGGCGCTGAACTTGTGTTTGGCTGTGGAGTATTGAGCGCCTTGAGTGAGGCGCTCCATGTTAGTTTAGTGTGGCTGCTCAAGCTGCTTGATTCCATCACACTGGGCTCAATGGGCATTGGACCGGAAGTGACCAAACAGGGTTTCCTAGATAGCTGCTAGCTATCACAGCTGATGGTATGTGAAGTTCCTGAGCCAGGTGGAGTCGTTTTGGCACTGGAAGAGCTGTGCTGCTGCTTCGGGCAGTTGCCATTCACCACCTCACTGAGTTCCCTGGGTGTCATAGCCACTTTCAGACATATGTGCTGCCAGAGCACTTGGTTTCCATGGCAGCGGGAAATGGCTTGGGCGCTGAACTTGTGTTTGGCTGTGGAGTTTTGAGCGCCTTGAGTGAGGAGCTCCATGTCAGTTTAGTGTGGGTGCTCAAGCTGCTTGATTCCATCACACTGGGCTCAATGGGCATTGGACCAGAAGTGACCAAACAGGGTTTCCTAGATAGCTGCTAGCTAGCACAGCTGATGGTATGTGAAGTGCCTGAGCCAGGTGGAGTCGTTTTGGCACTGGAAGAGCTGTGCTGCTGCTTCGGGCAGTTGCCATTCACCACCTCACTGAGTTCCCTAGCTGTCATATCCACTTTCAGACATATGTGCTGCCAGAGCACTTGGTTTCCATGGCAGCGGGAAATGGCTTGGGCGCTGAACTTGTGTTTGGCTGTGGAGTTTTGAGCGCCTTGAGTGAGGAGCTCCATGTTAGTTTACCGTGGCTGCTCAAGCTGCTTGATTCCATCACACTGGGCTCAATGGGCATTGGACCGGAAGTGACCAAACAGGGTTTCCTAGATAGCTGGTAGCTAGCACAGCTGATGGTATGTGAAGTTTCTGAGTCAGGTGGAGTCGTTTTGGCACTGGAAGAGCTGTGCTGCTGCTTCGGGCAGTTGCCATTCACCACCTCACTGAGTTCCCTAGCTGTCATATCCACTTTCAGACATATGTGCTGCCAGAGCACTTGGTTTCCATGGCAGCGGGAAATGGCTTGGGCGCTGAACTTGTGTTTGGCTGTGGAGTTTTGAGCGCCTTGAGTGAGGAGCTCCATGTTAGTTTAGTGTGGGTGCTCAAGCTGCTTGATTCCATCACACTGGGCTCAATGGGCATTGGACCGGAAGTGACCAAGCAGGGTTTCCTAGATAGCTGCTAGCTAGCACAGCTGATGGTATGTGAAGTTCCTGAGCCAGGTGGAGTCGTTTTGGCACTGGAAGAGCTGTGCTGCTGCTTCGGGCAGTTGCCATTCACCACCTCACTGAGTTCCCTACGTGTCATAGCCACTTTCAGACATATGTGCTGCCAGAGCACTTGGTTTCCATGGCAGCGGGAAATGGCTTGGGCGCTGAACTTGTGTTTGGCTGTGGAGTTTTGAGCGCCTTGAGTGAGGATCTCCATGTTAGTTTAGTGTGGGTGCTCAAGCTGCTTGATTCCATCACACTGGGCTCAATGGGCATTGGACCGGAAGTGACCAAACAGGGTTTCCTAGATAGCTGCTAGCTAGCACAGCTGATGGTATGTGAAGTTCCTGAGCCAGGTGGAGTCGTTTTGGCACTGGAAGAGCTGTGCTGCTGCTTCGGGCAGTTGCCATTCACCACCTCACTGAGTTCCCTACGTGTCATAGCCACTTTCAGACATATGTGCTGCCAGAGCACTTGGTTTCCATGGCAGCGGGAAATGGCTTGGGCGCTGAACTTGTGTTTGGCTGTGGAGTTTTGAGCGCCTTGAGTGAGGAGCTCCATGTTAGTTTAGTGTGGGTGCTCAAGCTGCTTGATTCCATCACACTGGGCTCAATGGGCATTGGACCGGAAGTGACCAAACAGGGTTTCCTAGATAGCTGCTAGCTAGCACAGCTGATGGTATGTGAAGTTCCTGAGCCAGGTGGAGTCGTTTTGGCACTGGAAGAGCTGTGCTGCTGCTTCGGGCAGTTGCCATTCACCACCTCACTGAGTTCCCTAGGTGTCATAGCCACTTTCAGACATATGTGCTGCCAGAGCACTTGGTTTCCATGGCAGCGGGAAATGGCTTGGGCGCTGAACTTGTGTTTGGCTGTGGAGTTTTGAGCGCCTTGAGTGAGGAGCTCCATGTTAGTTTAGTGTGGGTGCTCAAGCTGCTTGATTCCATCACACTGGGCTCAATGGGCATTGGACCGGAAGTGATCAAACAGGGTTTCCTAGATAGCTGGTAGCTAGCACAGCTGATTGATGTGAAGTTCCTGAGCCAGGTGGAGTCGTTTTGGCACTGGAAGAGCTGTGCTGCTGCTTCGGGCAGTTGCCATTCACCACCTCACTGAGTTCCCTGGGTGTCATAGCCACTTTCAGACATATGTGCTGCCAGAGCACTTGGTTTCCATGGCAGCGGGAAATGGCTTGGGCGCTGAACTTGTGTTTGGCTGTGGAGTTTTGAGCGCCTTGAGTGAGGAGCTCCATGTCAGTTTAGTGTGGGTGCTCAAGCTGCTTGATTCCATCACACTGGGCTCAATGGGCATTGGACCAGAAGTGACCAAACAGGGTTTCCTAGATAGCTGCTAGCTAGCACAGCTGATGGTATGTGAAGTGCCTGAGCCAGGTGGAGTCGTTTTGGCACTGGAAGAGCTGTGCTGCTGCTTCGGGCAGTTGCCATTCACCACCTCACTGAGTTCCCTAGCTGTCATATCCACTTTCAGACATATGTGCTGCCAGAGCACTTGGTTTCCATGGCAGCGGGAAATGGCTTGGGCGCTGAACTTGTGTTTGGCTGTGGAGTTTTGAGCGCCTTGAGTGAGGAGCTCCATGTTAGTTTACCGTGGCTGCTCAAGCTGCTTGATTCCATCACACTGGGCTCAATGGGCATTGGACCGGAAGTGACCAAACAGGGTTTCCTAGATAGCTGGTAGCTAGCACAGCTGATGGTATGTGAAGTTTCTGAGCCAGGTGGAGTCGTTTTGGCACTGGAAGAGCTGTGCTGCTGCTTCGGGCAGTTGCCATTCACCACCTCACTGAGTTCCCTAGGTGTCATATCCACTTTCAGACATATGTGCTGCCAGAGCACTTGGTTTCCATGGCAGCGGGAAATGGCTTGGGCGCTGAACTTGTGTTTGGCTGTGGAGTTTTGAGCGCCTTGAGTGAGGAGCTCCATGTTAGTTTAGTGTGGGTGCTCAAGCTGCTTGATTCCATCACACTGGGCTCAATGGGCATTGGACCGGAAGTGACCAAGCAGGGTTTCCTAGATAGCTGCTAGCTAGCACAGCTGATGGTATGTGAAGTTCCTGAGCCAGGTGGAGTCGTTTTGGCACTGGAAGAGCTGTGCTGCTGCTTCGGGCAGTTGCCATTCACCACCTCACTGAGTTCCCTAGCTGTCATAGCCACTTTCAGACATATGTGCTGCCAGAGCACTTGGTTTCCATGGCAGCGGGAAATGGCTTGGGCGCTGAACTTGTGTTTGGCTGTGGAGTTTTGAGCGCCTTGAGTGAGGATCTCCATGTTAGTTTAGTGTGGGTGCTCAAGCTGCTTGATTCCATCACACTGGGCTCAATGGGCATTGGACCGGAAGTGACCAAACAGGGTTTCCTAGATAGCTGCTAGCTAGCACAGCTGATGGTATGTGAAGTTCCTGAGCCAGGTGGAGTCGTTTTGGCACTGGAAGAGCTGTGCTGCTGCTTCGGGCAGTTGCCATTCACCACCTCACTGAGTTCCCTACGTGTCATAGCCACTTTCAGACATATGTGCTGCCAGAGCACTTGGTTTCCATGGCAGCGGGAAATGGCTTGGGCGCTGAACTTGTGTTTGGCTGTGGAGTTTTGAGCGCCTTGAGTGAGGAGCTCCATGTTAGTTTAGTGTGGGTGCTCAAGCTGCTTGATTCCATCACACTGGGCTCAATGGGCATTGGACCGGAAGTGACCAAACAGGGTTTCCTAGATAGCTGCTAGCTAGCACAGCTGATGGTATGTGAAGTTCCTGAGCCAGGTGGAGTCGTTTTGGCACTGGAAGAGCTGTGCTGCTGCTTCGGGCAGTTGCCATTCACCACCTCACTGAGTTCCCTAGGTGTCATAGCCACTTTCAGACATATGTGCTGCCAGAGCACTTGGTTTCCATGGCAGCGGGAAATGGCTTGGGCGCTGAACTTGTGTTTGGCTGTGGAGTTTTGAGCGCCTTGAGTGAGGAGCTCCATGTTAGTTTAGTGTGGGTGCTCAAGCTGCTTGATTCCATCACACTGGGCTCAATGGGCATTGGACCGGAAGTGATCAAACAGGGTTTCCTAGATAGCTGGTAGCTAGCACAGCTGATTGATGTGAAGTTCCTGAGCCAGGTGGAGTCGTTTTGGCACTGGAAGAGCTGTGCTGCTGCTTCGCGCAGTTGCCATTCACCACCTCACTGAGCTCCCTAGGTGTCATAGCCACTTTCAGACATATGTGCTGCCAGAGCACTTGGTTTCCATGGCAGCGGGAAATGGCTTGGGCGCTGAACTTGTGTTTGGCTGTGGAGTTTTGAGCGCCTTGAGTGAGGAGCTCCATGTTAGTTTAGTGTGGGTGCTCAAGCTGCTTGATTCCATCACACTGGGCTCAATGGGCATTGGACCGGAAGTGACCAAACAGGGTTTCCTAGATAGCTGCTAGCTAGCACAGCTGATGGTATGTGAAGTTCCTGAGCCAGGTGGAGTCGTTTTGGCACTGGAAGAGCTGTGCTGCTGCTTCGGGCAGTTGCCATTCACCACCTCACTGAGTTCCCTAGGTGTCATAGCCACTTTCAGACATATGTGCTGCCAGAGCACTTGGTTTCCATGGCAGCGGGAAATGGCTTGGGCGCTGAACTTGTGTTTGGCTGTGGAGTATTGAGCGCCTTGAGTGAGGAGCTCCATGTTAGTTTAGTGTGGGTGCTCAAGCTGCTTGATTCCATCACACTGGGCTCAATGGGCATTGGACCGGAAGTGACCAAACAGGGTTTCCTAGATAGCTGCTAGCTAGCACAGCTGATGGATGTGAAGTTCCTGAGCCAGGTGGAGTCGTTTTGGCACTGGAAGAGCTGTGCTGCTGCTTCGCGCAGTTGCCATTCATTAGCGCACTGAGTTCCCTAGCTGTCATAGCCACTTTCAGACATATGTGCTGCCAGAGCACTTAGTTTCCTTGGCAGCGGGAAATGGCTTGGGCGCTGAACTTGTGTTTGGCTGTGGAGTTTTGAGCGCCTTGAGTGAGGAGCTCCATGTTAGTTTAGTGTGGGTGCTCAAGCTGCTTGATTCCATCACACTGGGCTCAATGGGCATTGGACCGGAAGTGACCAAACAGGGTTTCCTAGATAGCTGCTAGCTAGCACAGCTGATGGTATGTGAAGTTTCTGAGCCAGGTGGAGTCGTTTTGGCACTGGAAGAGCTGTGCTGCTGCTTCGGGCAGTTGCCATTCACCACCTCACTGAGTTCCCTAGGTGTCATATCCACTTTCAGACATATGTGCTGCCAGAGCACTTGGTTTCCATGGCAGCGGGAAATGGCTTGGGCGCTGAACTTGTGTTTGGCTGTGGAGTTTTGAGCGCCTTGAGTGAGGAGCTCCATGTTAGTTTAGTGTGGGTGCTCAAGCTGCTTGATTCCATCACACTGGGCTCAATGGGCATTGGACCGGAAGTGACCAAGCAGGGTTTCCTAGATAGCTGCTAGCTAGCACAGCTGATGGTATGTGAAGTTCCTGAGCCAGGTGGAGTCGTTTTGGCACTGGAAGAGCTGTGCTGCTGCTTCGGGCAGTTGCCATTCACCACCTCACTGAGTTCCCTAGCTGTCATAGCCACTTTCAGACATATGTGCTGCCAGAGCACTTGGTTTCCATGGCAGCGGGAAATGGCTTGGGCGCTGAACTTGTGTTTGGCTGTGGAGTTTTGAGCGCCTTGAGTGAGGATCTCCATGTTAGTTTAGTGTGGGTGCTCAAGCTGCTTGATTCCATCACACTGGGCTCAATGGGCATTGGACCGGAAGTGACCAAACAGGGTTTCCTAGATAGCTGCTAGCTAGCACAGCTGATGGTATGTGAAGTTCCTGAGCCAGGTGGAGTCGTTTTGGCACTGGAAGAGCTGTGCTGCTGCTTCGGGCAGTTGCCATTCACCACCTCACTGAGTTCCCTACGTGTCATAGCCACTTTCAGACATATGTGCTGCCAGAGCACTTGGTTTCCATGGCAGCGGGAAATGGCTTGGGCGCTGAACTTGTGTTTGGCTGTGGAGTTTTGAGCGCCTTGAGTGAGGAGCTCCATGTTAGTTTAGTGTGGGTGCTCAAGCTGCTTGATTCCATCACACTGGGCTCAATGGGCATTGGACCGGAAGTGACCAAACAGGGTTTCCTAGATAGCTGCTAGCTAGCACAGCTGATGGTATGTGAAGTTCCTGAGCCAGGTGGAGTCGTTTTGGCACTGGAAGAGCTGTGCTGCTGCTTCGGGCAGTTGCCATTCACCACCTCACTGAGTTCCCTAGGTGTCATAGCCACTTTCAGACATATGTGCTGCCAGAGCACTTGGTTTCCATGGCAGCGGGAAATGGCTTGGGCGCTGAACTTGTGTTTGGCTGTGGAGTTTTGAGCGCCTTGAGTGAGGAGCTCCATGTTAGTTTAGTGTGGGTGCTCAAGCTGCTTGATTCCATCACACTGGGCTCAATGGGCATTGGACCGGAAGTGATCAAACAGGGTTTCCTAGATAGCTGGTAGCTAGCACAGCTGATTGATGTGAAGTTCCTGAGCCAGGTGGAGTCGTTTTGGCACTGGAAGAGCTGTGCTGCTGCTTCGGGCAGTTGCCATTCACCACCTCACTGAGTTCCCTAGGTGTCATAGCCACTTTCAGACATATGTGCTGCCAGAGCACTTGGTTTCCATGGCAGCGGGAAATGGCTTGGGCGCTGAACTTGTGTTTGGCTGTGGAGTTTTGAGCGCCTTGAGTGAGGAGCTCCATGTTAGTTTAGTGTGGGTGCTCAAGCTGCTTGATTCCATCACACTGGGCTCAATGGGCATTGGACCGGAAGTGACCAAACAGGGTTTCCTAGTTAGCTGCTAGCTAGCACAGCTGATGGTATGTGAAGTTCCTGAGCCAGGTGGAGTCGTTTTGGCACTGGAAGAGCTGTGCTGCTGCTTCGGGCAGTTGCCATTCACCACCTCACTGAGTTCCCTAGGTGTCATAGCCACTTTCAGACATATGTGCTGCCAGAGCACTTGGTTTCCATGGCAGCGGGAAATGGCTTGGGCGCTGAACTTGTGTTTGGCTGTGGAGTATTGAGCGCCTTGAGTGAGGAGCTCCATGTTAGTTTAGTGTGGGTGCTCAAGCTGCTTGATTCCATCACACTGGGCTCAATGGGCATTGGACCGGAAGTGACCAAACAGGGTTTCCTAGATAGCTGCTAGCTAGCACAGCTGATGGTATGTGAAGTTCCTGAGCCAGGTGGAGTCGTTTTGGCACTGGAAGAGCTGTGCTGCTGCTTCGCGCAGTTGCCATTCACCACCTCACTGAGCTCCCTAGGTGTCATAGCCACTTTCAGACATATGTGCTGCCAGAGCACTTGGTTTCCATGGCAGCGGGAAATGGCTTGGGCGCTGAACTTGTGTTTGGCTGTGGAGTTTTGAGCGCCTTGAGTGAGGAGCTCCATGTTAGTTTAGTGTGGGTGCTCAAGCTGCTTGATTCCATCACACTGGGCTCAATGGGCATTGGACCGGAAGTGACCAAACAGGGTTTCCTAGATAGCTGCTAGCTAGCACAGCTGATGGTATGTGAAGTTCCTGAGCCAGGTGGAGTCGTTTTGGCACTGGAAGAGCTGTGCTGCTGCTTCGGGCAGTTGCCATTCACCACCTCACTGAGTTCCCTAGGTGTCATATCCACTTTCAGACATATGTGCTGCCAGAGCACTTGGTTTCCATGGCAGCGGGAAATGGCTTGGGCGCTGAACTTGTGTTTGGCTGTGGAGTATTGAGCGCCTTGAGTGAGGAGCTCCATGTTAGTTTAGTGTGGGTGCTCAAGCTGCTTGATTCCATCACACTGGGCTCAATGGGCATTGGACCGGAAGTGACCAAACAGGGTTTCCTAGATAGCTGCTAGCTAGCACAGCTGATGGATGTGAAGTTCCTGAGCCAGGTGGAGTCGTTTTGGCACTGGAAGAGCTGTGCTGCTGCTTCGCGCAGTTGCCATTCATTAGCGCACTGAGTTCCCTAGCTGTCATAGCCACTTTCAGACATATGTGCTGCCAGAGCACTTAGTTTCCTTGGCAGCGGGAAATGGCTTGGGCGCTGAACTTGTGTTTGGCTGTGGAGTTTTGAGCGCCTTGAGTGAGGAGCTCCATGTTAGTTTAGTGTGGGTGCTCAAGCTGCTTGATTCCATCACACTGGGCTCAATGGGCATTGGACCGGAAGTGACCAAACAGGGTTTCCTAGATAGCTGGTAGCTAGCACAGCTGATGGTATGTGAAGTTCCTGAGCCAGGTGGAGTCGTTTTGGCACTGGAAGAGCTGTGCTGCTGCTTCGGGCAGTTGCCATTCACCACCTCACTGAGTTCCCTAGCTGTCATATCCACTTTCAGACATATGTGCTGCCAGAGCACTTGGTTTCCATGGCAGCGGGAAATGGCTTGGGCGCTGAACTTGTGTTTGGCTGTGGAGTTTTGAGCGCCTTGAGTGAGGAGCTCCATGTTAGTTTAGTGTGGGTGCTCAAGCTGCTTGATTCCATCACACTGGGCTCAATGGGCATTGGACCGGAAGTGACCAAACAGGGTTTCCTAGATAGCTGCTAGCTAGCACAGCTGATGGTATGTGAAGTTCCTGAGCCAGGTGGAGTCGTTTTGGCACTGGAAGAGCTGTGCTGCTGCTTCGGGCAGTTGCCATTCACCACCTCACTGAGTTCCCTACGTGTCATAGCCACTTTCAGACATATGTGCTGCCAGAGCACTTGGTTTCCATGGCAGCGGGAAATGGCTTGGGCGCTGAACTTGTGTTTGGCTGTGGAGTTTTGAGCGCCTTGAGTGAGGAGCTCCATGTTAGTTTAGTGTGGGTGCTCAAGCTGCTTGATTCCATCACACTGGGCTCAATGGGCATTGGACCGGAAGTGACCAAACAGGGTTTCCTAGATAGCTGCTAGCTAGCACAGCTGATGGTATGTGAAGTTCCTGAGCCAGGTGGAGTCGTTTTGGCACTGGAAGAGCTGTGCTGCTGCTTCGGGCAGTTGCCATTCACCACCTCACTGAGTTCCCTAGGTGTCATAGCCACTTTCAGACATATGTGCTGCCAGAGCACTTGGTTTCCATGGCAGCGGGAAATGGCTTGGGCGCTGAACTTGTGTTTGGCTGTGGAGTTTTGAGCGCCTTGAGTGAGGAGCTCCATGTTAGTTTAGTGTGGGTGCTCAAGCTGCTTGATTCCATCACACTGGGCTCAATGGGCATTGGACCGGAAGTGACCAAACAGGGTTTCCTAGATAGCTGCTAGCTAGCACAGCTGATGGTATGTGAAGTTCCTGAGCCAGGTGGAGTCGTTTTGGCACTGGAAGAGCTGTGCTGCTGCTTCGGGCAGTTGCCATTCACCACCTCACTGAGTTCCCTAGGTGTCATAGCCACTTTCAGACATATGTGCTGCCAGAGCACTTGGTTTCCATGGCAGCGGGAAATGGCTTGGGCGCTGAACTTGTGTTTGGCTGTGGAGTTTTGAGCGCCTTGAGTGAGGAGCTCCATGTTAGTTTAGTGTGGGTGCTCAAGCTGCTTGATTCCATCACACTGGGCTCAATGGGCATTGGACCGGAAGTGACCAAACAGGGTTTCCTAGATAGCTGCTAGCTAGCACAGCTGATGGTATGTGAAGTTCCTGAGCCAGGTGGAGTCGTTTTGGCACTGGAAGAGCTGTGCTGCTGCTTCGGGCAGTTGCCATTCACCACCTCACTGAGTTCCCTAGGTGTCATAGCCACTTTCAGACATATGTGCTGCCAGAGCACTTGGTTTCCATGGCAGCGGGAAATGGCTTGGGCGCTGAACTTGTGTTTGGCTGTGGAGTATTGAGCGCCTTGAGTGAGGAGCTCCATGTTAGTTTAGTGTGGGTGCTCAAGCTGCTTGATTCCATCACACTGGGCTCAATGGGCATTGGACCGGAAGTGACCAAACAGGGTTTCCTAGATAGCTGCTAGCTAGCACAGCTGATGGATGTGAAGTTCCTGAGCCAGGTGGAGTCGTTTTGGCACTGGAAGAGCTGTGCTGCTGCTTCGGGCAGTTGCCATTCACCACCTCACTGAGCTCCCTAGGTGTCATAGCCACTTTCAGACATATGTGCTGCCAGAGCACTTGGTTTCCATGGCAGCGGGAAATGGCTTGTTCGCTGAACTTGTGTTTGGCTGTGGAGTTTTGAGCGCCTTGAGTGAGGAGCTCCATGTTAGTTTAGTGTGGGTGCTCAAGCTGCTTGATTCCATCACACTGGGCTCAATGGGCATTGGACCGGAAGTGACCAAACAGGGTTTCCTAGATAGCTGCTAGCTAGCACAGCTGATGGTATGTGAAGTTCCTGAGCCAGGTGGAGTCGTTTTTTCACTGGAAGAGCTGTGCTGCTGCTTCAGGAAATTGCCATTCACCACCTCACTGAGTTCCCTACGTGTCATATCCACTTTCAGACATATGTGCTGCCAGAGCACTTGGTTTCCATGGCAGCGGGAAATGGCTTGTTCGCTGAACTTGTGTTTGGCTGTGGAGTTTTGAGCGCCTTGAGTGAGGAGCTCCATGTTAGTTTAGTGTGGGTGCTCAAGCTGCTTGATTCCATCACACTGGGCTCAATGGGCATTGGACCGGAAGTGACCAAACAGGGTTTCCTAGATAGCTGCTAGCTAGCACAGCTGATGGTATGTGAAGTT
This sequence comes from Ochotona princeps, assembly GCF_030435755.1. Lineage (NCBI taxonomy): Eukaryota > Metazoa > Chordata > Mammalia > Lagomorpha > Ochotonidae > Ochotona > Ochotona princeps. Next base: position 14,489,348 of record NC_080863.1, on the reverse strand, counting down.
CCTGAGCCAGGTGGAGTCGTTTTGGCACTGGAAGAGCTGTGCTGCTGCTTCGGGCAGTTGCCATTCACCAACGGACTGAGGGCCCTAGGTGTCATAGCCAGTTTCAGACATATGTGCTGCCAGAGCACTTGGTTTCCATGGCAGCGGGAAATGGCTTGGGCGCTGAACTTGTGTTTGGCTGTGGAGTTTTGAGTGCCTTGAGTGAGGAGCTCAATGTCAGTTTAGTGTGGGTGCTCAAGCTGCTTGATTCCATCACACTGGGCTCAATGGGCATTGGACCAGAAGTGACCAAACAGGGTTTCCTAGATAGCTGCTAGCTAGCACAGCTGATGGTATGTGAAGTGCCTGAGCCAGGTGGAGTCGTTTTGGCACTGGAAGAGCTGTGCTGCTGCTTCAGGCAGTTGCCATTCACCACCTCTCTGAGTTCCCTAGGTGTCATAGCCACTTTCAGACATATGTGCTGCCAGAGCACTTGGTTTCCATGGCAGCGGGAAATGGCTTGGGCGCTGAACTTGTGTTTGGCTGTGGAGTTTTCAGCGCCTTGAGTGAGGAGCTCCATGTTAGTTTAGTGTGGGTGCTCAAGCTGCTTGATTCCATCACACTGGGCTCAATGGGCATTGGACCGGAAGTGACCAAACAGGGTTTCCTAGATAGCTGCTAGCTAGCACAGCTGATGGTATGTGAAGTTCCTGAGCCAGGTGGAGTTGTTTTGGCACTGGAAGAGCTGTGCTGCTGCTTCGGGCAGTTGCCATTCACCACCTCACTGAGTTCCCTAGGTGTCATAGCCACTTTCAGACATATGTGCTGCCAGAGCACTTGGTTTCCATGGCAGCGGGAAATGGCTTGGGCACTGAACTTGTGTTTGGCTGTGGAGTTTTGAGCGCCTTGAGTGAGGAGCTCCATGTTAGTTTAGTGTGGGTGCTCAAGCTGCTTGATTCCATCACACTGGGCTCAATGGGCATTGGACTGGAAGTGACCAAACAGGGTTTCCTAGATAGCTGCTAGCTAGCACAGCTGATGGTATGTGAAGTTCCTGAGTAGGTGGAGTTGTTTTGGCACTGGAAGAGCTGTGCTGCTGCTTCGGGCAGTTGCCATTCATTAGCGCACTGAGTTCCCTAGCTGTCATAGCCACTTTCAGACATATGTGCTGCCAGAGCACTTGGTTTCCATGGCAGCGGGAAATGGCTTGTTCGTTGAACTTGTGTTTGGCTGTGGAGTTTTGAGTGCCTTGAGTGAGGATCTCCATGTTAGTTTAGTGTGGGTGCTCAACCTGCTTGATTCCATCACACTGGGCTCAATGGGCATTGGACCGGAAGTGACCAAACAGGGTTTCCTAGATAGCTGCTAGCTAGCACAGCTGATGGTATGTGAAGTTCCTGAGCCAGGTGGAGTTGTTTTGGCACTGGAAGAGCTGTGCTGCTGCTTCGGGCAGTTGCCATTCACCACCTCACTGAGTTCCCTAGGTGTCATAGCCACTTTCAGACATATGTGCTGCCAGAGCACTTGGTTTCCATGGCAGCGGGAAATGGCTTGGGCGCTGAACTTGTGTTTGGCTGTGGAGTTTTGAGCGCCTTGAGTGAGGAGCTCCATGTTAGTTTAGTGTGGGTGCTCAAGCTGCTTGATTCCATCACACTGGGCTCAATGGGCATTGGACCGGAAGTGACCAAACAGGGTTTCCTAGATAGCTGCTAGCTAGCACAGCTGATGGTATGTGAAGTTCCTGAGCCAGGTGGAGTTGTTTTGGCACTGGAAGAGCTGTGCTGCTGATTCAGGAAATTGCCATTCACCACCTCTCTGAGTTCCCTAGGTGTCATTGCCACTTTCAGATATATGTGCTGCCAGAGCACTTGGTTTCCATGGCAGCGGGAAATGGCTTGGGCGCTGAACTTGTGTTTGGCTGTGGAGTTTTGAGCGCCTTGAGTGAGGAGCTCCATGTTAGTTTAGTGTGGGTGCTCAAGCTGCTTGATTCCATCACACTGGGCTCAATGGGCATTGGACCGGAAGTGACCAAACAGGGTTTCCTAGATAGCTGCTAGCTAGCACAGCTGATGGTATGTGAAGTTCCTGAGCCAGGTGGAGTCGTTTTGGCACTGGAAGAGCTGTGCTGCTGCTTCGGGCAGTTGCCATTCACCATCTCAGTGAGATCCCTAGGTGTCATAGCCACTTTCAGACATATGTGCTGCCAGAGCACTTGGTTTCCATGGCAGCGGGAAATGGCTTGGGCGCTGAACTTGTGTTTGGCTGTGGAGTTTTCAGCGCCTTGAGTGAGGAGCTCCATGTTAGTTTAGTGTGGGTGCTCAAGCTGCTTGATTCCATCACACTGGGTTCAATGGGCATTGGACCGGAAGTGACCAAACAGGGTTTCCTAGATAGCTGCTAGCTAGCACAGCTGATGGTATGTGAAGTTCCTGAGCCAGGTGGAGTCGTTTTGGCACTGGAAGAGCTGTGCTGCTGCTTCAGGCAGTTGCCATTCACCACCTCCCTGAGTTCCCTAGGTGTCATAGCCACTTTCAGACATATGTGCTGCCAGAGCACTTGGTTTCCATGGCAGCGGGAAATGGCTTGGGCGCTGAACTTGTGTTTGGCTGTGGAGTTTTGAGCGCCTTGAGTGAGGCGCTCCATGTTAGTTTAGTGTGGGTGCTCAAGCTGCTTGATTCCATCACACTGGGCTCAATGGGCATTGGACCGGAAGTGACCAAACAGGGTTTCCTAGATAGCTGCTAGCTAGCACAGCTGATGGTATGTGAAGTTCCTGAGCCAGGTGGAGTCGTTTTGGCACTGGAAGAGCTGTGCTGCTGCTTCGGGCAGTTGCCATTCACCACCTCACTGAGTTCCCTAGGTGTCATAGCCACTTTCAGACATATGTGCTGCCAGAGCACGTGGTTTCCATGGCAGCGGGAAATGGCTTGGGCGCTGAACTTGTGTTTGGCTGTGGAGTTTTGAGCGCCTTGAGTGAGGAGCTCCATGTTAGTTTAGTGTGGGTGCTCAAGCTGCTTGATTCCATCACACTGGGCTCAATGGGCATTGGACCGGAAGTGACCAAACAGGGTTTCCTAGATAGCTGCTAGCTAGCACAGCTGATGGTATGTGAAGTTCCTGAGGCAGGTGGAGTCGTTTTGGCACTGGAAGAGCTGTGCTGCTGCTTCGGGCAGTTGCCATTCACCACCTCACTGAGTTCCCTAGGTGTCATAGCCACTTTCAGACATATGTGCTGCCAGAGCACTTGGTTTCCATGGCAGCGGGAAATGGCTTGGGCGCTGAACTTGTGTTTGGCTGTGGAGTTTTGAGCGCCTTGAGTGAGGAGCTCCATGTTAGTTTAGTGTGGGTGCTCAAGCTGCTTGATTCCATCACACTGGGCTCAATGGGCATTGGACCGGAAGTGACCAAACAGGGTTTCCTAGTTAGCTGCTAGCTAGCACAGCTGATGGTATGTGAAGTTCCTGAGCCAGGTGGAGTCGTTTTGGCACTGGAAGAGCTGTGCTGCTGCTTCGGGCAGTTGCCATTCACCACCTCACTGAGTTCCCTACGTGTCATAGCCACTTTCAGACATATGTGCTGCCAGAGCACTTGGTTTCCATGGCAGCGGGAAATGGCTTGGGCGCTGAACTTGTGTTTGGCTGTGGAGTTTTGAGCGCCTTGAGTGAGGAGCTCCATGTCAGTTTAGTGTGGGTGCTCAAGCTGCTTGATTCCATCACACTGGGCTCAATGGGCATTGGACCAGAAGTGACCAATCAGGGTTTCCTAGATAGCTGGTAGCTAGCACAGCTGATGGTATGTGAAGTTCCTGAGCCAGGTGGAGTCGTTTTGGCACTGGAAGAGCTGTGCTGCTGCTTCGGGCAGTTGCCATTCACCACCTCACTGAGTTCCCTAGGTGTCATAGCCACTTTCAGACATATGTGCTGCCAGAGCACTTGGTTTCCATGGCAGCGGGAAATGGCTTGGGCGCTGAACTTGTGTTTGGCTGTGGAGTTTTGAGCGCCTTGAGTGAGGAGCTCCATGTTAGTTTAGTGTGGGTGCTCAAGCTGCTTGATTCCATCACGTTGGGCTCAATGGGCATTGGACCGGAAGTGACCAAACAGGGTTTCCTAGATAGCTGCTAGCTAGCACAGCTGATTGATGTGAAGTGCCTGAGCCAGGTGGAGTCGTTTTGGCACTGGAAGAGCTGTGCTGCTGCTTCGGGCAGTTGCCATTCACCACCTCACTGAGTTCCCTAGGTGTCATAGCCACTTTCAGACATATGTGCTGCCAGAGCACTTGGTTTCCATGGCAGCGGGAAATGGCTTGGGCGCTGAACTTGTGTTTGGCTGTGGAGTTTTCAGCGCCTTGAGTGAGGAGCTCCATGTTAGTTTAGTGTGGGTGCTCAAGCTGCTTGATTCCATCACACTGGGTTCAATGGGCATTGGACCGGAAGTGACCAAACAGGGTTTCCTAGATAGCTGCTAGCTAGCACAGCTGATGGTATGTGAAGTTCCTGAGCCAGGTGGAGTCGTTTTGGCACTGGAAGAGCTGTGCTGCTGCTTCAGGCAGTTGCCATTCACCACCTCCCTGAGTTCCCTAGGTGTCATAGCCACTTTCAGACATATGTGCTGCCAGAGCACTTGGTTTCCATGGCAGCGGGAAATGGCTTGGGCGCTGAACTTGTGTTTGGCTGTGGAGTTTTCAGCGCCTTGAGTGAGGCGCTCCATGTTAGTTTAGTGTGGGTGCTCAAGCTGCTTGATTCCATCACACTGGGCTCAATGGGCATTGGACCAGAAGTGACCAAACAGGGTTTCCTAGATAGCTGCTAGCTAGCACAGCTGATGGTATGTGAAGTGCCTGAGCCAGGTGGAGTCGTTTTGGCACTGGAAGAGCTGTGCTGCTGCTTCGGGCAGTTGCCATTCACCACCTCACTGAGTTCCCTAGGTGTCATAGCCACTTTCAGACATATGTGCTGCCAGAGCACTTGGTTTCCATGGCAGCGGGAAATGGCTTGGGCGCTGAACTTGTGTTTGGCTGTGGAGTTTTGAGCGCCTTGAGTGAGGAGCTCCATGTTAGTTTAGTGTGGGTGCTCAAGCTGCTTGATTCCATCACACTGGGCTCAATGGGCATTGGACCGGAAGTGACCAAACAGGGTTTCCTAGATAGCTGCTAGCTAGCACAGCTGATGGTATGTGAAGTTCCTGAGCCAGGTGGAGTCGTTTTGGCACTGGAAGAGCTGTGCTGCTGCTTCGGGCAGTTGCCATTCACCAGCGCAGTGAGGTTCTTAGGTTTCATATCCACTTTCAGACATATGTGGTGCCAGAGCACTTGGTTTCCATGGCAGCGGGAAATGGCTTGGGCGCTGAACTTGTGTTTGGCTGTGGAGTTTTGAGCGCCTTGAGTGAGGAGCTCCATGTCAGTTTAGTGTGGGTGCTCAAGCTGCTTGATTCCATCACACTGGGCTCAATGGGCATTGGACCAGAAGTGACCAAACAGGGTTTCCTAGATAGCTGGTAGCTAGCACAGCTGATGGATGTGAAGTGCCTGAGCCAGGTGGAGTCGTTTTGGCACTGGAAGAGCTGTGCTGCTGCTTCGGGCAGTTGCCATTCACCACCTCACTGAGTTCCCTAGGTGTCATAGCCACTTTCAGACATATGTGCTGCCAGAGCACTTGGTTTCCATGGCAGCGGGAAATGGCTTGGGCGCTGAACTTGTGTTTGGCTGTGGAGTTTTGAGCGCCTTGAGTGAGGAGCTCCATGTTAGTTTAGTGTGGGTGCTCAAGCTGCTTGATTCCATCACACTGGGCTCAATGGGCATTGGACCGGAAGTGACCAAACAGGGTTTCCTAGTTAGCTGCTAGCTAGCACAGCTGATGGTATGTGAAGTTCCTGAGCCAGGTGGAGTCGTTTTGGCACTGGAAGAGCTGTGCTGCTGCTTCGGGCAGTTGCCATTCACCAACGGACTGAGGGCCCTAGGTGTCATAGCCACTTTCAGACATATGTGCTGCCAGAGCACTTGGTTTCCATGGCAGCGGGAAATGGCTTGGGCGCTGAACTTGTGTTTGGCTGTGGAGTTTTCAGCGCCTTGAGTGAGGAGCTCCATGTCAGTTTAGTGTGGGTGCTCAAGCTGCTTGATTCCATCACACTGGGCTCAATGGGCATTGGACCGGAAGTGACCAAACAGGGTTTCCTAGATAGCTGGTAGCTAGCACAGCTGATTGATGTGAAGTGCCTGAGCCAGGTGGAGTCGTTTTGGCACTGGAAGAGCTGTGCTGCTGCTTCGGGCAGTTGCCATTCACCACCTCACTGAGTTCCCTAGGTGTCATAGCCACTTTCAGACATATGTGCTGCCAGAGCACTTGGTTTCCATGGCAGCGGGAAATGGCTTGGGCGCTGAACTTGTGTTTGGCTGTGGAGTTTTGAGCGCCTTGAGTGAGGAGCTCCATGTTAGTTTAGTGTGGGTGCTCAAGCTGCTTGATTCCATCACACTGGGCTCAATGGGCATTGGACCGGAAGTGACCAAACAGGGTTTCCTAGTTAGCTGCTAGCTAGCACAGCTGATGGTATGTGAAGTTCCTGAGCCAGGTGGAGTCGTTTTGGCACTGGAAGAGCTGTGCTGCTGCTTCGGGCAGTTGCCATTCACCACCTCACTGAGTTCCCTAGCTGTCATAGCCACTTTCAGACATATGTGCTGCCAGAGCACTTGGTTTCCATGGCAGCGGGAAATGGCTTGGGCGCTGAACTTGTGTTTGGCTGTGGAGTATTGAGCGCCTTGAGTGAGGAGCTCCATGTTAGTTTAGTGTGGGTGCTCAAGCTGCTTGATTCCATCACACTGGGCTCAATGGGCATTGGACCGGAAGTGACCAAACAGGGTTTCCTAGATAGCTGCTAGCTAGCACAGCTGATGGTATGTGAAGTTCCTGAGCCAGGTGGAGTCGTTTTGGCACTGGAAGAGCTGTGCTGCTGCTTCGGGAAATTGCCATTCACCACCTCACTGAGTTCCCTAGGTGTCATATCCACTTTCATTCATATGTGCTGCCAGAGCACTTGGTTTCCATGGCAGCGGGAAATGGCTTGGGCGCTGAACTTGTGTTTGGCTGTGGAGTTTTGAGCGCCTTGAGTGAGGAGCTCCATGTTAGTTTAGTGTGGGTGCTCAAGCTGCTTGATTCCATCACACTGGGCTCAATGGGCATTGGACCGGAAGTGACCAAACAGGGTTTCCTAGATAGCTGCTAGCTAGCACAGCTGATGGATGTGAAGTTCCTGAGCCAGGTGGAGTCGTTTTGGCACTGGAAGAGCTGTGCTGCTGCTTCGCGCAGTTGCCATTCACCACCTCACTGAGCTCCCTAGGTGTCATAGCCACTTTCAGACATATGTGCTGCCAGAGCACTTGGTTTCCATGGCAGCGGGAAATGGCTTGGGCGCTGAACTTGTGTTTGGCTGTGGAGTTTTGAGCGCCTTGAGTGAGGAGCTCCATGTTAGTTTAGTGTGGGTGCTCAAGCTGCTTGATTCCATCACACTGGGCTCAATGGGCATTGGACCGGAAGTGACCAAACAGGGTTTCCTAGATAGCTGCTAGCTAGCACAGCTGATGGTATGTGAAGTTCCTGAGGCAGGTGGAGTCGTTTTGGCACTGGAAGAGCTGTGCTGCTGCTTCGGGCAGTTGCCATTCACCACCTCACTGAGTTCCCTAGGTGTCATAGCCACTTTCAGACATATGTGCTGCCAGAGCACTTGGTTTCCATGGCAGCGGGAAATGGCTTGGGCGCTGAACTTGTGTTTGGCTGTGGAGTTTTGAGCGCCTTGAGTGAGGAGCTCCATGTTAGTTTAGTGTGGGTGCTCAAGCTGCTTGATTCCATCACACTGGGCTCAATGGGCATTGGACCGGAAGTGACCAAACAGGGTTTCCTAGATAGCTGCTAGCTAGCACAGCTGATGGTATGTGAAGTGCCTGAGCCAGGTGGAGTCGTTTTGGCACTGGAAGAGCTGTGCTGCTGCTTCGGGCAGTTGCCATTCACCACCTCACTGAGTTCCCTAGGTGTCATAGCCACTTTCAGACATATGTGCTGCCAGAGCACTTGGTTTCCATGGCAGCGGGAAATGGCTTGGGCGCTGAACTTGTGTTTGGCTGTGGAGTTTTGAGCGCCTTGAGTGAGGAGCTCCATGTTAGTTTAGTGTGGGTGCTCAAGCTGCTTGATTCCATCACACTGGGCTCAATGGGCATTGGACCGGAAGTGACCAAACAGGGTTTCCTAGATAGCTGGTAGCTAGCACAGCTGATGGATGTGAAGTTCCTGAGCCAGGTGGAGTCGTTTTGGCACTGGAAGAGCTGTGCTGCTGCTTCGCGCAGTTGCCATTCACCACCTCACTGAGCTCCCTAGGTGTCATAGCCACTTTCAGACATATGTGCTGCCAGAGCACTTGGTTTCCATGGCAGCGGGAAATGGCTTGGGCGCTGAACTTGTGTTTGGCTGTGGAGTTTTGAGCGCCTTGAGTGAGGAGCTCCATGTTAGTTTAGTGTGGGTGCTCAAGCTGCTTGATTCCATCACACTGGGCTCAATGGGCATTGGACCGGAAGTGACCAAACAGGGTTTCCTAGATAGCTGCTAGCTAGCACAGCTGATGGTATGTGAAGTGCCTGAGCCAGGTGGAGTCGTTTTGGCACTGGAAGAGCTGTGCTGCTGCTTCGGGCAGTTGCCATTCACCACCTCACTGAGTTCCCTAGGTGTCATAGCCACTTTCAGACATATGTGCTGCCAGAGCACTTGGTTTCCATGGCAGCGGGAAATGGCTTGGGCGCTGAACTTGTGTTTGGCTGTGGAGTTTTGAGCGCCTTGAGTGAGGAGCTCCATGTTAGTTTAGTGTGGGTGCTCAAGCTGCTTGATTCCATCACACTGGGCTCAATGGGCATTGGACCGGAAGTGACCAAACAGGGTTTCCTAGATAGCTGCTAGCTAGCACAGCTGATGGTATGTGAAGTTCCTGAGCCAGGTGGAGTTGTTTTGGCACTGGAAGAGCTGTGCTGCTGCTTCGGGCAGTTGCCATTCACCACCTCACTGAGTTCCCTAGGTGTCATAGCCACTTTCAGACATATGTGCTGCCAGAGCACTTGGTTTCCATGGCAGCGGGAAATGGCTTGGGCGCTGAACTTGTGTTTGGCTGTGGAGTTTTGAGCGCCTTGAGTGAGGAGCTCCATGTTAGTTTAGTGTGGGTGCTCAAGCTGCTTGATTCCATCACACTGGGCTCAATGGGCATTGGACCGGAAGTGACCAAACAGGGTTTCCTAGATAGCTGCTAGCTAGCACAGCTGATGGTATGTGAAGTTCCTGAGCCAGGTGGAGTCGTTTTGGCACTGGAAGAGCTGTGCTGCTGCTTCGGGCAGTTGCCATTCACCACCTCACTGAGTTCCCTAGGTGTCATAGCCACTTTCAGACATATGTGCTGCCAGAGCACTTGGTTTCCATGGCAGCGGGAAATGGCTTGTTCGCTGAACTTGTGTTTGGCTGTGGAGTTTTGAGCGCCTTGAGTGAGGAGCTCCATGTCAGTTTAGTGTGGGTGCTCAACCTGCTTGATTCCATCACACTGGGCTCAATGGGCATTGGACCGGAAGTGACCAAACAGGGTTTCCTAGATAGCTGCTAGCTAGCACAGCTGATTGATGTGAAGTGCCTGAGCCAGGTGGAGTCGTTTTGGCACTGGAAGAGCTGTGCTGCTGCTTCGGGCAGTTGCCATTCACCACCTCACTGAGTTCCCTAGGTGTCATAGCCACTTTCAGACATATGTGCTGCCAGAGCACTTGGTTTCCATGGCAGCGGGAAATGGCTTGGGCGCTGAACTTGTGTTTGGCTGTGGAGTTTTGAGCGCCTTGAGTGAGGAGCTCCATGTTAGTTTAGTGTGGGTGCTCAAGCTGCTTGATTCCATCACACTGGGCTCAATGGGCATTGGACCGGAAGTGACCAAACAGGGTTTCCTAGTTAGCTGCTAGCTAGCACAGCTGATGGTATGTGAAGTTCCTGAGGCAGGTGGAGTCGTTTTGGCACTGGAAGAGCTGTGCTGCTGCTTCGGGCAGTTGCCATTCACCACCTCACTGAGTTCCCTAGGTGTCATATCCACTTTCCAGACATATGTGCTGCCAGAGCACTTGGTTTCCATGGCAGCGGGAAATGGCTTGGGCGCTGAACTTGTGTTTGGCTGTGGAGTTTTGAGCGCCTTGAGTGAGGAGCTCCATGTTAGTTTAGTGTGGGTGCTCAAGCTGCTTGATTCCATCACACTGGGCTCAATGGGCATTGGACCGGAAGTGACCAAACAGGGTTTCCTAAATAGCTGCTAGCTAGCACAGCTGATGGATGTGAAGTTCCTGAGCCAGGTGGAGTCGTTTTGGCACTGGAAGAGCTGTGCTGCTGCTTCAGGCAGTTGCCATTCACCACCTCACTGAGTTCCCTAGGTGTCATAGCCACTTTCAGACATATGTGCTGCCAGAGCACTTGGTTTCCATGGCAGCGGGAAATGGCTTGGGCGCTGAACTTGTGTTTGGCTGTGGAGTTTTGAGCGCCTTGAGTGAGGAGCTCCATGTTAGTTTAGTGTGGGTGCTCAAGCTGCTTGATTCCATCACACTGGGCTCAATGGGCATTGGACCGGAAGTGACCAAACAGGGTTTCCTAGATAGCTGCTAGCTAGCACAGCTGATGGTATGTTAAGTTCCTGAGCCAGGTGGAGTTATTTTGGCACTGGAAGAGCTGTGCTGCTGCTTCAGGAAATTGCCATTCACCACCTCACTGAGTTCCCTACGTGTCATATCCACTTTCAGACATATGTGCTGCCAGAGCACTTGGTTTCCATGGCAGCGGGAAATGGCTTGTTCGCTGAACTTGTGTTTGGCTGTGGAGTTTTGAGCGCCTTGAGTGAGGAGCTCCATGTTAGTTTAGTGTGGGTGCTCAAGCTGCTTGATTCCATCACACTGGGCTCAATGGGCATTGGACCGGAAGTGACCAAACAGGGTTTCCTAGATAGCTGCTAGCTAGCACAGCTGATGGTATGTGAAGTTCCTGAGCCAGGTGGAGTCGTTTTGGCACTGGAAGAGCTGTGCTGCTGCTTCGGGCAGTTGCCATTCACCACCTCACTGAGCTCCCTAGGTGTCTTAGCCACTTTCAGACATATGTGCTGCCAGAGCACTTGGTTTCCATGGCAGCGGGAAATGGCTTGTTCGCTGAACTTGTGTTTGGCTGTGGAGTTTTGAGCGCCTTGAGTGAGGAGCTCCATGTTAGTTTAGTGTGGGTGCTCAAGCTGCTTGATTCCATCACACTGGGCTCAATGGGCATTGGACCGGAAGTGACCAAACAGGGTTTCCTAGATAGCTGCTAGCTAGCACAGCTGATGGTATGTGAAGTTCCTGAGCCAGGTGGAGTCGTTTTTTCACTGGAAGAGCTGTGCTGCTGCTTCGGGCAGTTGCTATTCACCATCTCAGTGAGATCCCTAGGTGTCATAGCCACTTTCAGACATATGTGCTGCCAGAGCACTTGGTTTCCATGGCAGCGGGAAATGGCTTGGGCGCTGAACTTGTGTTTGGCTGTGGAGTTTTGAGCGCCTTGAGTGAGGAGCTCCATGTTAGTTTAGTGTGGGTGCTCAAGCTGCTTGATTCCATCACACTGGGCTCAATGGGCATTGGACCGGAAGTGACCAAACAGGGTTTCCTAGATAGCTGCTAGCTAGCACAGCTGATGGTATGTGAAGTTCCTGAGCCAGGTGGAGTCGTTTTGGCACTGGAAGAGCTGTGCTGCTGCTTCGGGCAGTTGCCATTCACCACCTCACTGAGTTCCCTAGGTGTCATAGCCACTTTCAGACATATGTGCTGCCAGAGCACTTGGTTTCCATGGCAGCGGGAAATGGCTTGGGCGCTGAACTTGTGTTTGGCTGTGGAGTTTTGAGCGCCTTGAGTGAGGAGCTCCATGTTAGTTTAGTGTGGGTGCTCAAGCTGCTTGATTCCATCACACTGGGCTCAATGGGCATTGGACCGGAAGTGACCAAGCAGGGTTTCCTAGATAGCTGCTAGCTAGCACAGCTGATGGTATGTGAAGTTCCTGAGCCAGGTGGAGTCGTTTTGGCACTGGAAGAGCTGTGCTGCTGCTTCGGGCAGTTGCCATTCACCACCTCACTGAGCTCCCTAGGTGTCATAGCCACTTTCAGACATATGTGCTGCCAGAGCACTTGGTTTCCATGGCAGCGGGAAATGGCTTGGGCGCTGAACTTGTGTTTGGCTGTGGAGTTTTGAGCGCCTTGAGTGAGGAGCTCCATGTTAGTTTAGTGTGGGTGCTCAAGCTGCTTGATTCCATCACACTGGGCTCAATGGGCATTGGACCGGAAGTGACCAAACAGGGTTTCCTAGATAGCTGCTAGCTAGCACAGCTGATGGTATGTGAAGTTCCTGAGCCAGGTGGAGTCGTTTTGGCACTGGAAGAGCTGTGCTGCTGCTTCGGGCAGTTGCCATTCACCACCTCACTGAGTTCCCTAGGTGTCATAGCCACTTTCAGACATATGTGCTGCCAGAGCACTTGGTTTCCATGGCAGCGGGAAATGGCTTGGGCGCTGAACTTGTGTTTGGCTGTGGAGTTTTGAGCGCCTTGAGTGAGGAGCTCCATGTTAGTTTAGTGTGGGTGCTCAACCTGCTGGATTCCATCACACTGGGCTCAATGGGCATTGGACCAGAAGTGACCAAACAGGGTTTCCTAGATAGCTGCTAGCTAGCACAGCTGATGGTATGTGAAGTGCCTGAGCCAGGTGGAGTCGTTTTGGCACTGGAAGAGCTGTGCTGCTGCTTCGGGCAGTTGCCATTCATTAGCGCACTGAGTTCCCTAGCTGTCATAGCCACTTTCAGACATATGTGCTGCCAGAGCACTTGGTTTCCATGGCAGCGGGAAATGGCTTGGGCGCTGAACTTGTGTTTGGCTGTGGAGTTTTGAGTGCCTTGAGTGAGGAGCTCCATGTTAGTTTAGTGTGGGTGCTCAAGCTGCTTGATTCCATCACACTGGGCTCAATGGGCATTGGACCGGAAGTGACCAAACAGGGTTTCCTAGATAGCTGCTAGCTAGCACAGCTGATGGTATGTGAAGTTCCTGAGCCAGGTGGAGTTGTTTTGGCACTGGAAGAGCTGTGCTGCTGCTTCGGGCAGTTGCCATTCACCACCTCACTGAGTTCCCTAGGTGTCATAGCCACTTTCAGACATATGTGCTGCCAGAGCACTTGGTTTCCATGGCAGCGGGAAATGGCTTGGGCGCTGAACTTGTGTTTGGCTGTGGAGTTTTGAGCGCCTTGAGTGAGGAGCTCCATGTTAGTTTAGTGTGGGTGCTCAAGCTGCTTGATTCCATCACACTGGACTCAATGGGCATTGGACCGGAAGTGACCAAACAGGGTTTCCTAGATAGCTGCTAGCTAGCACAGCTGATGGTATGTGAAGTTCCTGAGGCAGGTGGAGTCGTTTTGGCACTGGAAGAGCTGAGCTGCTGCTTCAGGCAGTTGCCATTCACCACCTCACTGAGTTCCCTAGGTGTCATAGCCACTTTCAGACATATGTGCTGCCAGAGCACTTGGTTTCCATGGCAGCGGGAAATGGCTTGGGCGCTGAACTTGTGTTTGGCTGTGGAGTTTTGAGCGCCTTGAGTGAGGAGCTCCATGTTAGTTTAGTGTGGGTGCTCAAGCTGCTTGATTCCATCACACTGGGCTCAATGGGCATTGGACCGGAAGTGACCAAACAGGGTTTCCTAGATAGCTGCTAGCTAGCACAGCTGATGGTATGTGAAGTTCCTGAGTAGGTGGAGTCGTTTTGGCACTGGAAGAGCTGTGCTGCTGCTTCGGGCAGTTGCCATTCATTAGCGCACTGAGTTCCCTAGCTGTCATAGCCACTTTCAGACATATGTGCTGCCAGAGCACTTGGTTTCCATGGCAGCGGGAAATGGCTTGGGCGCTGAACTTGTGTTTGGCTGTGGAGTTTTGAGCGCCTTGAGTGAGGAGCTCCATGTTAGTTTAGTGTGGGTGCTCAAGCTGCTTGATTCCATCACACTGGGCTCAATGGGCATTGGACCGGAAGTGACCAAACAGGGTTTCCTAGATAGCTGCTAGCTAGCACAGCTGATGGTATGTGAAGTTCCTGAGCCAGGTGGAGTTGTTTTGGCAGTGGAAGAGCTGTGCTGCTGCTTCGGGCAGTTGCCATTCACCACCTCACTGAGTTCCCTAGGTGTCATAGCCACTTTCAGACATATGTGCTGCCAGAGCACTTGGTTTCCATGGCAGCGGGAAATGGCTTGTTCGCTGAACTTGTGTTTGGCTGTGGAGTTTTGAGCGCCTTGAGTGAGGAGCTCCATGTTAGTTTAGTGTGGGTGCTCAAGCTGCTTGATTCCATCACACTGGGCTCAATGGGCATTGGACCGGAAGTGACCAAACAGGGTTTCCTAGATAGCTGCTAGCTAGCACAGCTGATGGTATGTGAAGTTCCTGAGCCAGGTGGAGTTATTTTGGCACTGGAAGAGCTGTGCTGCTACTTCGGGCAGTTGCCATTCATTAGCGCACTGAGGGCCCTAGGTGTCATAGCCACTTTCAGACATATGTGCTGCCAGAGCACTTGGTTTCCATGGCAGCGGGAAATGGCTTGGGCGCTGAACTTGTGTTTGGCTGTGGAGTTTTGAGTGCCTTGAGTGAGGAGCTCCATGTTAGTTTAGTGTGGGTGCTCAAGCTGCTTGATTCCATCCCACTGGGCTCAATGGGCATTGGACCGGAAGTGACCAAACAGGGTTTCCTAGATAGCTGCTAGCTAGCACAGCTGATGGTATGTGAAGTTCCTGAGCCAGGTGGAGTCGTTTTGGCACTGGAAGAGCTGTGCTGCTGCTTCGGGCAGTTGCCATTCACCACCTCACTGAGTTCCCTAGGTGTCATAGCCACTTTCAGACATATGTGCTGCCAGAGCACTTGGTTTCCATGGCAGCGGGAAATGGCTTGGGCGCTGAACTTGTGTTTGGCTGTGGAGTTTTGAGCGCCTTGAGTGAGGAGCTCCATGTTAGTTTAGTGTGGGTGCTCAAGCTGCTTGATTCCATCACACTGGGCTCAATGGGCATTGGACCGGAAGTGACCAAACAGGGTTTCCTAGATAGCTGCTAGCTAGCACAGCTGATGGTATGTGAAGTTCCTGAGCCAGGTGGAGTCGTTTTGGCACTGGAAGAGCTGTGCTGCTGCTTCGGGCAGTTGCCATTCACCACCTCACTGAGTTCCCTAGGTGTCATAGCCACTTTCAGACATATGTGCTGCCAGAGCACTTGGTTTCCATGGCAGCGGGAAATGGCTTGGGCGCTGAACTTGTGTTTGGCTGTGGAGTTTTGAGCGCCTTGAGTGAGGAGCTCCATGTTAGTTTAGTGTGGGTGCTCAAGCTGCTTGATTCCATCACACTGGGCTCAATGGGCATTGGACCGGAAGTGACCAAACAGGGTTTCCTAGATAGCTGCTAGCTAGCACAGCTGATGGTATGTGAAGTTCCTGAGCCAGGTGGAGTCGTTTTGGCACTGGAAGAGCTGTGCTGCTGCTTCGGGCAGTTGCCATTCACCACCTCACTGAGTTCCCTAGGTGTCATAGCCACTTTCAGACATATGTGCTGCCAGAGCACTTGGTTTCCATGGCAGCGGGAAATGGCTTGGGCGCTGAACTTGTGTTTGGCTGTGGAGTTTTGAGCGCCTTGAGTGAGGAGCTCCATGTTAGTTTAGTGTGGGTGCTCAACCTGCTGGATTCCATCACACTGGGCTCAATGGGCATTGGACCAGAAGTGACCAAACAGGGTTTCCTAGATAGCTGCTAGCTAGCACAGCTGATGGTATGTGAAGTGCCTGAGCCAGGTGGAGTCGTTTTGGCACTGGAAGAGCTGTGCTGCTGCTTCGGGCAGTTGCCATTCATTAGCGCACTGAGTTCCCTAGCTGTCATAGCCACTTTCAGACATATGTGCTGCCAGAGCACTTGGTTTCCATGGCAGCGGGAAATGGCTTGGGCGCTGAACTTGTGTTTGGCTGTGGAGTTTTGAGTGCCTTGAGTGAGGAGCTCCATGTTAGTTTAGTGTGGGTGCTCAAGCTGCTTGATTCCATCACACTGGGCTCAATGGGCATTGGACCGGAAGTGACCAAACAGGGTTTCCTAGATAGCTGCTAGCTAGCACAGCTGATGGTATGTGAAGTTCCTGAGCCAGGTGGAGTTGTTTTGGCACTGGAAGAGCTGTGCTGCTGCTTCGGGCAGTTGCCATTCACCACCTCACTGAGTTCCCTAGGTGTCATAGCCACTTTCAGACATATGTGCTGCCAGAGCACTTGGTTTCCATGGCAGCGGGAAATGGCTTGGGCGCTGAACTTGTGTTTGGCTGTGGAGTTTTGAGCGCCTTGAGTGAGGAGCTCCATGTTAGTTTAGTGTGGGTGCTCAAGCTGCTTGATTCCATCACACTGGACTCAATGGGCATTGGACCGGAAGTGACCAAACAGGGTTTCCTAGATAGCTGCTAGCTAGCACAGCTGATGGTATGTGAAGTTCCTGAGGCAGGTGGAGTCGTTTTGGCACTGGAAGAGCTGAGCTGCTGCTTCAGGCAGTTGCCATTCACCACCTCACTGAGTTCCCTAGGTGTCATAGCCACTTTCAGACATATGTGCTGCCAGAGCACTTGGTTTCCATGGCAGCGGGAAATGGCTTGGGCGCTGAACTTGTGTTTGGCTGTGGAGTTTTGAGCGCCTTGAGTGAGGAGCTCCATGTTAGTTTAGTGTGGGTGCTCAAGCTGCTTGATTCCATCACACTGGGCTCAATGGGCATTGGACCGGAAGTGACCAAACAGGGTTTCCTAGATAGCTGCTAGCTAGCACAGCTGATGGTATGTGAAGTTCCTGAGTAGGTGGAGTTGTTTTGGCACTGGAAGAGCTGTGCTGCTGCTTCGGGCAGTTGCCATTCATTAGCGCACTGAGTTCCCTAGCTGTCATAGCCACTTTCAGACATATGTGCTGCCAGAGCACTTGGTTTCCATGGCAGCGGGAAATGGCTTGGGCGCTGAACTTGTGTTTGGCTGTGGAGTTTTGAGCGCCTTGAGTGAGGAGCTCCATGTTAGTTTAGTGTGGGTGCTCAAGCTGCTTGATTCCATCACACTGGGCTCAATGGGCATTGGACCGGAAGTGACCAAACAGGGTTTCCTAGATAGCTGCTAGCTAGCACAGCTGATGGTATGTGAAGTTCCTGAGCCAGGTGGAGTTGTTTTGGCAGTGGAAGAGCTGTGCTGCTGCTTCGGGCAGTTGCCATTCACCACCTCACTGAGTTCCCTAGGTGTCATAGCCACTTTCAGACATATGTGCTGCCAGAGCACTTGGTTTCCATGGCAGCGGGAAATGGCTTGTTCGCTGAACTTGTGTTTGGCTGTGGAGTTTTGAGCGCCTTGAGTGAGGAGCTCCATGTTAGTTTAGTGTGGGTGCTCAAGCTGCTTGATTCCATCACACTGGGCTCAATGGGCATTGGACCGGAAGTGACCAAACAGGGTTTCCTAGATAGCTGCTAGCTAGCACAGCTGATGGTATGTGAAGTTCCTGAGCCAGGTGGAGTTATTTTGGCACTGGAAGAGCTGTGCTGCTACTTCGGGCAGTTGCCATTCATTAGCGCACTGAGGGCCCTAGGTGTCATAGCCACTTTCAGACATATGTGCTGCCAGAGCACTTGGTTTCCATGGCAGCGGGAAATGGCTTGGGCGCTGAACTTGTGTTTGGCTGTGGAGTTTTGAGTGCCTTGAGTGAGGAGCTCCATGTTAGTTTAGTGTGGGTGCTCAAGCTGCTTGATTCCATCCCACTGGGCTCAATGGGCATTTGGACCGGAAGTGACCAAACAGGGTTTCCTAGATAGCTGCTAGCTAGCACAGCTGATGGTATGTGAAGTTCCTGAGCCAGGTGGAGTCGTTTTGGCACTGGAAGAGCTGTGCTGCTGCTTCGGGCAGTTGCCATTCACCACCTCACTGAGTTCCCTAGGTGTCATAGCCACTTTCAGACATATGTGCTGCCAGAGCACTTGGTTTCCATGGCAGCGGGAAATGGCTTGGGCGCTGAACTTGTGTTTGGCTGTGGAGTTTTGAGCGCCTTGAGTGAGGAGCTCCATGTTAGTTTAGTGTGGGTGCTCAAGCTGCTTGATTCCATCACACTGGGCTCAATGGGCATTGGACCGGAAGTGACCAAACAGGGTTTCCTAGATAGCTGCTAGCTAGCACAGCTGATGGTATGTGAAGTTCCTGAGCCAGGTGGAGTCGTTTTGGCACTGGAAGAGCTGTGCTGCTGCTTCGGGCAGTTGCCATTCACCACCTCACTGAGTTCCCTAGGTGTCATAGCCACTTTCAGACATATGTGCTGCCAGAGCACTTGGTTTCCATGGCAGCGGGAAATGGCTTGGGCGCTGAACTTGTGTTTGGCTGTGGAGTTTTGAGCGCCTTGAGTGAGGATCTCCATGTTAGTTTAGTGTGGGTGCTCAAGCTGCTTGATTCCATCACACTGGGCTCAGTATGCATTTGACCGGAAGTGACCAAGCAGGGTTTCCTAGATAGCTGCTAGCTAGCACAGCTGATGGTATGTGAAGTTCCTGAGCCAGGTGGAGTCGTTTTGGCACTGGAAGAGCTGTGCTGCTGCTTCGGGCAGTTGCCATTCACCACCTCACTGAGTTCCCTAGGTGTCATAGCCACTTTCAGACATATGTGCTGCCAGAGCACTTGGTTTCCATGGCAGCGGGAAATGGCTTGGGCGCTGAACTTGTGTTTGGCTGTGGAGTTTTGAGCGCCTTGAGTGAGGAGCTCCATGTTAGTTTAGTGTGGGTGCTCAAGCTGCTTGATTCCATCACACTGGGCTCAATGGGCATTGGACCGGAAGTGACCAAACAGGGTTTCCTAGATAGCTGCTAGCTAGCACAGCTGATGGTATGTGAAGTTCCTGAGCCAGGTGGAGTCGTTTTGGCACTGGAAGAGCTGTGCTGCTGCTTCGGGCAGTTGCCATTCACCACCTCACTGAGTTCCCTAGGTGTCATAGCCACTTTCAGACATATGTGCTGCCAGAGCACTTGGTTTCCATGGCAGCGGGAAATGGCTTGGGCGCTGAACTTGTGTTTGGCTGTGGAGTTTTGAGCGCCTTGAGTGAGGAGCTCCATGTTAGTTTAGTGTGGGTGCTCAAGCTGCTTGATTCCATCACACTGGGCTCAATGGGCATTGGACCGGAAGTGACCAAACAGGGTTTCCTAGATAGCTGCTAGCTAGCACAGCTGATGGTATGTGAAGTTCCTGAGCCAGGTGGAGTCGTTTTGGCACTGGAAGAGCTGTGCTGCTGCTTCGGGCAGTTGCCATTCACCACCTCACTGAGTTCCCTAGGTGTCATAGCCACTTTCAGACATATGTGCTGCCAGAGCACTTGGTTTCCATGGCAGCGGGAAATGGCTTGGGCGCTGAACTTGTGTTTGGCTGTGGAGTTTTGAGCGCCTTGAGTGAGGAGCTCCATGTTAGTTTAGTGTGGGTGCTCAAGCTGCTTGATTCCATTACACTGGGCTCAATGGGCATTGGACCGGAAGTGACCAAACAGGGTTTCCTAGATAGCTGCTAGCTAGCACAGCTGATGGTATGTGAAGTTCCTGAGCCAGGTGGAGTTGTTTTAGAATTGGAAGAGCTGTGCTGCTGCTTCGGGCAGTTGCCATTCACCACCTGACTGAGCTCCCTAGGTGTCATAGCCACTTTCAGACATATGTGCTGCCAGAGCACTTGGTTTCCATGGCAGCGGGAAATGGCTTGTTCGCTGAACTTGTGTTTGGCTGTGGAGTTTTGAGCGCCTTGAGTGAGGAGCTCCATGTTAGTTTAGTGTGGGTGCTCAAGCTGCTTGATTCCATCACACTGGGCTCAATGGGCATTGGACCGGAAGTGACCAAACAGGGTTTCCTAGATAGCTGCTAGCTAGCACAGCTGATGGTATGTGAAGTTCCTGAGCCAGGTGGAGTCGTTTTGGCACTGGAAGAGCTGAGCTGCTGCTTCAGGCAGTTGCCATTCACCACCTCACTGAGTTCCCTAGGTGTCATAGCCACTTTCAGACATATGTGCTGCCAGAGCACTTGGTTTCCATGGCAGCGGGAAATGGCTTGGGCGCTGAACTTGTGTTTGGCTGTGGAGTTTTGAGCGCCTTGAGTGAGGAGCTCCATGTTAGTTTAGTGTGGGTGCTCAAGCTGCTTGATTCCATCACACTGGGCTCAATGGGCATTGGACCGGAAGTGACCAAACAGGGTTTCCTAGATAGCTGCTAGCTAGCACAGCTGATGGTATGTGAAGTTCCTGAGTAGGTGGAGTTGTTTTGGCACTGGAAGAGCTGTGCTGCTGCTTCGGGCAGTTGCCATTCACCACCTCACTGAGTTCCCTAGGTGTCATAGCCACTTTCAGACATATGTGGTGCCAGAGCACTTGGTTTCCATGGCAGCGGGAAATGGCTTGGGCGCTGAACTTGTGTTTGGCTGTGGAGGTTTGAGCGCCTTGAGTGAGGAGCTCCATGTTAGTTTAGTGTGGGTGCTCAAGCTGCTTGATTCCATCCCACTGGGCTCAATGGGCATTGGACCGGAAGTGACCAAACAGGGTTTCCTAGATAGCTGCTAGCTAGCACAGCTGATGGTATGTGAAGTTCCTGAGCCAGGTGGAGTTATTTTGGCACTGGAAGAGCTGTGCTGCTACTTCGGGCAGTTGCCATTCACCACCTCACTGAGTTCCCTAGGTGTCACAGCCACTTTCAGACATATGTGCTGCCAGAGCACTTGGTTTCCATGGCAGCGGGAAATGGCTTGGGTGCTGAACTTGTGTTTGGCTGTGGAGTT
Source organism: Ochotona princeps (assembly GCF_030435755.1). Taxonomy (NCBI): domain Eukaryota; kingdom Metazoa; phylum Chordata; class Mammalia; order Lagomorpha; family Ochotonidae; genus Ochotona; species Ochotona princeps. The sequence goes on along the minus strand of NC_080863.1, from coordinate 14,468,529 downwards.
TTGAGCGCCTTGAGTGAGGAGCTCCATGTTAGTTTAGTGTGGGTGCTCAAGCTGCTTGATTCCATCACACTGGGCTCAATGGGCATTGGACCGGAAGTGACCAAGCAGGGTTTCCTAGATAGCTGCTAGCTAGCACAGCTGATGGTATGTGAAGTTCCTGAGACAGGTGGAGTCGTTTTTTCACTGGAAGAGCTGTGCTGCTGATTCAGGAAATTGCCATTCACCACCTCACTGAGTTCCCTACGTGTCATATAAACTTTCAGACATATGTGGTGTCAGAGCACTTGGTTTCCATGGCAGCGGGAAATGGCTTGGGCGCTGAACTTGTGTTTGGCTGTGGAGTTTTGAGCGCCTTGAGTGAGGATCTCCATGTTAGTTTAGTGTGGGTGCTCAAGCTGCTTGATTCCATCACACTGGGCTCAATGGGCATTGGACCGGAAGTGACCAAACAGGGTTTCCTAGATAGCTGCTAGCTAGCACAGCTGATGGTATGTGAAGTTCCTGAGCCAGGTGGAGTCGTTTTGGCACTGGAAGAGCTGTGCTGCTGCTTCGGGCAGTTGCCATTCACCAACGGACTGAGGGCCCTAGGTGTCTTAGCCACTTTCAGACATATGTGCTGCCAGAGCACTTGGTTTCCATGGCAGCGGGAAATGGCTTGGGCGCTGAACTTGTGTTTGGCTGTGGAGTTTTGAGCGCCTTGAGTGAGGAGCTCCATGTTAGTTTAGTGTGGGTGCTCAAGCTGCTTGATTCCATCCCACTGGGCTCAATGGGCATTGGACCGGAAGTGACCAAACAGGGTTTCCTAGATAGCTGCTAGCTAGCACAGCTGATGGTATGTGAAGTTCCTGAGCCAGGTGGAGTCGTTTTGGCACTGGAAGAGCTGTGCTGCTGCTTCGGGCAGTTGCCATTCACCACCTCACTGAGTTCCCTAGGTGTCATAGCCACTTTCAGACATATGTGGTGCCAGAGCACTTGGTTTCCATGGCAGCGGGAAATGGCTTGGGCGCTGAACTTGTGTTTGGCTGTGGAGTTTTGAGCGGCTTGAGTGAGGAGCTCCATGTTAGTTTAGTGTGGGTGCTCAAGCTGCTTGATTCCATCCCACTGGGCTCAATGGGCATTGGACCGGAAGTGACCAAACAGGGTTTCCTAGATAGCTGCTAGCTAGCACAGCTGATGGTATGTGAAGTTCCTGAGCCAGGTGGAGTCGTTTTGGCACTGGAAGAGCTGTGCTGCTGCTTCGGGCAATTGCCATTCACCACCTCACTGAGTTCCCTAGCTGTCATAGCCACTTTCAGACATATGTGCTGCCAGAGCACTTGGTTTCCATGGCAGCGGGAAATGGCTTGGGCGCTGAACTTGTGTTTGGCTGTGGAGTTTTGAGCGCCTTGAGTGAGGAGCTCCATGTTAGTTTAGTGTGGGTGCTCAAGCTGCTTGATTCCATCACACTGGGCTCAATGGGCATTGGACCAGAAGTGACCAAACAGGGTTTCCTAGATAGCTGCTAGCTAGCACAGCTGATGGTATGTGAAGTTCCTGAGCCAGGTGGAGTCGTTTTTTCACTGGAAGAGCTGTGCTGCTGATTCAGGAAATTGCCATTCACCACCTCACTGAGTTCCCTACGTGTCCTATAAACTTTCAGAGATATGTGGTGTCAGAGCACTTGGTTTCCATGGCAGCGGGAAATGGCTTGGGCGCTGAACTTGTGTTTGGCTGTGGAGTTTTGAGCGCCTTGAGTGAGGATCTCCATGTTAGTTTAGTGTGGGTGCTCAAGCTGCTTGATTCCATCCCACTGGGCTCAATGGGCATTGGACCGGAAGTGACCAAGCAGGGTTTCCTAGATAGCTGCTAGCTAGCACAGCTGATGGTATGTGAAGTTCCTGAGCCAGGTGGAGTCGTTTTGGCACTGGAAGAGCTGTGCTGCTGCTTCGGGCAGTTGCCATTCACCAACGGACTGAGGGCCCTAGGTGTCTTAGCCACTTTCAGACATATGTGCTGCCAGAGCACTTGGTTTCCATGGCAGCGGGAAATGGCTTGGGCGCTGAACTTGTGTTTGGCTGTGGAGTTTTGAGCGCCTTGAGTGAGGAGCTCCATGTTAGTTTAGTGTGGGTGCTCAAGCTGCTTGATTCCATCACACTGGGCTCAATGGGCATTGGACCGGAAGTGACCAAACAGGGTTTCCTAGATAGCTGCTAGCTAGCACAGCTGATGGTATGTGAAGTTCCTGAGCCAGGTGGAGTCGTTTTGACACTGGAAGAGCTGTGCTGCTGCTTCGGGCAGTTGCCATTCACCACCTCACTGAGTTCCCTAGGTGTCATAGCCACTTTCAGACATATGTGCTGCCAGAGCACTTGGTTTCCATGGCAGCGGGAAATGGCTTGGGCGCTGAACTTGTGTTTGGCTGTGGAGTTTTGAGCGGCTTGAGTGAGGAGCTCCATGTTAGTTTAGTGTGGGTGCTCAAGCTGCTTGATTCCATCACACTGGGCTCAATGGGCATTGGACCGGAAGTGACCAAACAGGGTTTCCTAGATAGCTGCTAGCTAGCACAGCTGATGGTATGTGAAGTTCCTGAGCCAGGTGGAGTCGTTTTGGCACTGGAAGAGCTGTGCTGCTGCTTCGGGCAATTGCCATTCACCACCTCACTGAGTTTCCTAGGTGTCATAGCCACTTTCAGACATATGTGCTGCCAGAGCACTTGGTTTCCATGGCAGCGGGAAATGGCTTGGGCGCTGAACTTGTGTTTGGCTGTGGAGTTTTGAGCGCCTTGAGTGAGGAGCTCCATGTTAGTTTAGTGTGGGTGCTCAAGCTGCTTGATTCCATCACACTGGGCTCAATGGGCATTGGACCGGAAGTGACCAAACAGGGTTTCCTAGATAGCTGCTAGCTAGCACAGCTGATGGTATGTGAAGTTCCTGAGCCAGGTGGAGTCGTTTTTTCACTGGAAGAGCTGTGCTGCTGATTCAGGAAATTGCCATTCACCACCTCACTGAGTTCCCTAGGTGTCCTATAAACTTTCAGACATATGTGGTGTCAGAGCACTTGGTTTCCATGGCAGCGGGAAATGGCTTGGGCGCTGAACTTGTGTTTGGCTGTGGAGTTTTGAGCGCCTTGAGTGAGGATCTCCATGTTAGTTTAGTGTGGGTGCTCAAGCTGCTTGATTCCATCACACTGGGCTCAATGGGCATTGGACCGGAAGTGACCAAACAGGGTTTCCTAGATAGCTGCTAGCTAGCACAGCTGATGGTATGTGAAGTTCCTGAGGCAGGTGGAGTCGTTTTGGCACTGGAAGAGCTGTGCTGCTGCTTCGGGCAGTTGCCATTCACCAACGGACTGAGGGCCCTAGGTGTCTTAGCCACTTTCAGACATATGTGCTGCCAGAGCACTTGGTTTCCATGGCAGCGGGAAATGGCTTGGGCGCTGAACTTGTGTTTGGCTGTGGAGTTTTGAGCGCCTTGATTGAGGAGCTCCATGTTAGTTTAGTGTGGGTGCTCAAGCTGCTTGATTCCATCACACTGGGCTCAATGGGCATTGGACCGGAAGTGACCAAACAGGGTTTCCTAGATAGCTGCTAGCTAGCACAGCTGATGGTATGTGAAGTTCCTGAGGCAGGTGGAGTCGTTTTGGCACTGGAAGAGCTGTGCTGCTGCTTCGGGCAGTTGCCATTCACCACCTCACTGAGTTCCCTAGCTGTCATAGCCACTTTCAGACATATGTGCTGCCAGAGCACTTGGTTTCCATGGCAGCGGGAAATGGCTTGGGCGCTGAACTTGTGTTTGGCTGTGGAGTTTTGAGCGCCTTGAGTGAGGAGCTCCATGTTAGTTTAGTGTGGGTGCTCAAGCTGCTTGATTCCATCACACTGGGCTCAATGGGCATTGGACCGGAAGTGACCAAACAGGGTTTCCTGGATAGCTGCTAGCTAGCACAGCTGATGGTATGTGAAGTTCCTGAGCCAGGTGGAGTCGTTTTGGCACTGGAAGAGCTGTGCTGCTGCTTCGGGCAGTTGCCATTCACCACCTCACTGAGTTCCCTAGGTGTCATAGCCACTTTCAGACATATGTGCTGCCAGAGCACTTGGTTTCCATGGCAGCGGGAAATGGCTTGGGCGCTGAACTTGTGTTTGGCTGTGGAGTTTTGAGCGCCTTGAGTGAGGAGCTCCATGTTAGTTTAGTGTGGGTGCTCAACCTGCTGGATTCCATCACACTGGGCTCAATGGGCATTGGACCGGAAGTGACCAAACAGGGTTTCCTAGATAGCTGCTAGCTAGCACAGCTGATGGTATGTGAAGTTCCTGAGCCAGGTGGAGTCGTTTTGGCACTGGAAGAGCTGTGCTGCTGCTTCGGGCAGTTGCCATTCACCACCTCACTGAGTTCCCTAGGTGTCATAGCCACTTTCAGACATATGTGGTGCCAGAGCACTTGGTTTCCATGGCAGCGGGAAATGGCTTGGGCGCTGAACTTGTGTTTGGCTGTGGAGTTTTGAGCGCCTTGAGTGAGGAGCTCCATGTTAGTTTAGTGTGGGTGCTCAACCTGCTGGATTCCATCACACTGGGCTCAATGGGCATTGGACCGGAAGTGACCAAACAGGGTTTCCTAGATAGCTGCTAGCTAGCACAGCTGATGACATGTGAAGTTCCTGAGGCAGGTGGAGTCGTTTTGGCACTGGAAGAGCTGTGCTGCTGCTTCGGGCAGTTGCCATTCACCACCTCACTGAGTTCCCTAGGTGTCATAGCCACTTTCAGACATATGTGCTGCCAGAGCACTTGGTTTCCATGGCAGCGGGAAATGGCTTGGGCGCTGAACTTGTGTTTGGCTGTGGAGTTTTGAGCGCCTTGAGTGAGGAGCTCCATGTTAGTTTAGTGTGGGTGCTCAAGCTGCTTGATTCCATCACACTGGGCTCAATGGGCATTGGACCGGAAGTGACCAAACAGGGTTTCCTAGATAGCTGCTAGCTAGCACAGCTGATGGTATGTGAAGTTCCTGAGCCAGGTGGAGTCGTTTTGGCACTGGAAGAGCTGTGCTGCTGCTTCGGGCAGTTGCCATTCACCACCTCACTGAGTTCCCTAGGTGTCATAGCCACTTTCAGACATATGTGCTGCCAGAGCACTTGGTTTCCATGGCAGCGGGAAATGGCTTGGGCGCTGAACTTGTGTTTGGCTGTGGAGTTTTGAGCGCCTTGAGTGAGGAGCTCCATGTTAGTTTAGTGTGGGTGCTCAAGCTGCTGGATTCCTTCCCACTGGGCTCAATGGGCATTGGACCGGAAGTGACCAAACAGGGTTTCCTAGATAGCTGCTAGCTAGCACAGCTGATGGTATGTGAAGTTCCTGAGCCAGGTGGAGTCGTTTTGGCACTGGAAGAGCTGAGCTGCTGCTTTGGGCAGTTGCCATTCACCACCTCACTGAGTTCCCTAGGTGTCATAGCCACTTTCAGACATATGTGCTGCCAGAGCACTTGGTTTCCATGGCAGCGGGAAATGGCTTGGGCGCTGAACTTGTGTTTGGCTGTGGAGTTTTGAGCGCCTTGAGTGAGGAGCTCCATGTTAGTTTAGTGTGGGTGCTCAACCTGCTGGATTCCATCACACTGGGCTCAATGGGCATTGGACCGGAAGTGACCAAACAGGGTTTCCTAGATAGCTGCTAGCTAGCACAGCTGATGGTATGTGAAGTTCCTGAGCCAGGTGGAGTCGTTTTGGCACTGGAAGAGCTGTGCTGCTGCTTCGGGCAGTTGCCATTCACCACCTCACTGAGTTCCCTAGGTGTCATAGCCACTTTCAGACATATGTGGTGCCAGAGCACTTGGTTTCCATGGCAGCGGGAAATGGCTTGGGCGCTGAACTTGTGTTTGGCTGTGGAGTTTTGAGCGCCTTGAGTGAGGAGCTCCATGTTAGTTTAGTGTGGGTGCTCAACCTGCTGGATTCCATCACACTGGGCTCAATGGGCATTGGACCGGAAGTGACCAAACAGGGTTTCCTAGATAGCTGCTAGCTAGCACAGCTGATGACATGTGAAGTTCCTGAGGCAGGTGGAGTCGTTTTGGCACTGGAAGAGCTGTGCTGCTGCTTCGGGCAGTTGCCATTCACCACCTCACTGAGTTCCCTAGGTGTCATAGCCACTTTCAGACATATGTGCTGCCAGAGCACTTGGTTTCCATGGCAGCGGGAAATGGCTTGGGCGCTGAACTTGTGTTTGGCTGTGGAGTTTTGAGCGCCTTGAGTGAGGAGCTCCATGTTAGTTTAGTGTGGGTGCTCAAGCTGCTTGATTCCATCACACTGGGCTCAATGGGCATTGGACCGGAAGTGACCAAACAGGGTTTCCTAGATAGCTGCTAGCTAGCACAGCTGATGGTATGTGAAGTTCCTGAGCCAGGTGGAGTCGTTTTGGCACTGGAAGAGCTGTGCTGCTGCTTCGGGCAGTTGCCATTCACCACCTCACTGAGTTCCCTAGGTGTCATAGCCACTTTCAGACATATGTGCTGCCAGAGCACTTGGTTTCCATGGCAGCGGGAAATGGCTTGGGCGCTGAACTTGTGTTTGGCTGTGGAGTTTTGAGCGCCTTGAGTGAGGAGCTCCATGTTAGTTTAGTGTGGGTGCTCAAGCTGCTGGATTCCTTCCCACTGGGCTCAATGGGCATTGGACCGGAAGTGACCAAACAGGGTTTCCTAGATAGCTGCTAGCTAGCACAGCTGATGGTATGTGAAGTTCCTGAGCCAGGTGGAGTCGTTTTGGCACTGGAAGAGCTGAGCTGCTGCTTTGGGCAGTTGCCATTCACCACCTCACTGAGTTCCCTAGGTGTCATAGCCACTTTCAGACATATGTGCTGCCAGAGCACTTGGTTTCCATGGCAGCGGGAAATGGCTTGGGCGCTGAACTTGTGTTTGGCTGTGGAGTTTTGAGCGCCTTGAGTGAGGAGCTCCATGTTAGTTTAGTGTGGGTGCTCAAGCTGCTTGATTCCATCACACTGGGCTCAATGGGCATTGGACCGGAAGTGACCAAACAGGGTTTCCTAGATAGCTGCTAGCTAGCACAGCTGATGGTATGTGAAGTTCCTGAGCCAGGTGGAGTTGTTTTGGCACTGGAAGAGCTGTGCTGCTGCTTCGGGCAGTTGCCATTCACCACCTCACTGAGTTCCCTAGGTGTCATAGCCACTTTCAGACATATGTGCTGCCAGAGCACTTGGTTTCCATGGCAGCGGGAAATGGCTTGGGCGCTGAACTTGTGTTTGGCTGTGGAGTTTTGAGCGCCTTGAGTGAGGAGCTCCATGTTAGTTTAGTGTGGGTGCTCAAGCTGCTTGATTCCATCCCACTGGGCTCAATGGGCATTGGACCGGAAGTGACCAAACAGGGTTTCCTAGATAGCTGCTAGCTAGCACAGCTGATGGTATGTGAAGTTCCTGAGCCAGGTGGAGTTATTTTGGCACTGGAAGAGCTGTGCTGCTACTTCGGGCAGTTGCCATTCATTAGCGCACTGAGGGCCCTAGGTGTCATAGCCACTTTCAGACATATGTGCTGCCAGAGCACTTGGTTTCCATGGCAGCGGGAAATGGCTTGGGCGCTGAACTTGTGTTTGGCTGTGGAGTTTTGAGCGCCTTGAGTGAGGAGCTCCATGTTAGTTTAGTGTGGGTGCTCAAGCTGCTTGATTCCATCACACTGGGCTCAGTATGCATTTGACCGGAAGTGACCAAACAGGGTTTCCTAGATAGCTGCTAGCTAGCACAGCTGATGGTATGTGAAGTTCCTGAGCCAGGTGGAGTCGTTTTGGCACTGGAAGAGCTGTGCTGCTGCTTCGGGCAGTTGCCATTCACCACCTCACTGAGTTCCCTAGGTGTCATAGCCACTTTCAGACATATGTGCTGCCAGAGCACTTGGTTTCCATGGCAGCGGGAAATGGCTTGGGCGCTGAACTTGTGTTTGGCTGTGGAGTTTTGAGCGCCTTGAGTGAGGAGCTCCATGTTAGTTTAGTGTGGGTGCTCAAGCTGCTTGATTCCATCACACTGGGCTCAATGGGCATTGGACCGGAAGTGACCAAACAGGGTTTCCTAGATAGCTGCTAGCTAGCACAGCTGATGGTATGTGAAGTTCCTGAGCCAGGTGGAGTCGTTTTGGCACTGGAAGAGCTGTGCTGCTGCTTCGGGCAATTGCCATTCACCACCTCACTGAGTTCCCTAGGTGTCATAGCCACTTTCAGACATATGTGCTGCCAGAGCACTTGGTTTCCATGGCAGCGGGAAATGGCTTGGGCGCTGAACTTGTGTTTGGCTGTGGAGTTTTGAGCGCCTTGAGTGAGGAGCTCCATGTTAGTTTAGTGTGGGTGCTCAAGCTGCTTGATTCCATCACACTGGGCTCAATGGGCATTGGACCGGAAGTGACCAAACAGGGTTTCCTAGATAGCTGCTAGCTAGCACAGCTGATGGTATGTGAAGTTCCTGAGCCAGGTGGAGTCGTTTTTTCACTGGAAGAGCTGTGCTGCTGATTCAGGAAATTGCCATTCACCACCTCACTGAGTTCCCTAGGTGTCATATAAACTTTCAGACATATGTGGTGTCAGAGCACTTGGTTTCCATGGCAGCGGGAAATGGCTTGGGCGCTGAACTTGTGTTTGGCTGTGGAGTTTTGAGCGCCTTGAGTGAGGATCTCCATGTTAGTTTAGTGTGGGTGCTCAAGCTGCTTGATTCCATCACACTGGGCTCAATGGGCATTGGACCGGAAGTGACCAAACAGGGTTTCCTAGATAGCTGCTAGCTAGCACAGCTGATGGTATGTGAAGTTCCTGAGCCAGGTGGAGTCGTTTTGGCACTGGAAGAGCTGTGCTGCTGCTTCGGGCAGTTGCCATTCACCACCTCACTGAGTTCCCTAGGTGTCATAGCCACTTTCAGACATATGTGCTGCCAGAGCACTTGGTTTCCATGGCAGCGGGAAATGGCTTGGGCGCTGAACTTGTGTTTGGCTGTGGAGTTTTGAGCGCCTTGAGTGAGGAGCTCCATGTTAGTTTAGTGTGGGTGCTCAAGCTGCTTGATTCCATCACACTGGGCTCAATGGGCATTGGACCGGAAGTGACCAAACAGGGTTTCCTAGATAGCTGCTAGCTGGCACAGCTGATGGTATGTGAAGTTCCTGAGCCAGGTGGAGTCGTTTTGGCACTGGAAGAGCTGTGCTGCTGCTTCGGGCAGTTGCCATTCACCACCTCACTGAGTTCCCTACGTGTCATAGCCACTTTCAGACATATGTGCTGCCAGAGCACTTGGTTTCCATGGCAGCGGGAAATGGCTTGGGCGCTGAACTTGTGTTTGGCTGTGGAGTTTTGAGCGCCTTGAGTGAGGAGCTCCATGTTAGTTTAGTGTGGGTGCTCAAGCTGTTTGATTCCATCACACTGGGCTCAATGGGCATTGGACCGGAAGTGACCAAACAGGGCTTCCTAGATAGCTGCTAGCTAGCACAGCTGATGGTATGTGAAGTTCCTGAGCCAGGTGGAGTCGTTTTGGCACTGGAAGAGCTGTGCTGCTGCTTCGGGCAGTTGCCATTCACCACCTCACTGAGTTCCCTAGGTGTCATAGCCACTTTCAGACATATGTGCTGCCAGAGCACTTGGTTTCCATGGCAGCGGGAAATGGCTTGGGCGCTGAACTTGTGTTTGGCTGTGGAGGTTTGAGCGGCTTGAGTGAGGAGCTCCATGTTAGTTTAGTGTGGGTGCTCAAGCTGCTTGATTCCATCACACTGGGCTCAATGGGCATTGGACCGGAAGTGACCAAACAGGGTTTCCTAGATAGCTGCTAGCTAGCACAGCTGATGGTATGTGAAGTTCCTGAGCCAGGTGGAGTCGTTTTGGCACTGGAAGAGCTGTGCTGCTGCTTCGGGCAATTGCCATTCACCACCTCACTGAGTTCCCTAGCTGTCATAGCCACTTTCAGACATATGTGCTGCCAGAGCACTTGGTTTCCATGGCAGCGGGAAATGGCTTGGGCGCTGAACTTGTGTTTGGCTGTGGAGTTTTGAGCGCCTTGAGTGAGGAGCTCCATGTTAGTTTAGTGTGGGTGCTCAAGCTGCTTGATTCCATCACACTGGGCTCAATGGGCATTGGACCGGAAGTGACCAAACAGGGTTTCCTAGATAGCTGCTAGCTAGCACAGCTGATGGTATGTGAAGTTCCTGAGCCAGGTGGAGTCGTTTTTTCACTGGAAGAGCTGTGCTGCTGATTCAGGAAATTGCCATTCACCACCTCACTGAGTTCCCTACGTGTCCTATAAACTTTCAGACATATGTGGTGTCAGAGCACTTGGTTTCCATGGCAGCGGGAAATGGCTTGGGCGCTGAACTTGTGTTTGGCTGTGGAGTTTTGAGCGCCTTGAGTGAGGATCTCCATGTTAGTTTAGTGTGGGTGCTCAAGCTGCTTGATTCCATCACACTGGGCTCAATGGGCATTGGACCGGAAGTGACCAAACAGGGTTTCCTAGATAGCTGCTAGCTAGCACAGCTGATGGTATGTGAAGTTCCTGAGCCAGGTGGAGTCGTTTTGGCACTGGAAGAGCTGTGCTGCTGCTTCGGGCAGTTGCCATTCACCAGCGGACTGAGGGCCCTAGGTGTCTTAGCCACTTTCAGACATATGTGCTGCCAGAGCACTTGGTTTCCATGGCAGCGGGAAATGGCTTGGGCGCTGAACTTGTGTTTGGCTGTGGAGTTTTGAGCGCCTTGAGTGAGGAGCTCCATGTTAGTTTAGTGTGGGTGCTCAAGCTGCTTGATTCCATCCCACTGGGCTCAATGGGCATTGGACCGGAAGTGACCAAACAGGGTTTCCTAGATAGCTGCTAGCTAGCACAGCTGATGGTATGTGAAGTTCCTGAGCCAGGTGGAGTCGTTTTGGCACTGGAAGAGCTGTGCTGCTGCTTCGGGCAGTTGCCATTCACCAACGGACTGAGGGCCCTAGGTGTCTTAGCCACTTTCAGACATATGTGCTGCCAGAGCACTTGGTTTCCATGGCAGCGGGAAATGGCTTGGGCGCTGAACTTGTGTTTGGCTGTGGAGTTTTGAGCGCCTTGAGTGAGGATCTCCATGTTAGTTTAGTGTGGGTGCTCAAGCTGCTTGATTCCATCACACTGGGCTCAATGGGCATTGGACCGGAAGTGACCAAACAGGGTTTCCTAGATAGCTGCTAGCTAGCACAGCTGATGGTATGTGAAGTTCCTGAGCCAGGTGGAGTCGTTTTGGCACTGGAAGAGCTGTGCTGCTGCTTCGGGCAGTTGCCATTCACCAACGGACTGAGGGCCCTAGGTGTCTTAGCCACTTTCATTCATATGTGCTGCCAGAGCACTTGGTTTCCATGGCAGCGGGAAATGGCTTGGGCGCTGAACTTGTGTTTGGCTGTGGAGTTTTGAGCGCCTTGAGTGAGGAGCTCCATGTTAGTTTAGTGTGGGTGCTCAAGCTGCTTGATTCCATCACACTGGGCTCAATGGGCATTGGACCGGAAGTGACCAAACAGGGTTTCCTGGATAGCTGCTAGCTAGCACAGCTGATGGTATGTGAAGTTCCTGAGCCAGGTGGAGTCGTTTTGGCACTGGAAGAGCTGTGCTGCTGCTTCGGGCAGTTGCCATTCACCACCTCACTGAGTTCCCTAGCTGTCATAGCCACTTTCAGACATATGTGGTGTCAGAGCACTTGGTTTCCATGGCAGCGGGAAATGGCTTGGGCGCTGAACTTGTGTTTGGCTGTGGAGTTTTGAGCGCCTTGAGTGAGGATCTCCATGTTAGTTTAGTGTGGGTGCTCAACCTGCTGGATTCCATCACACTGGGCTCAATGGGCATTGGACCGGAAGTGACCAAACAGGGTTTCCTAGATAGCTGCTAGCTAGCACAGCTGATGGTATGTGAAGTTCCTGAGCCAGGTGGAGTCGTTTTGGCACTGGAAGAGCTGTGCTGCTGCTTCGGGCAGTTGCCATTCCCCACCTCACTGAGTTCCCTTGGTGTCATAGCCACTTTCAGACATATGTGCTGCCAGAGCACTTGGTTTCCATGGCAGCGGGAAATGGCTTGGGCGCTGAACTTGTGTTTGGCTGTGGAGTTTTGAGCGCCTTGAGTGAGGAGCTCCATGTTAGTTTAGTGTGGGTGCTCAAGCTGCTTGATTCCATCACACTGGGCTCAATGGGCATTGGACCGGAAGTGACCAAACAGGGTTTCCTAGATAGCTGCTAGCTAGCACAGCTGATGGTATGTGAAGTTCCTGAGCCAGGTGGAGTCGTTTTGGCACTGGAAGAGCTGTGCTGCTGCTTCGGGCAGTTGCCATTCACCACCTCACTGAGTTCCCTAGGTGTCATAGCCACTTTCAGACATATGTGCTGCCAGAGCACTTGGTTTCCATGGCAGCGGGAAATGGCTTGGGCGCTGAACTTGTGTTTGGCTGTGGAGTTTTGAGCGCCTTGAGTGAGGAGCTCCATGTTAGTTTAGTGTGGGTGCTCAAGCTGTTTGATTCCATCCCACTGGGCTCAATGGGCATTGGACCGGAAGTGACCAAACAGGGCTTCCTAGATAGCTGCTAGCTAGCACAGCTGATGGTATGTGAAGTTCCTGAGCCAGGTGGAGTCGTTTTGGCACTGGAAGAGCTGTGCTGCTGCTTCGGGCAGTTGCCATTCACCACCTCACTGAGTTCCCTAGGTGTCATAGCCACTTTCAGACATATGTGCTGCCAGAGCACTTGGTTTCCATGGCAGCGGGAAATGGCTTGGGCGCTGAACTTGTGTTTGGCTGTGGAGTTTTGAGCGCCTTGAGTGAGGAGCTCCATGTTAGTTTAGTGTGGGTGCTCAAGCTGCTTGATTCCATCACACTGGGCTCAATGGGCATTGGACCGGAAGTGACCAAACAGGGTTTCCTAGATAGCTGCTAGCTAGCACAGCTGATGGTATGTGAAGTTCCTGAGCCAGGTGGAGTCGTTTTGGCACTGGAAGAGCTGTGCTGCTGCTTCGGGCAATTGCCATTCACCACCTCACTGAGTTCCCTAGCTGTCATAGCCACTTTCAGACATATGTGCTGCCAGAGCACTTGGTTTCCATGGCAGCGGGAAATGGCTTGGGCGCTGAACTTGTGTTTGGCTGTGGAGTTTTGAGCGCCTTGAGTGAGGAGCTCCATGTTAGTTTAGTGTGGGTGCTCAAGCTGCTTGATTCCATCACACTGGGCTCAATGGGCATTGGACCGGAAGTGACCAAACAGGGTTTCCTAGATAGCTGCTAGCTAGCACAGCTGATGGTATGTGAAGTTCCTGAGCCAGGTGGAGTCGTTTTTTCACTGGAAGAGCTGTGCTGCTGATTCAGGAAATTGCCATTCACCACCTCACTGAGTTCCCTACGTGTCCTATAAACTTTCAGACATATGTGGTGTCAGAGCACTTGGTTTCCATGGCAGCGGGAAATGGCTTGGGCGCTGAACTTGTGTTTGGCTGTGGAGTTTTGAGCGCCTTGAGTGAGGATCTCCATGTTAGTTTAGTGTGGGTGCTCAAGCTGCTTGATTCCATCACACTGGGCTCAATGGGCATTGGACCGGAAGTGACCAAACAGGGTTTCCTAGATAGCTGCTAGCTAGCACAGCTGATGGTATGTGAAGTTCCTGAGCCAGGTGGAGTCGTTTTGGCACTGGAAGAGCTGTGCTGCTGCTTCGGGCAGTTGCCATTCAACAGCGGACTGAGGGCCCTAGGTGTCTTAGCCACTTTCAGACATATGTGCTGCCAGAGCACTTGGTTTCCATGGCAGCGGGAAATGGCTTGGGCGCTGAACTTGTGTTTGGCTGTGGAGTTTTGAGCGCCTTGAGTGAGGAGCTCCATGTTAGTTTAGTGTGGGTGCTCAAGCTGCTTGATTCCATCACACTGGGCTCAATGGGCATTGGACCGGAAGTGACCAAACAGGGTTTCCTAGATAGCTGCTAGCTAGCACAGCTGATGGTATGTGAAGTTCCTGAGCCAGGTGGAGTCGTTTTGGCACTGGAAGAGCTGTGCTGCTGCTTCGGGCAGTTGCCATTCACCAACGGACTGAGGGCCCTAGGTGTCTTAGCCACTTTCAGACATATGTGCTGCCAGAGCACTTGGTTTCCATGGCAGCGGGAAATGGCTTGGGCGCTGAACTTGTGTTTGGCTGTGGAGTTTTGAGCGCCTTGAGTGAGGATCTCCATGTTAGTTTAGTGTGGGTGCTCAAGCTGCTTGATTCCATCACACTGGGCTCAATGGGCATTGGACCGGAAGTGACCAAACAGGGTTTCCTAGATAGCTGCTAGCTAGCACAGCTGATGGTATGTGAAGTTCCTGAGCCAGGTGGAGTCGTTTTGGCACTGGAAGAGCTGTGCTGCTGCTTCGGGCAGTTGCCATTCACCAACGGACTGAGGGCCCTAGGTGTCTTAGCCACTTTCATTCATATGTGCTGCCAGAGCACTTGGTTTCCATGGCAGCGGGAAATGGCTTGGGCGCTGAACTTGTGTTTGGCTGTGGAGTTTTGAGCGCCTTGAGTGAGGAGCTCCATGTTAGTTTAGTGTGGGTGCTCAAGCTGCTTGATTCCATCACACTGGGCTCAATGGGCATTGGACCGGAAGTGACCAAACAGGGTTTCCTGGATAGCTGCTAGCTAGCACAGCTGATGGTATGTGAAGTTCCTGAGCCAGGTGGAGTCGTTTTGGCACTGGAAGAGCTGTGCTGCTGCTTCGGGCAGTTGCCATTCACCACCTCACTGAGTTCCCTAGCTGTCATAGCCACTTTCAGACATATGTGGTGTCAGAGCACTTGGTTTCCATGGCAGCGGGAAATGGCTTGGGCGCTGAACTTGTGTTTGGCTGTGGAGTTTTGAGCGCCTTGAGTGAGGATCTCCATGTTAGTTTAGTGTGGGTGCTCAACCTGCTTGATTCCATCACACTGGGCTCAATGGGCATTGGACCGGAAGTGACCAAACAGGGTTTCCTAGATAGCTGCTAGCTAGCACAGCTGATGGTATGTGAAGTTCCTGAGCCAGGTGGAGTCGTTTTGGCACTGGAAGAGCTGTGCTGCTGCTTCGGGCAGTTGCCATTCCCCACCTCACTGAGTTCCCTTGGTGTCATAGCCACTTTCAGACATATGTGCTGCCAGAGCACTTGGTTTCCATGGCAGCGGGAAATGGCTTGGGCGCTGAACTTGTGTTTGGCTGTGGAGTTTTGAGCGCCTTGAGTGAGGAGCTCCATGTTAGTTTAGTGTGGGTGCTCAAGCTGCTTGATTCCATCACACTGGGCTCAATGGGCATTGGACCGGAAGTGACCAAACAGGGTTTCCTAGATAGCTGCTAGCTAGCACAGCTGATGGTATGTGAAGTTCCTGAGCCAGGTGGAGTCGTTTTGGCACTGGAAGAGCTGTGCTGCTGCTTCGGGCAGTTGCCATTCACCACCTCACTGAGTTCCCTAGGTGTCATAGCCACTTTCAGACATATGTGCTGCCAGAGCACTTGGTTTCCATGGCAGCGGGAAATGGCTTGGGCGCTGAACTTGTGTTTGGCTGTGGAGTTTTGAGCGCCTTGAGTGAGGAGCTCCATGTTAGTTTAGTGTGGGTGCTCAAGCTGTTTGATTCCATCCCACTGGGCTCAATGGGCATTGGACCGGAAGTGACCAAACAGGGCTTCCTAGATAGCTGCTAGCTAGCACAGCTGATGGTATGTGAAGTTCCTGAGCCAGGTGGAGTCGTTTTGGCACTGGAAGAGCTGTGCTGCTGCTTCGGGCAGTTGCCATTCACCACCTCACTGAGTTCCCTAGGTGTCATAGCCACTTTCAGACATATGTGCTGCCAGAGCACTTGGTTTCCATGGCAGCGGGAAATGGCTTGGGCGCTGAACTTGTGTTTGGCTGTGGAGTTTTGAGCGCCTTGAGTGAGGAGCTCCATGTTAGTTTAGTGTGGGTGCTCAAGCTGCTTGATTCCATCACACTGGGCTCAATGGGCATTGGACCGGAAGTGACCAAACAGGGTTTCCTAGATAGCTGCTAGCTAGCACAGCTGATGGTATGTGAAGTTCCTGAGCCAGGTGGAGTCGTTTTTTCACTGGAAGAGCTGTGCTGCTGATTCACGAAATTGCCATTCACCACCTCACTGAGTTCCCTACGTGTCCTATAAACTTTCAGACATATGTGGTGTCAGAGCACTTGGTTTCCATGGCAGCGGGAAATGGCTTGGGCGCTGAACTTGTGTTTGGCTGTGGAGTTTTGAGCGCCTTGAGTGAGGATCTCCATGTTAGTTTAGTGTGGGTGCTCAAGCTGCTTGATTCCATCACACTGGGCTCAATGGGCATTGGACCGGAAGTGACCAAACAGGGTTTCCTAGATAGCTGCTAGCTAGCACAGCTGATGGTATGTGAAGTTCCTGAGCCAGGTGGAGTCGTTTTGGCACTGGAAGAGCTGTGCTGCTGCTTCGGGCAGTTGCCATTCACCAACGGACTGAGGGCCCTAGGTGTCTTAGCCACTTTCAGACATATGTGCTGCCAGAGCACTTGGTTTCCATGGCAGCGGGAAATGGCTTGGGCGCTGAACTTGTGTTTGGCTGTGGAGTTTTGAGCGCCTTGAGTGAGGAGCTCCATGTTAGTTTAGTGTGGGTGCTCAAGCTGCTTGATTCCATCCCACTGGGCTCAATGGGCATTGGACCGGAAGTGACCAAACAGGGTTTCCTAGATAGCTGCTAGCTAGCACAGCTGATGGTATGTGAAGTTCCTGAGGCAGGTGGAGTCGTTTTGGCACTGGAAGAGCTGTGCTGCTGCTTCGGGCAGTTGCCATTCACCACCTCACTGAGTTCCCTAGGTGTCATAGCCACTTTCAGACATATGTGCTGCCAGAGCACTTGGTTTCCATGGCAGCGGGAAATGGCTTGGGCGCTGAACTTGTGTTTGGATGTGGAGTTTTGAGCGGCTTGAGTGAGGAGCTCCATGTTAGTTTAGTGTGGGTGCTCAAGCTGCTTGATTCCATCACACTGGGCTCAATGGGCATTGGACCGGAAGTGACCAAACAGGGTTTCCTAGATAGCTGCTAGCTAGCACAGCTGATGGTATGTGAAGTTCCTGAGCCAGGTGGAGTCGTTTTGGCACTGGAAGAGCTGTGCTGCTGCTTCGGGCAATTGCCATTCACCACCTCACTGAGTTCCCTAGGTGTCATAGCCACTTTCAGACATATGTGCTGCCAGAGCACTTGGTTTCCATGGCAGCGGGAAATGGCTTGGGCGCTGAACTTGTGTTTGGCTGTGGAGTTTTGAGCGCCTTGAGTGAGGAGCTCCATGTTAGTTTAGTGTGGGTGCTCAAGCTGCTTGATTCCATCACACTGGGCTCAATGGGCATTGGACCGGAAGTGACCAAACAGGGTTTCCTAGATAGCTGCTAGCTAGCACAGCTGATGGTATGTGAAGTTCCTGAGCCAGGTGGAGTCGTTTTTTCACTGGAAGAGCTGTGCTGCTGCTTCGGGCAGTTGCCATTCACCACCTCACTGAGTTCCCTAGGTGTCATATAAACTTTCAGACATATGTGGTGTCAGATCACTTGGTTTCCATGGCAGCGGGAAATGGCTTGGGCGCTGAACTTGTGTTTGGCTGTGGAGTTTTGAGCGCCTTGAGTGAGGATCTCCATGTTAGTTTAGTGTGGGTGCTCAAGCTGCTTGATTCCATCACACTGGGCTCAATGGGCATTGGACCGGAAGTGACCAAACAGGGTTTCCTAGATAGCTGCTAGCTAGCACAGCTGATGGTATGTGAAGTTCCTGAGCCAGGTGGAGTCGTTTTGGCACTGGAAGAGCTGTGCTGCTGCTTCAGGCAGTTGCCATTCACCAACGGACTGAGGGCCCTAGGTGTCTTAGCCACTTTCATTCATATGTGCTGCCAGAGCACTTGGTTTCCATGGCAGCGGGAAATGGCTTGGGCGCTGAACTTGTGTTTGGCTGTGGAGTTTTGAGCGCCTTGAGTGAGGAGCTCCATGTTAGTTTAGTGTGGGTGCTCAAGCTGCTTGATTCCATCACACTGGGCTCAATGGGCATTGGACCGGAAGTGACCAAACAGGGTTTCCTAGATAGCTGCTAGCTAGCACAGCTGATGGTATGTGAAGTTCCTGAGGCAGGTGGAGTCGTTTTGGCACTGGAAGAGCTGTGCTGCTGCTTCGGGCAGTTGCCATTCACCACCTCACTGAGTTCCCTAGGTGTCATAGCCACTTTCAGACATATGTGCTGCCAGAGCACTTGGTTTCCATGGCAGCGGGAAATGGCTTGGGCGCTGAACTTGTGTTTGGCTGTGGAGTTTTGAGCGCCTTGAGTGAGGAGCTCCATGTTAGTTTAGTGTGGGTGCTCAACCTGCTGGATTCCATCACACTGGGCTCAATGGGCATTGGACCGGAAGTGACCAAACAGGGTTTCCTAGATAGCTGCTAGCTAGCACAGCTGATGACATGTGAAGTTCCTGAGGCAGGTGGAGTCGTTTTGGCACTGGAAGAGCTGTGCTGCTGCTTCGGGCAGTTGCCATTCACCACCTCACTGAGTTCCCTAGGTGTCATATCCACTTTCAGACATATGTGCTGCCAGAGCACTTGGTTTCCATGGCAGCGGGAAATGGCTTGGGCGCTGAACTTGTGTTTGGCTGTGGAGTTTTGAGCGCCTTGAGTGAGGAGCTCCATGTTAGTTTAGTGTGGGTGCTCAAGCTGCTTGATTCCATCACACTGGGCTCAATGGGCATTGGACCGGAAGTGACCAAACAGGGTTTCCTAAATAGCTGCTAGCTAGCACAGCTGATGGCATGTGAAATTCCTGAGCCAGGTGGAGTCGTTTTGGCACTGGAAGAGCTGTGCTGCTGCTTCGGGCAGTTGCCATTCACCACCTCACTGAGTTCCCTAGGTGTCATAGCCACTTTCAGACATATGTGCTGCCAGAGCACTTGGTTTCCATGGCAGCGGGAAATGGCTTGGGCGCTGAACTTGTGTTTGGCTGTGGAGTTTTGAGCGCCTTGAGTGAGGAGCTCCATGTTAGTTTAGTGTGGGTGCTCAAGCTGCTGGATTCCTTCCCACTGGGCTCAATGGGCATTGGACCGGAAGTGACCAAACAGGGTTTCCTAGATAGCTGCTAGCTAGCACAGCTGATGGTATGTGAAGTTCCTGAGCCAGGTGGAGTTGTTTTGGCACTGGAAGAGCTGTGCTGCTGCTTCGGGCAGTTGCCATTCACCACCTCACTGAGTTCCCTAGGTGTCATAGCCACTTTCAGACATATGTGCTGCCAGAGCACTTGGTTTCCATGGCAGCGGGAAATGGCTTGGGCGCTGAACTTGTGTTTGGCTGTGGAGTTTTGAGCGCCTTGAGTGAGGAGCTCCATGTTAGTTTAGTGTGGGTGCTCAAGCTGCTTGATTCCATCCCACTGGGCTCAATGGGCATTGGACCGGAAGTGACCAAACAGGGTTTCCTAGATAGCTGCTAGCTAGCACAGCTGATGGTATGTGAAGTTCCTGAGCCAGGTGGAGTCGTTTTTTCACTGGAAGAGCTGTGCTGCTGCTTCGGGCAGTTGCCATTCACCACCTCACTGAGTTCCCTAGGTGTCATAGCCACTTTCAGACATATGTGCTGCCAGAGCACTTGGTTTCCATGGCAGCGGGAAATGGCTTGGGCGCTGAACTTGTGTTTGGCTGTGGAGTTTTGAGCGCCTTGAGTGAGGAGCTCCATGTTAGTTTAGTGTGGGTGCTCAAGCTGCTTGATTCCATCACACTGGGCTCAATGGGCATTGGACCGGAAGTGACCAAACAGGGTTTCCTGGATAGCTGCTAGCTAGCACAGCTGATGGTATGTGAAGTTCCTGAGGCAGGTGGAGTCGTTTTGGCACTGGAAGAGCTGTGCTGCTGCTTCGGGCAGTTGCCATTCACCACCTCACTGAGTTCCCTAGGTGTCATAGCCACTTTCAGACATATGTGCTGCCAGAGCACTTGGTTTCCATGGCAGCGGGAAATGGCTTGGGCGCTGAACTTGTGTTTGGCTGTGGAGTTTTGAGCGCCTTGAGTGAGGAGCTCCATGTTAGTTTAGTGTGGGTGCTCAACCTGCTGGATTCCATCACACTGGGCTCAATGGGCATTGGACCGGAAGTGACCAAACAGGGTTTCCTAGATAGCTGCTAGCTAGCACAGCTGATGACATGTGAAGTTCCTGAGGCAGGTGGAGTCGTTTTGGCACTGGAAGAGCTGTGCTGCTGCTTCGGGCAGTTGCCATTCACCACCTCACTGAGTTCCCTAGGTGTCATATCCACTTTCAGACATATGTGCTGCCAGAGCACTTGGTTTCCATGGCAGCGGGAAATGGCTTGGGCGCTGAACTTGTGTTTGGCTGTGGAGTTTTGAGCGCCTTGAGTGAGGAGCTCCATGTTAGTTTAGTGTGGGTGCTCAAGCTGCTTGATTCCATCACACTGGGCTCAATGGGCATTGGACCGGAAGTGACCAAACAGGGTTTCCTAAATAGCTGCTAGCTAGCACAGCTGATGGCATGTGAAATTCCTGAGCCAGGTGGAGTCGTTTTGGCACTGGAAGAGCTGTGCTGCTGCTTCGGGCAGTTGCCATTCACCACCTCACTGAGTTCCCTAGGTGTCATAGCCACTTTCAGACATATGTGCTGCCAGAGCACTTGGTTTCCATGGCAGCGGGAAATGGCTTGGGCGCTGAACTTGTGTTTGGCTGTGGAGTTTTGAGCGCCTTGAGTGAGGAGCTCCATGTTAGTTTAGTGTGGGTGCTCAAGCTGCTGGATTCCTTCCCACTGGGCTCAATGGGCATTGGACCGGAAGTGACCAAACAGGGTTTCCTAGATAGCTGCTAGCTAGCACAGCTGATGGTATGTGAAGTTCCTGAGCCAGGTGGAGTTGTTTTGGCACTGGAAGAGCTGTGCTGCTGCTTCGGGCAGTTGCCATTCACCACCTCACTGAGTTCCCTAGGTGTCATAGCCACTTTCAGACATATGTGCTGCCAGAGCACTTGGTTTCCATGGCAGCGGGAAATGGCTTGGGCGCTGAACTTGTGTTTGGCTGTGGAGTTTTGAGCGCCTTGAGTGAGGAGCTCCATGTTAGTTTAGTGTGGGTGCTCAAGCTGCTTGATTCCATCCCACTGGGCTCAATGGGCATTGGACCGGAAGTGACCAAACAGGGTTTCCTAGATAGCTGCTAGCTAGCACAGCTGATGGTATGTGAAGTTCCTGAGCCAGGTGGAGTCGTTTTGGCACTGGAAGAGCTGTGCTGCTGCTTCGGGCAGTTGCCATTCACCACCTCACTGAGTTCCCTAGGTGTCATAGCCAC
Organism: Ochotona princeps; assembly: GCF_030435755.1. NCBI lineage: Eukaryota > Metazoa > Chordata > Mammalia > Lagomorpha > Ochotonidae > Ochotona > Ochotona princeps. The sequence goes on along the minus strand of NC_080863.1, from coordinate 14,447,288 downwards.
TTTCAGACATATGTGCTGCCAGAGCACTTGGTTTCCATGGCAGCGGGAAATGGCTTGGGCGCTGAACTTGTGTTTGGCTGTGGAGTTTTGAGCGCCTTGAGTGAGGAGCTCCATGTTAGTTTAGTGTGGGTGCTCAAGCTGCTTGATTCCATCACACTGGGCTCAATGGGCATTGGACCAGAAGTGACCAAACAGGGTTTCCTAAATAGCTGCTAGCTAGCACAGCTGATGGCATGTGAAGTTCCTGAGCCAGGTAGAGTCGTTTTGGCACTGGAAGAGCTGTGCTGCTGCTTCGGGCAGTTGCCATTCACCACCTCACTGAGTTCCCTAGGTGTCATAGCCACTTTCAGACATATGTGCTGCCAGAGCACTTGGTTTCCATGGCAGCGGGAAATGGCTTGGGCGCTGAACTTGTGTTTGGATGTGGAGTTTTGAGCGCCTTGAGTGAGGAGCTCCATGTTAGTTTAGTGTGGGTGCTCAAGCTGCTTGATTCCATCACACTGGGCTCAATGGGCATTGGACCGGAAGTGACCAAACAGGGTTTCCTAGATAGCTGCTAGCTAGCACAGCTGATGGCATGTGAAGTTCCTGAGGCAGGTGGAGTCGTTTTGGCACTGGAAGAGCTGTGCTGCTGCTTCGGGCAGTTGCCATTCACCACCTCACTGAGTTCCCTAGGTGTCATAGCCACTTTCAGACATATGTGCTGCCAGAGCACTTGGTTTCCATGGCAGCGGGAAATGGCTTGGGCGCTGAACTTGTGTTTGGCTGTGGAGTTTTGAGCGCCTTGAGTGAGGAGCTCCATGTTAGTTTAGTGTGGGTGCTCAAGCTGCTTGATTCCATCACACTGGGCTCAATGGGCATTGGACCGGGAGTGACCAAACAGGGTTTCCTAGATAGCTGCTAGCTAGCACAGCTGATGGTATGTGAAGTTCCTGAGCCAGGTGGAGTCGTTTTGGCACTGGAAGAGCTGTGCTGCTGCTTCGGGCAGTTGCCATTCACCACCTCACTGAGTTCCCTAGGTGTCATAGCCACTTTCAGACATATGTGCTGCCAGAGCACTTGGTTTCCATGGCAGCGGGAAATGGCTTGGGCGCTGAACTTGTGTTTGGCTGTGGAGTTTTGAGCGGCTTGAGTGAGGAGCTCCATGTTAGTTTAGTGTGGGTGCTCAAGCTGCTTGATTCCATCACACTGGGCTCAATGGGCATTGGACCGGAAGTGACCAAACAGGGTTTCCTAGATAGCTGCTAGCTAGCACAGCTGATGGTATGTGAAGTTCCTGAGGCAGGTGGAGTCGTTTTGGCACTGGAAGAGCTGTGCTGCTGCTTCGGGCAGTTGCCATTCACCACCTCACTGAGTTCCCTAGGTGTCATAGCCACTTTCAGACATATGTGCTGCCAGAGCACTTGGTTTCCATGGCAGCGGGAAATGGCTTGGGCGCTGAACTTGTGTTTGGCTGTGGAGTTTTGAGCGCCTTGAGTGAGGAGCTCCATGTTAGTTTAGTGTGGGTGCTCAAGCTGCTTGATTCCATCACACTGGGCTCAATGGGCATTGGACCGGAAGTGACCAAACAGGGTTTCCTAGATAGCTGCTAGCTAGCACAGCTGATGGTATGTGAAGTTCCTGAGCCAGGTGGAGTCGTTTTGGCACTGGAAGAGCTGTGCTGCTGCTTTGGGCAGTTGCCATTCACCACCTCACTGAGTTCCCTAGGTGTCATAGCCACTTTCAGACATATGTGCTGCCAGAGCACTTGGTTTCATGGCAGCGGGAAATGGCTTGTTCGCTGAACTTGTGTTTGGCTGTGGAGTTTTGAGCGCCTTGAGTGAGGAGCTCCATGTTAGTTTAGTGTGGGTGCTCAAGCTGCTGGATTCCATCACACTGGGCTCAATGGGCATTGGACCGGAAGTGACCAAACAGGGTTTCCTAGATAGCTGCTAGCTAGCACAGCTGATGGCATGTGAAGTTCCTGAGGCAGGTGGAGTCGTTTTGGCACTGGAAGAGCTGTGCTGCTGCTTCGGGCAGTTGCCATTCACCACCTCACTGAGTTCCCTAGGTGTCATAGCCACTTTCAGACATATGTGCTGCCAGAGCACTTGGTTTCCATGGCAGCGGGAAATGGCTTGGGCGCTGAACTTGTGTTTGGCTGTGGAGTTTTGAGCGCCTTGAGTGAGGAGCTCCATGTTAGTTTAGTGTGGGTGCTCAAGCTGCTTGATTCCATCACACTGGGCTCAATGGGCATTGGACCAGAAGTGACCAAACAGGGTTTCCTAAATAGCTGCTAGCTAGCACAGCTGATGGCATGTGAAGTTCCTGAGCCAGGTGGAGTCATTTTGGCACTGGAAGAGCTGTGCTGCTGCTTCGGGCAGTTGCCATTCACCACCTCACTGAGTTCCCTAGGTGTCATAGCCACTTTCAGACATATGTGCTGCCAGAGCACTTGGTTTCCATGGCAGCGGGAAATGGCTTGGGCGCTGAACTTGTGTTTGGCTGTGGAGTTTTGAGCGCCTTGAGTGAGGAGCTCCATGTTAGTTTAGTGTGGGTGCTCAAGCTGCTTGATTCCATCACACTGGGCTCAATGGGCATTGGACCAGAAGTGACCAAACAGGGTTTCCTAAATAGCTGCTAGCTAGCACAGCTATTGGCATGTGAAGTTCCTGAGCCAGGTGGAGTCATTTTGGCACTGGAAGAGCTGTGCTGCTGCTTCGGGCAGTTGCCATTCACCACCTCACTGAGTTCCCTAGGTGTCATAGCCACTTTCAGACATATGTGCTGCCAGAGCACTTGGTTTCCATGGCAGCGGGAAATGGCTTGGGCGCTGAACTTGTGTTTGGCTGTGGAGTTTTGAGCGCCTTGAGTGAGGAGCTCCATGTTAGTTTAGTGTGGGTGCTCAAGCTGCTTGATTCCATCATACTGGGCTCAATGGGCATTGGACCAGAAGTGACCAAACAGGGTTTCCTAGATAGCTGCTAGCTAGCACAGCTGATGGCATGTGAAGTTCCTGAGGCAGGTGGAGTCGTTTTGGCACTGGAAGAGCTGTGCTGCTGCTTCGGGCAGTTGCCATTCACCACCTCACTGAGTTCCCTAGGTGTCATAGCCACTTTCAGACATATGTGCTGCCAGAGCACTTGGTTTCCATGGCAGCGGGAAATGGCTTGGGCGCTGAACTTGTGTTTGGCTGATAAGCGCCTTGAGTGAGGAGCTCCATGTTAGTTTAGTGTGGGTGCTCAAGCTGCTTGATTCCATCCCACTGGGCTCAATGGGCATTGGACCGGAAGTGACCAAACAGGGTTTCCTAGATAGCTGCTAGCTAGCACAGCTGATGGTATGTGAAGTTCCTGAGGCAGGTGGAGTCGTTTTGGCACTGGAAGAGCTGTGCTGCTGCTTCGGGCAGTTGCCATTCACCACCTCACTGAGTTCCCTAGGTGTCATAGCCACTTTCAGACATATGTGCTGCCAGAGCACTTGGTTTCCATGGCAGCGGGAAATGGCTTGGGCGCTGAACTTGTGTTTGGCTGTGGAGTTTTGAGCGCCTTGAGTGAGGAGCTCCATGTTAGTTTAGTGTGGGTGCTCAACCTGCTGGATTCCATCACACT